>NW_024070186.1:123858251-124183600 GCF_014754425.2 Oryx dammah
GGTATCTTGATAGGGATTGCATTGAATTTGTAAATTGCTTTGGGTAATATACTCATTTTCACTATATTGATTCTTCCGATCCATAAGCATGGTATATTTTTCCATCTATTAGTGTCCTCTTTGATTTCTTTCATCAGTGTTTTATAGTTTTCTGTATATAGGTCTTTAGTTTCTTTAGGTAGATATATTCCTAAGTATTTTATTCTTTTTGTTGCAATGGTGAATGGAATTGTTTCCTTAATTTCTTCTTCTACTTTCTCATTATTAGTGTATAGGAATGCAAGGGATTTCTGTGTGTTGATTTTATATCCTGCAACTTTACTATATTCATTAATTAGCTCTAGTAATTTTCTGGTAGAGTCTTTAGTGTTTTCTATGTAGAGGATCATGTCATCTGCAAACAGTGAGAGTTTTACTTCTTCTTTTCCAATCTGGATTCCTTTTATTTCTTTTTCTGCTCTGATTGCTGTGGCTAAAACTTCCAGAACTATGTTGAATAGTAATGGTGAAAGTGGGCACCCTTGTCTTGTTCCTGACTTAAGGGGAAATGCTTTCAATTTTTCACCATTGAGGATAATGTTTGCTGTGGGTTTGTCATATATAGCTTTTATTATATTGAGGTATGTTCCTTCTATTCCTGCTTTCTGGAGAGTTTTTATCATAAATGGATGTTGAATTTTGTCAAAGGCCTTCTCTGCATCTATTGAGATAATCATATGGTTTTTATTTTTCAATTTGTTAATGTGGTGAATTACATTGATTGATTTGTGGATATTGAAGAATCCTTGCATCCCTGGGATAAAGCCCACTTGGTCATGGTGTACGATCTTTTTAATGTGTTGTTGGATTCTGATTGCTAGAATTTTGTTGAGGATTTTTGCATCTATGTTCATCAGTGATATTGGCCTGTAGTTTTCCTTTTTTGTAGTATCTTTGTCAGGTTTTGGTATTAGGGTGATGGTGGCCTCATAGAATGAGTTTGGAAGTTTCCCTTCCTCTGCAATTTTCTGGAAGAGTTTGAGTAGGATAGGTGTTAACTCTTCTCGAAATTTCTGGTAGAATTCAGCTGTGAAGCCGTCTGGACCTGGGCTTTTGTTTGCTGGAAGATTTCTGATTACAGTTTCAATTTCCATGCTTGTGATGGGTCTGTTAATATTGTCTATTTCTTCCTGGTTTAGTTTTGGAAAATTGTATTTTTCTAAGAATTTGTCCATTTCTTCCAGGTTGTCCATTTTATTGGCATATAATTGCTGATAGTAGTCTCTTATGATCCTTTGTATTTCTGTGTTGTCTGTTGTGATCTCTCCATTTTCATTTCTAATTTTATTGATTTGATTTTTCTCTCTTTGCTTCTTGATGAGTCTGGCTAATGGTCTGTCAATTTTATTTATCCTTTCAAAGAACCAGCTTTTGGCTTTGTTGATTTTTGCTATGGTCTCTTTTGTTTCTTTTGCATTTATTTCTGCCCTAATTTTTAAGATTTCTTTCCTTCTGGTAACTCTGGGGTTCTCTAATTCTTCCTTTTCTAGTTGCTTTAGGTGTAGAGTTAGGTTATTTATTTGACTTTTTTCTTGTTTCTTGAGGTATGCCTGTATTGCTATGAACTTTCCTCTTAGCACTGCTTTTATAGTATCCCACAGGTTTTGGGTTGTTGTGTTTTCATTTTCATTAGTTTCTATGCATATTTTGATTTCTTTTTTGATTTCTTCTGTGATTTGTTGGTTATTCAGAAGTGTGTTGTTCAGCCTCCATATGTTGGAATTTTTAATAGGTTTCCTCCTGTAATTGAGATCTAATCTTAGTGCATTATGGTCAGAAAAGATGCTTGGGATGATTTCGATTTTTTTGAATTTATCAAGGTTATATTTATGGCCCAGGATGTGATCTATCCTCGAGAAGGTTCCATGAGCACTTGAGAAAAAGGTGAAATTCATTGTTTTGGGGTGAAATGTCCTATAGATATCAATTAGGTCTAACTGGTCTAATGTATCATTTAAAGTTTGCGTTTCTTTGTTAATTTTCTGTTTAGTTGATCTGTCCATATGTGTGAGTGGGGTATTAAAGTCTCCCACTATTATTGTGTTGTTGTTAATTTCCCCTTTCATACTTGTTAGCATTTGTCCTACATATTGTGGTGCTCCTATATTGGGTGCATATATATTTATAATTGTTATATCTTCTTCTTGGATTGATCCTTTGATCATTATGTAGTGGCCTTCTTTGTCTCTTTTCACAGCCTTTGTTTTAAAGTCTATTTTATCGGATATGAGTATTGCCACTCCTGCTTTCTTTTGGTCTCTATTTGCATGGAATATCTTTTTCCAACCCTTCACTTTCAGTCTGTATGTGTCCCTTGTTTTGAGGTGGGTCTCTTGTAAGCAGCATATAGAGGGTTCTTGTTTTTGTATCCAATCGGCCAGTCTTTGCCTTTTGGTTGGGGCATTCAATCCATTTACGTTTAAGGTAATTATTGATAAGTATGATCCCGTTGCCATTTATTTTATTATTTTGGGTTCGGGTTTATACTCCCTTTTTGTGTTTCCTGTCTAGAGAATATCCTTTAGAATTTGTTGGAGAGCTGGTTTGGTGGTGCTGAATTCTCTCAGCTTTTGCTTGTCTGTAAAGCTTTTGATTTCTCCTTTGTATTTGAATGAGATCCTTGCTGGGTATAGTAATCTGGGCTGTAGGTTATTTTCTTTCATCACTTTAAGTATGTCTTGCCATTCCCTCCTGGCCTGAAGAGTTTCTATTGAGAGATCAGCTGTTATCCTTATGGGAATCCCCTTGTGTGTTATTTGTTGTTTTTCCCTTGCTGCTTTTAATAGTTGTTCTTTGTGTTTGATCTTTGTTAATTTGATTAATATGTGTCTTGGGGTGTTTCGCCTTGGGTTTATCCTATTTGGGACTCTCTGGGTTTCTTGGACTTGGGTGATTATTTCCTTCCCCATTTTAGGGAAGTTTTCAACTATTATCTCCTCAAGGATTTTCTCATGGTCCTTCTTTTTGTCTTCTTCTTCTGGGACTCCTATAATTCGAATGTTGGAGCGTTTCATATTGTCCTGGAGGTCTCTGAGATTGTCCTCATTTCTTTTAATTCGTTTTTCTTTTTTCCTCTCTGATTCATTTATTTCTACCATTCTGTCTTCTATTTCACTAATCCTATCTTCTGCCTCCGTTATTCTATTATTTGTTGCCTCCAGAGTGTTTCTGATCTCATTTATTGCATTATTCATTGTATATTGACTCTTTTTTATTTCTTCTAGGTCCTTGTTGAACCTTTCTTGCATCTTCTCAATCCTTGTCTCTAGGGTATTTATCTGTGATTCCATTTTGACTTCAAGGTTTTGGATCATTTTCACTATCAATATTCGGAATTCTTTCTCAGGTAGATTCCCTATCTCTTCCTCTTTTGTTTGGTTTGGTGGGCATTTCTCCTGCTCCTTTACCTGTTGGGTATTCCTCTGTCTCTTCATCTTGGTTATATTGCTGCGTTTGGAATGGCCTTTTTGTATTCTGGTAATTTGTGGAGTTCTCTTTATTGTGGAGCTTCCTCACTGTGGGTGGGGTTGTATCAGTGGCTTGTCAAGTTTTCCTGGTTAGGGAAGCTTGTGTTGGAGGTCTGGTGGGTGGAGCTGGGTTTCTTCTCTCTGGAGTGCAGTGGAGTGACCAGTAATGGGTTATGAGACGTCTAAAGTTTTGGAGTAACTTTGAACTGCCTGTATATTGAAGCTCAGGGGTGTGTTCCTGTGTTGCTGGAGAATTTGTGTGATATGTCTTGCTCTGGAACTTGTTGGCCCTTGGGTGGAGCTTTGTTTCAGTGTAGGTTTGGAGGCATTTGATGAGCTCCTATTGCTTAATGTTCCCTGAATTCAGGAGTTCCCTGATGTTCTCAAGCTTTGGACTTAAGCCTCCTGCTTCTGGTTTTCGGTTTTATTTTTATGGTGGTCTCTAGACTTCTCCATCTATACAGCACCAATGATATAGCATCTAGGCTAAAGATGAAAGGTTTCTCCACATTGAGGGGCACCCAGAGAGGTTCACTGGGTTACATGGAGAAGAGAAGAGGGAGGGGGTAGTTAGAGGTGACTGGGATGAGATGCGGTGAGATCAAAAGAGGAGAGAGCAAGCTAGTCAATAGTCACTTCCTTATGTGCGCTCCATAGTCTGGACCTCTCAGAGGTATTCACGGAGTTATACAGGGAAGAGGAGAGAGAGGAAGTAGACAGAGGTGGCCAGGAGGGTAAGAGAGAGGAATGAAAAGGAGAGAGACAGGTCCAGCCAGTAATCAGTTCCTTAGGTGCTCTCCACCATCTAGAACACACAGAGAATCACAGAGTTGGATATAGGAGAGATGGGGGGGGAGAGACAGAGGCCACCTGGTGGAGAAAAAGGAGAGTCCAAAAGGAGGAGAGAGTGGTCAAGCCAGTAATCTCGCTGTCAGGTAAGATTGGGTTATGAAATGTACAAGCTTGACAACAAAAACCGAAAAGCAAAGATTAAAAACCTAGAGTAGAGGTTAGATTTTCAAAAATACAATGTTAAAGAGACGAAGCAGAAGGAAGAAAGAAAAAAAGAGAAAAGATAAAAAAATATAATAATATTAAGAAAAAGAAATAAGGAAAAAAAAATAAGGAAAAAAAATATATATAAGAAAAAAAAAAAACAACCCAAGATTAAAAAAGAAATACCAACAACAACCACGTGAAGACTATATATGGTGTTTGCTTTAAAAAAGTAGAGTCTTTTTTTTTTTGAAAAGTAATAGTTATAGAAATATAAAGTAGAGAAATAGAAGACTTAACCGTTAAAAAAAAAAAAGTTTGAGAAAAAAAAAGCAAAAAAAAAAAAAGAAAGGAATGATTGTAAAAATTGTGAAGATATATCTGGCCCTTCTCTGATGTTGTGGGCCGTGTTGGTCACTTCCAAGGCGTTTCCCTCTGTTTAACTTCTGTTTGCTGGTCTCTTCAGGGTCTGAATTCCGTCCTGACACATGGGGGCGGTGGTGGACACTTTTTTTTTTTTTTTAGTCTCACTAGTTCAGTCGCGCTGTGGGGAGGGGGGAATGCTGTTTTTGAAGACAATGATCTGCTTTTCTGGTTGCCTGATGTCCTCTGCCTGCATTCAGAGGTTGTTTTGTGGTTTGCTCCGCGTTGAAATGATCTTTTGAGGAATTTGTGAGGGAGAAAGTGGTCTTCCCTTCCTATTCCTCCGCCATCTTGACTCTCTTCTGGCTTTATCTTCTTGTTGTCCAAAGGACTCTCAAGAGTCTTCTACAAGCACAGTTCAAAAGCATCAATTCTTTGGCACTCAGATTTCTTTATGGTACAACTTTCACATCCATACATGACTACTGGAAAAACCATAGCCTTGACTAGATGGACCTTTGTTGGCAAAATAATGTCTATGCTTTTTAATATACTGTCTAGGTTGGGCATATATTTTCTTCCAAAGAGTGTCTTTTAATTTCAGGGCTGGAGTCACCATCTGCAGTGATTTTGGAGCCTCAGAAAATAAAATCTGTCACTGTTTCAATTGTTTCCCCATCTATTTGCCATGAAGTGATGCGACTGGATGTCATGATCTTTGTTTTATGAATTCTACATTTAAAGACAGCTTTTTCACTCTGCTCTTTCACTTTCATCAAGAGACTCATTAGTTCTTCTTTGCTTTCTGCCATAAAGGTGGTATCATCTGCATAGCTGAGATTATTGATATTTATTCCTGCAATCTTGATTCCAGCTTGAACTTCATCCAGCCTGGCATTTTGCATGGTGTACTCTACATTTAAGCTAAATAAGCAGAGTGAAAATACACAGCCTTGACATACTCCTTTCCCAATTTATACCCAGTCTGTTGTTCCATGTCCAGTTCTAACTGTTGCTTCTTGACCCGCATACAGGTTTCTCAGGAGGCAGATGAGATGATCTGGTATTCCCATCTCTTTCAGAATTTTCCACAGTTTATTGTGATCCACACAGTCAAAGGCTTTGGCATAGTCAATAAAGCAGAATTAGATGTTTCTCTGGAAATCTCTTGCCTTTTTTATGATCCAACAGATGTTGGCAATTTGAGCTCTGGTTCCTCTGCCTTTTCTAAATACGGCTTGCACATCTGGAAGTTCTTGTTTCACATACTGTTGAAGGATAACTTGGAAAATGTTGAGCATTTCTTTGCTAGTGTGTGAGATGAATGCAATTTTTCAGTGGTTTGAACATTCTTTGGCGTTGCCTTTCTTTGGGAATGGAATGAAAACTGACCTTTTCTAGTCCTGAGGCCACTGCTGAGTTTTCCAAATTTGCTGGCAAACTGAGTGCAGCATGTTCACAGCATCATCTTTTAGGATTTGAAATAGCTCAGCTGGAATTCCTTCACCTCCACTAGCTTCATTCATAGTGATCCTTCCTAAGGCCCACTTTCCTTTGCACTCCAGGATGTCAGGCTCTAGGTGAGTAATCACACCATCATGGTTATTTGGGTCATTAAAATCTTGTTTGTATGTTTTTTGTACCAGTTCCTGGTTGTTACCTACATGTCTTGCAATATAGTCTCCTCCAATTTAAAAGACCAACATAGAGAATCTCTCTTACACTGAATTCCTCTCAGGTATTCCTCTCTATTTCTTCTGGGTTAGAGTCCCTTTTAGGGGTTATCTGACAAGGAGAGGCCCACTGAATAATTTTCTTCTCTTAAGGTCAACTGTATCCTGCATGATAACATAATCATAAAGATTGTTTTCTATTATATACTGTTCATAGTCAAGAAAAATAAATTATACAGTGCATTTACCTCACAGATCAGGGATTTGGGGGAGGGGCAGGCATCATTCAATTCTGCTACCTCAAATATCTTTTAGAACACAGATGTGCACTACTGAAGGAAAATAAAGAAGAAATAATAGAATGATTTCCTGATTTCACAAATGTGTGACTATCTTTCCAATTTTTTTCCAAACTGAAATTTGGTTAAAAAAATGGAGAAATGGAGGTTATAGGTAAAATCATAGGTTCAATTTGATATGTAATGCTTGAGATGTTTTCAAGGACTACTTCAAAAAATTCACTGGTAATTTTAGAAAATGAAAAACAAACAAACAAACAAACAAACAAAAAACCCAAAAACAAAAAACCAGCTGCCTGCATCTACTTGTAGGGTCTAGCTAACTTGTATCCTCTGTCTCATTTCTAAATTAATAATTTGGGGAGACTCTAGCAAATGCATTAAATTTTAACAAATTTAAAATCCTGTATTGAATAAGAATAGATAAGACCTTGAAGAGACTTACTTCACATAGAAATCCCCATGTCAGTAACTAAGAAATGAGGCATGGAGAACAGGAAACACAGAGCCATCTAAGAAGTGAAGTCTGCTTCCATTCCATGGGCTACTTCCATAAGATAAGCAGAGTCCCTGTTTGTCAAAGTTCACTGTGAGAATTCTCTCTTACCACTGTTTCTCTGTGTTATTGCTCAAAGTGGCTGTAGGTCAATCAGATAATCCATTTCAATCTGAATTCACAGGCCAAAAAATCTCTGAACTAAACTTGTATTTGTTTTTCCTCCTCTGTCAGCTAATCTTAAGGAACTCCTCCAGAGGGCATTGGTCTGAACTTACGGGGAGATATTCATGCAACAGGAGAAGGGATGATGGAGATCTGTGAGATTCCATATTTTTGCTGCTTATCATGCCTTCTAGATCTGTTCAACTTCCCAGGTGGCCCAGTGGCAATTCAGGAGATTTAGGAGACATGGGTTTGATTCCTGGGTCAGGAAAATCTCCTGAAGGAGGAAATGGTAACCCATTCCAACATTCTTGCCTGGAAAATTCCATGGACAGAGGAAACTGGAGGGCTACTATGAGGTCTATCAGGTGGCAAAGAGTCAGATATCATTGAACGACTGAGCATGATCTGTTTGGTTTCATCTCTGATTTTCACTCTGGATTCAGCATAGAGTACTGCTGGACTTTGATGTATTCAGATCATTTAGGACAGTTTTGGCTACATGGTTACTTGGTATCCCACAGTAAAATGGGATATCATCTCAGTACAGTACTGTTTTTTTTTTTGTTGTTGTTGTTGTTCAAGTCTATAGTTTTATGATAAAGGCAGCATTACCATGCTTTAGAGCTTGAGTTCTGACTTTCTCACTAAGGGTTGGTGGAGGCATCCTGTCTTTCTCTGTTCACTAAATCATATGTTCTAATCGGATCTGTTTGTATAATAGTCTGAACATGCTTTGGTATTCTTTTATTTTGTTTTGTTTTGGGGTATCATTGAAAAGTGATAGAAATACACAGAAAAATAAATGCACTGGAGTGGTAGTTTCAAGCAGAAGATATACTACTGCTTCCAAAACCCAAAGGGCTTTCTTAGAAAAAAGTAGTTAGAAGAAACTACTAACTAACTAACTACCTTAGTTAACTTAGGTCAAACTTAAAAGGAATAGTACAGTGTCCTTTACTTGTCTGGCATACTTCAAATGACTAGATTCCTAAAACCTAATATGATAGGCCCTAAAACCATGTTAGTTTATTTCGTATTGGACAGAGATGATGTTTCTTACCAAATAACCCAGAAAATGTGTTACTTTTTGTTCACAGTACTGATATACATAATATCATCAATAGCGCTCAGTGCTCAGTTGTGTTTGGCTCATTGAAACGCCATGGGCTCTAGACCAGGTTCCTCTGTTCACAGGATTTCCCAGGCAAGAGTACTGGAGTAGGTTTCCATTTTCTACTCCACAGGATCTTCCCAATCCAGGGATAGAATGTGCATTTCCTACGTCCCCAGTATTGGCAGGCAAATTCTTTACCACTGGCGATATCATCAGTAAAATGAACCAAACTGATCTATTCAGAATATCTTAATGGTCCAAATCCCTTCTGACTATAACAGATAAAAAGAAAATTAATATATCTCTGGGACATGTATTATCTCCATCATTTGGAAATAACAATTTGGTCGCCAAGAGTCCGACACAACTGAGCGACTGAACAACAATAACAAAAATTTGGAAGCAAATATAAATGACTATTAGGTAAGGCAATGGATCCTGTGTACTCAAAGTAAGATGGATTTAGTTCAGGATTCCATTTCTTACCTGTATTTGTTTCCTATTACTGCTATAACAATTTACTATGAGCTTGGTAGGTTAAAATATACATTTATTATATTACAGCTTTAGAGATCAGCAGTCCATAAGTTGCACTAGGCTAAAGTCAAAGTGTCAATAGGGCTGATTCCTTCTGAAGGCCCTAGGGGGGAATCTGCATCCTTGCATTTTTTAGGTTCCAGTGGCCACCTTGGCTTGTGGCCCAATCGTACATTTTCAATGCAAATCACTCCAATCTCTGCTTTCACTTTCACATCCCCTCTTCTTCTGTCTAATTACTCTTTATAAGGACCATTGTGATTACATTGGACCCACTTGGGTAATCCTCATTTCAAGACAATTAATAACATGTGAAGTAACAGAAATAACAGGTAACTTTAACAGCTTCTAAGCATTAGGATGTAAATATATTTTGGATGCCATTATACCAACCTACTTCCTGCTGTTAAAGTGCTCTGCTCAATATGCCAGCAAATTTGGAAAACCCAGCAGTGGCCACAGGGCTGGAAAAGGTGAGTTTTCATTCCAATCCCAAAGAAAGGCAATGCCAAAGAATGCTCAAATTACTGCACAGTTGCACTCATCTCACATGCTAGTAAAGTAATGCTCAAAATTCTCCAAGCCAGGCTTCAGCAATACATGAACAGTGAACTTCCAGATGTTCAAGATGGTTTTAGAAAAGGCAGAGGAACCAGAGATCAAATTGCCAACATCCGCTGGATCATGGAAAAAGCAAAAGAGTTCCAGAAAAACATCTATTTCTGCTTTATTAACTATGCCAAAGCCTTTGACTGTGTGGATCACAATAAACTGGAAAATTCTGAAAGAGATGGGAATACCAGACCACCTGACCTGCCTCTTGAGAAACCTGTATGCAGGTCAGGAAACAACAGTTAGAACTGGACATGGAACAACAGACTGGTCCCAAATAGGAAAATGAGTGCGTCAAGGCTGTATATTGTCACCCTGCTTATTTAACATATATGCAGAGTACATCATGAGAAACACTGGGCTGGAGGAAGCACAAGCTGGAATCAAGATTGCCAGGAGAAATATCAATAACCTCAGATATGTAGATGACACCACCCTTATGGCAGAAAGTAAAGAGGAACTAAAAAGCCTCTTGATGAAAGTGAAAGAGGAGAGTGAAGAAGTTGGCTTAAAGCTCAACATTCAGAAAATGAAGATCATGGCATCCAGTCCCATCATTTCATGGGAAATAGATGGGGAAACAGTGGAAACCGTGTCAGACTTTATTTTTTAGGGCTCCAAAATCACTGCAGATGGTTTTTGCAGCCAGGAAATTAAAAGACGCTTACTCCTTGGAAGGAAAATTATCACCAACCTAGATAGCATATTCAAAAGCAGAGACCTTACTTTGCCAGCAAAGGTCCATCTAATCAAGGCTATGGTTTTTCCAGTGGTCATGTATGGATGTGAGAGTTGGACTGTGAAGAAAGCTGAGTGCCAAAGAATTGATGCTTTTGAACTGTGGTATTGGAGAAGACTCTTGAGAGTCCCTTAGACTGCAAGGAGATCCAACCAGTCCATCCTAAAGGAGATCAGCCCTGGGTGTCCTTTGGAAGGACTGATGGTGAAGCTGAAACTCCAGTGCTTTGGCCACCTCATGCGAAGAGTTGACTCATTGGAGAAGACTCTGATGCTGGGAGGGATTGAGAGCAGGAGGAGAAGTGGATGACAGAGGATGAGATGACTGGATGGCATCACTGACTCGATGGACATGAGTTTGAGTGAACTCGGAGTTGGTGATGGACAAGGAGGCCTGGCGTGGTGCGATTCACGGGGTCGCAAAGAGTCTAACACGACTGAGCGACTGAACTAACTTGACCTGAACTGAACTTCCTGCTCAAACAGGGATGTCATGATAGTATGATTGCTGGGTTTGAATTTGAAATTTCCAATCCCTTTGCAATTTCTATATATTTTTCTCTATTCTACGTACACCTTCTGAGTAAACGATCATGAATTTTCCTGCACACTTGGACAGTTGCTTCTACTCCTGCTGTGGTATTGCCAAGCCTTTTCTCATGAAGATCCAACTTTGCCTTAAGTACATGAGTTCTGGGTTTGAGAACTAGCTTAGTGCTGGAGACCTGGTAATTGACCGCAACTTTCCATTGTATCTTACTTCAGTTTGCTGATGCTCTACACTTTGATCTCTTTGAGTGCATACATTAAACAATATCTACCTTGGCTGTCTGTCCATTTAATGTGCCTTTAAAAATACAATGTCTGTGTCTTCTCCATAGGGCCTTCCCAAAGGGTCAGGCCCCCTGCCCTGTCATTTCAACCCAGATTACTTATCAAGCTAGTAATTACCAAATTAGTATTTACTATAAATGGCAAATTAGCATACCAGTTTAAATGTCTACGGTACATCTTGTGTAATTCCATCTCAAGACTCAGAGTTCCACTCTTTCCTTATGTGTGTCCTGATTTTGGATAGGATATTTGCTCAAGGTGCAAACCCTGCCTTCTCTGACATTTTGGCACCCTGAAAATTAAGTTCTATGCCTGATCTTTAGTCACACATGACCTTCAGAGGCAGGAGATAAAATCTTCTTAAGTGCTGCCAAAGAATATCACTAACTCACACCTTTTATAAAATTGTTGATAAACACACTTGAAGTATGATGAACGCACTTGAAGTATGCAAATATGCAAATAATATTTACTGAATATTTTCTATATATCACAAATATTCCATAAATGGTGGTAACATTTACAGAAATGAAATTGGAAGATGTTACAAATTAGGTCTTTTCCTCTGGCACAGAAAGTGAAAGTGAAATTCTCTCAGTTGTGTCTGACTCTTTGTGACCCCATGGACTGTAGCTTGCTAGCCTCCTTTGTCCATGGGATTCTCCAGGTCAGAATACTGGAGTGCGTACCCTGGAGAGGTTCCCTTCTCCAGGGGATCTTCTCAACCCAGGGATCAAACCCAGGCCTTACACATTGCAGATGCATTCTTTAATGTCTTAGCCACCAGGGAAGCCCTCTGGCACAGAAGGAATCCATTATTTATCAGAAAATGTTTAAATCCATAAACATTTACCAGTACATCATTACTAAATATTTATTCAAAAATGAACCAGAATCTAAGTTGGAGTACAAGAAAGCTTGTGATATGGCTCTTACTATTGAGATTTTAATCTAGAAAAGCATAGGAAACTCATATATTTGACTAGGATATCACAGAATTATTATTATATGGTTATATATTCTTTTAGTCATTCTGTCATTAGTTTAATTTTATGAAATTTTATTATAAAATATATCACATATGGGTTTATAAAACTATGGACAAATTTTTAAATTATATATGAAGAACTGTGTAAACACTACAGAATGTAGAAAGAAAACAGTCATTACCTCAGAAATCTTCCAAGTACCCCTGAATTTCTTCTGTAAGTATAACATTGAAAAGATTCTAAAGGACTTTAGGAAATCATTTGGGGTTTTAAAGACCTTCATCTGGTTAGAGACCCTCCCATTATATCACACTTCCTCCTACTAAATCCCTTTCTTAAAGAATCCACTTTTACAGTATATTCTTTTGTGACTTTTTTTAAAATTAACATTATGTCTGGCTATTCTTCTTTGTTGCTGCATGTAGCCATGTTTCATTCATTTACACTAACATGTAATAAGGATTTACTTCAGTTCATTGTTCTATTCTTTAAAAAATTAAATATGATTCAAAAGAATACCCTTATTCCTTAGTAGTCACAATTCATTGCCTTCCCAACGTCACTCTACTCCAGACCCTGACAGTTGCTAAATATGCTCTCTGTCTCTATGGATTTGCCTATTCTGAACATTTACCATAAATGGAGTCATGAGATTATGTGACTTTCTGTGTCTGGGTTCTTTCACTTAGCATAATTTCTTGAAGTTTATTGATGCTGTAGCATATATCAGTACTTCATTTCTTTCTACTGCTATATAATATTTGCTTGGATGAATTACCATTTTTACTTTCCATTCATCATTTGATGGAAATTTGGATCATTTCCCCTTTTTATCGCTATGAATAATGCTCTATGAAATTTGTGTGTAATTTTTGTTGAGACGTATATTTCATTTTTCTCAGATATACATCTATTTGCAGAATTGCTTGCTGGGTCATATGATGAAACTACATTTAATATCAGTAGGAAATGAAGAAGTTTTACCTTTTCTTTTTTTTCTATGTTCACTCTTTTTGAACTTTTTTCTTTTGAAAATTACCATCTATTTCTGACATTACCTGTAATTTTTTTCCACTTTTATTGGGAAATGCCAAAGTTTTCCAAAGAAACTGTATCATTTTCCATTCCCACCAATAATGTGTGATGGTTCCAATTTCTCCACATTCTTACCAAGATTGTTATAGTATGTAATTTTACTACAGCCATATCTGGGGTGTGAAGTGATATCTCATTGTGTTTTGATTTGCATTTACCTAACATTAATGAAAGTGATGTTTAAATATCTTTTCATGTGCTTAATGGCCATTTGTATGCCTATTCTGCAGCAATTCCTATTCAAATATACTGTCCATTTTCAATTGGGTTGTCATTTCATTAAGTTGTAAGGATTCTTTATATATTCTGGATGCTAGTTCATTATCAAATATATAATATGAAAATATATTCTCCTATTCTATGGATGTTTTTCACTTTTTTGACAGCACTTTTCTAAGCACAAAGGTTTATTATTTTTTATAAAGCACAGCTTTATTTTTTCTTTTTTGTTTGTAGTGTTGTATCTAAGAAACTACTCACTTATCCATGGTTATGCAGGGATGTCTATGTTTTTCCCAAGGGCTTTATAGTTTTAAAACTTACATTTGGAAATGTGATCAACTTTGTGTTAATTTTTGTATGGGGTATGAGGTAGGGGCTCATATTCATTTTCTGGAAGTTTTTTAAAGGCTTTTTTGTTTTGTTTTGTTTTTTGAGGGTGGATACCCAGCTGTCCTGGAACGTTTGTTGAAAAGACAGATTCCCACTAATTATCTGGGCACCTTTACTGAAAAATTACAGACCATAAGGGTAACTCTCAGCTCTGTTCATAAATCTGTTTGCCTTTCTGAAACCAGCACTACATCATCTAGATTGCTATATTTCTGTCTAAAATTTCAAATCTTTTTTTTTTTTTTTTAAGTATTTTGACTTTTGGGCCCCTTACATTTCTATCTGAACTGTGGGATCAGCTTCTCAATTAGTGCTCCCCAAACTGCAGTTGGGGTTTTAATATGAATTGTGTTGAATATGTAGATCAACGTCAAAATTTTAAATCTATGAATATAGTAACTTTCCATTGATTTAGTTTTCTTTAGTTTCTTTCAACAATATTTTGTAATTTTCAGTGTATGTTTGTACTTCATTTGTTAAATTTAATCTTAAGTATTTTACTTCTTTTTGATACTATTGTAAGCAGAACTGTTTCATAAATTTTCAGACTGTTCATTGCTAGTTGTAGAAATGCAATTGATTTTTTACAATAAATTTGAAGCTTATAACAATTGATGAAATGGTTGTTAGATATAATTTCATGCAGTCTCTTTAAGGATGTTCTGTAGGCCAAGATCATATCCTCTACAAATAGTTAACAGTTCTACTTTTCCTCTCTACCTGGAAAACTTTTAATTCTTTTATTATTATTATTATTATTTTTGTTAGCTATCATGACTAGAACCTCCAATACAGTGTTTAATAGATCTATTGACAGTTGCTATTTTTGACTTGTTTCCTGATCCTATGAGAAAAATGTTCAGTCTTTTAGTATTAAGTATGTCAGTGCTAGATTTTTTTTTCCTTTCCTTTATAAAGTTGAAGTTTCACTGTACTTTTAGTGTTGAGTTTTTTTTTCTTTTTCTTTTAATGAAAGGATTTGGACTTTTGTCATTGTTTTCTTTGTCTAGTGAGGGGACAGTGTTCAGTTCAGTTCAGTTCAGTTCAGTTCAGTTCAGTCGCTCAGTCGTGTCCAACTCTTTGCGACCCCATGAATCGCAGCATGCCAGGCCTCCCTGTCCATCACCATCTCCCGGAGTTCACTCAAACTCACGTCCATCGAGTCTGTGATGCCATCCAGCCATCTCATCCTCTGTCGTCCCCTTCTCCTCCTGCCCCCAATACCTCCCAGCATCAGAGTCTTTTCCAATGAGTCAAGTCTTTGCGTGAGGTGGCCAAAGTACTGGAGCTTCAGCTTTAGCATCATTCCTTCCAAAGAAATCCCAGGGTTGATCTCCTTCAGAATGGACTGGTTGGATCTCCTTGCAGTCCAAGGGACTCTCAAGAGTCTTCTCCAACACCACTGTTCAAACGCATCAATTCTTCAGCACTCAGCCTTCTTCACAGTCCAACTCTCACATCCATACATGACCACAGGAAAAACCATAGCCTTGACTAGACGGACCTTACTCAGCAAAGTAATGTCTCCTGCTTTTCAATATACTATCTAGGTTGGTCATAACTTTTCTTCCAAGGAGTAAGCGTCTTTTAATTTCATGGCTGCAGTCACCATCTGCAGTGATTTTGGAGCCCCCCAAAATAAAGTCTGACATTGTCTCTACTGTTTCCCCATCTATTTCCCAAGAAGTGATGGGGACATTTATTATATTTATTTTTTATATTTATATTTATGTATATGTTTACTATATTATATCTATAGATTTGCTACAGTGATAAGGTTTTGCTGAACTAACCTTATGTTCTGGAGAAGGCAATGGCAACCTACTCCAATACTCTTGCCTGGAAAATTTTATTCATAGAATAAATACCACTTGATTGTGGTTATGCTATGTTTTATATATAGCTGGATTCAGTTTGCTATCATTTTGTTTAGGATTTTTTTGTCTATATTCCATAGGGATATTGTTATGCAGTTAGTTTATTCTGGAGCCTTTATTTGGGTTTAGTAGCAAGAAAACAGGAGAAGGCAATGGCACCCCACTCCAGTACTCTTGCCTGGAAAATCCCATGGATGGAGGAGCCTGGGCTGCAGTCCATGGGGTCACGAAGAGTTGGACACACCTGAGTGACTTCACTTTCACTTTTCACTTTCATGCATTGGAGAAGGAAATGGCAACCCACTCCAGTGTTCTTGCCTGGAGAATCCCAGGGACAGGGGAGCCTAGCTGGCTGCCATCTATGGGGTCGCACAGAGTCAGACACGACTGAAGCAACTTAGCTGTAGCAAGAAAACACTGGCTTCAAACTTTTGTCTCTAGCAACAATTTTATCTTGAAGTCTATTTTTTTTCTCATATTAGTATTGCCTCAGTGCTCTGTGGTTACCATGTACATTGCATATTTTACTGTTCTTTTACATAGAAACTATTTGTACCTTTTATTTTCAACTTATATTTGTATCATACAATATAAAGTATGGCTCTTGCAGACAATATGTAATTGGATAAGACATCTTTAGCCATTTTTAACATCTGTCTTTTTACTGATGTGTTAAATCCATACAATTACCAGGAAGGCTAGACTGAATACATATGCTATGTTGCTATATGTTTTAGTCTTTTTGATTCCCCAGATATTCCAATACTGCTTTATTTTGTGTTAAAAATATATTTTCCAGTGTATTGTTTTATGTCATTTGTCATGTCTTACTATATGTATTTGAATGATTTTCTTAGTGCTTGCCCTGGAATTTTCCAAGTGGTCTACTCAACAATTTAAGTAAAACAATCTGTCTTGGATTAATACCAACTCAATTTCAATAGAATCCAAAAATTCTGCTCCTATATAGTTCTACTCTCTCCTGTGAAAGTGAAAGTTGCTCAGTCATGTCCAACTCTTTGCAACCCCATGGACTATACAGTCCATGGAATTCTCCAGGCCAGAATACTGGAGTGGATAGTCTTTCCCTTTTCCAGGGAATCTTCCCAACTCAGGGATCGAACCCAGGTCTCCCACATTACAGATTCCCCTACTCTGTGCTATTATCATAAAATTACTATTTATATATTATATACCTATCATAACATACTTATATTTATTGCCTTTTAAATCAGACAAGAAAAATAATTACAGATAAAATTATTTTATATTATCTTTTATTCTTTAGCTAAGTAGTGACTTTTACCAGTATTCTTTACTTCTTTATGAGGATTTGAGTTACTTTTTGGTATCCTTTCATTTCAGTGCAAAACTTATATAGTATTTCTTTTAAAGCATGTATGCTAGGAACATATTTGTTTATCTGAGAATTTCTCAATTTTTCTTTTATTTTTTGAGGGATAGTTTTGCTGAAAATAAAACTCTTGGTTATCAGTATTTTTCCTCACCACTTTGATTATATCACATTATTGTTTTCTGACTTCCTCTGGATTCTGATTAGAAACCAACTGTTCATCTTATTGAGGATTTTGCATGTTTGATAAGTCATTTGTCTTTTACTCTTTTCAGTTTCACCTTGCCTTTCAATAATTTGAATATGATATCTAAGTGTGCCTCTCTTTCAATGTTTAAATTATTGGAATTCATTGAAATTCTTAGATATTTCTCATCAAAATTGAAAATATTTTGGGCATTAGTTCTTAAAATATTATTTCTGTATCTTTCTCTCCTCTTTTGGAACTCTCATTATGCATATATTTGTATGCTTGATGATGGTCACTTAGGAAGGGCCTCCTAACCACTGGACCACCAGGAAAACACCCTAGCTTTTCCTGAAAGTGTTTTTGGACAGCTTGTTTGCCTCAACTATTACTGCTGCCTCTGACAGCTGTGATTTAAAGAGTTGTTGCTGAATATTTTTGACAAGCCCTCCTCAGGAATAAGCTATTTGCCCTAAGTAAGCTTTGAGTCAATCAAAAAGGGCAAGATCTGCAAATTGGGGTCTTCCTATAACTTTCAGAGAGATTCAATAATGACAGTTTTATGAAATTCTGCTTTTGAGAGCTCTAACACCAGTATGTCCCTGCCAGTGGCTGCTAGGGTGTTGCCTTTCATTGTAGGGATCCTAGTTTTTGAGACTACCATGAAGTTAAGAGTAAGGTAATAGGAATAGGACAAATTAATACACCACAAAGATTACTATGTTTAAGATTCAACATTTATTCCTGATATCTCATTGGATTGTTGCTAGTTTTGAGGTAATTACAAGAGTACTGAAAATGTTGATATTTTCAGTTTTTTTGGGTCAGTATTCTTGTTGATTTTATGGAGCAGTAGATTTTTGTAAGTTCTTGCTCCTCTATTTCCATTGACACTCCTCAATTTATTTTTATATTTTAATAGTGATGGTATTAAAGTAATTTACAGTTTTAGGTTTATTATAAAGAATGTTGTTTTGGATGTTCATGTTCATGTCTTTAAGTACATACATTCATGGTTTTTTAAGGTCACATTTGGGGCTTACCAGGTGGCACTAGTGGTAAATAATCTGCAGGCCAATGCAGGAGACACAAGTGATGTGGGTTTGACCCCTGGGTCAGGAAGAACCCTGGAGTAGGAAATGGTATCCTACTCCAGTATTCTTACCTGGAAAAATCCATGGCCAGAGAAGGCTGGGGTTTACAGTCCATGGGGTTGCAAAGAGTCAGACACAATTGTGTGACCAAGCCCATGGTAGACTTGTTGTTGTTCAGTCATTCAGTCATGTCCAACTCTTTGTGCCTCTATGGACTGCAGCATGCCAAGTTTCCCTGTCCTTCACCATCTCCTGGAGTTTGCGTGAACTCATGTTTATTGAGTCAGTGATTTCAACCAACCATTTAGTCCTCTGCAGTCCTCTTCTCCTCCTGCCTTCAAATTCCCAGCATCAGGATCTTTTCAATGAGTCAGCTCTTTGTATCAGGGGGTCAAAATATTGGAGCTTCAGCTTTAGCAACAGTCCTTCCAATGATTACTCAAGACTGATTTCCTTTCATATTGACTGGTTCAATCTCCTTGCTGTCCAAGGGACTCTCAAAAGCCTTCTCCAACACCACAGTTTGAAGGCATCTATTCTTTGGCACTCAGCCTTCTTTATGGTCCAACTCTCACATCCATACATGACTAATGGAAAAACCATAGCTTTGACTAGATGGAACTTTGTCGACAAAGTTATATTTCTGCTTCTTAATATGCTAGTTTTGTCATAACTTTTCTTCCAAGGAGCAAGAGTCTTTTAATTTCATGGCTGCAGTCACCATCTGTAGTGATTTTGGAGCCCAAGAAAAGAAAGTCTCTCACTGTTTCCATTGTTTCCCCATCAATTTGCAATGAAGGGTTGGGGCCAGATGACATGATCTTAGTTTCTGAATGTTTCATTTTAAGTCAGGTTTTGTCACTCTCCTCTTTTACCATCACCAAGGGTCTCTTTAGTCCCTCTTCATTTTCTGTCATAAGGATGGTGTCATCTACATACTGTTATTTTTCCTGGTAGATTTCTAGTGTTCATCAATTTCTATTTCCCTTTCTTTCAGTCACAAGAATGTTATAGAAGAATTCTATATTTTTTCTGACTCTTTGAAAATAAGTTAGACCATATCACACTTCAAGCCAAGGGGCTGTTTAAGTATAATCAATATGACTTTCAGACAAAAGCACATAATCGTAGTCAAATAATATCTTCTCTCCTGTCACTATTATGGAAAAACACTTTTGTTTTGAAGTTAAGGTCAAAAGATCATTGCTTTCTGGATTATCTGAGTCACTGAGTAAAGAATATGAGCACAAGAGGGCCTTTGTATTTCCACATAAATTTTAAAATCACTTTGTCAATTTCCTCATAAAAGCTTGATGAAATATTGAGTAGGATATTTTGTCTCATTTTAGAGAGAACTGAGCTTTTGGCAATACTGAATCTTCCAATCCATGAACATGAAATATTTATTGATTTAGTTATTTAATTTATATTAAGATACTTTCTAATCTTTAGTATACAGCTTACATATCTTTTCTTAAATTTATTCCTAAGGATTTTTGTACTATTGTAAATAATAACTTTTATGACTATATTTTCTATTTTCTGGTTGCTATTATATAGGAATATAATTATTTTTCTATTTTTTAATCTTACAATATTGCACTTATTAGTTTTAGTAGTTGCTTGAGGACTACTTTGGATTTATTTATTCACAGTCTTGTCACCTCTTGATAAAATTATTTTACTTCATCTTTTACAATATTTATGATTCTTGTTTCCTTTTCTTCCTCTAGTACTCTAGCTAGACTCTCCAATACACTGTCAAATACAAATAGCTTAATAGGACATCTTAATGATCTTCTTTTACTATTAATTTTGGTATTAGCAATTATTTTTTGATAGATGTCCTTTATATGATTGAAGAAAGAGGAAGTTCCCTTCCATTCATAGTTTGCAGAGTTTTAATCATATCTATATATGCTAAATAGTGTCAAGTGTCAAGTTTTTCAGTACATATTAAAATGGTATATAGATTATTGTTGCTGGTGGTGGTTTAGTCGCTAAGTCGTGTCAAACTCTTATGAGCCCATGGACTGTAGCCCGCCAGGCTCGTCTGTCCATAGGATTTTCCAGGCAAGAATAGTGGAGTGGATTGCCATTTCTTTCTCCTGGGGATCTTCCCGACCCAGGAATCGAACCTAGGAATCAAACCGAGGTCTCCTGTATTGCAGGCAGATTCTTTACCTACTGAGCTAGGAGGGAAGCCTGATATATCGGTTGCTTTTTTACAATGACCTATACTGTTGGTAACATGTTAAGTGTATTCTTGTGATATAATCAATTGGTAATGATGTGTTTTTCTTATTATATATTGGTGAGCTTAGTTTGCTGATATTCATTAAAGAATCTCTGCATGATCCTGTACTTGAGTGATATAGATGTTTGCTTTTCTTTTCTTTCTTTCTTTCTTTCTTTTTTTTTTTTTTGTATACTTGCCAGGTTTTAGTATCAGAGCTATTTAAGCCCTCAAAGCCAAGTTGAAAATTATTCCCTTTTCCTGTATTTTCTTAAAGATTGTATGTAAGCCTCATACTACTGATATTATTCCTTAAGTATCGGATATAAGTCACCAGTTAAATCATCTGTTCTGGAGATTTCTTTGTGGAAATATATGAGTTACTTTTTGCATGATACAAACATTCTGTATCTAAAATTGTTGTACACATAAAACTACCCCAATGCTTTAGTATATATACTTATGTCAGCAGTAATTATCTGTGTATTGAACTACAGGTCCATGAACTCTTCAGTTTTATTTGTATTAACTATCAGTATAACAGTTACTAATTTGATGTTAAAAAGAATTTTATCTGGCTCCTTTGTGCCAGCCAAGCAAAAAATTATTCTGAATAATATGGAATTCTACATATAATGATATGATCATTTATGTTTATTTTTCCTGTTTGAGATTCCTAGAGCTATTTGTGGATTAGTGGCTTCCATCATTTTGTTCACATTTTAAGACACTGTATCTTCACATATGTTTTGCTTTATATTGTTGTTCAGTCGCTAAACTGAGTCTGACTCTTTGCGACCCATGACTGCAGTATGCCAAGCTTCCCTGTCTTTCACTATCACCCAGAGTTTGCTTAAACATATGTCCACTGAGTTAGTGATACCATACAATCATCTAATCCTCTGTCACCCTCTTTTCCTCCTGTCCTCAATCTTTCCCAGCATCATCAGGGTCTTTTCCAGTGAGTCAGTTCTTCACATCACGGGGCCAAAGAATTGGAGCTTCAACTTCAGCATCAGACCTTCCAGTGACTAGCATCAGACCTTCCAGTGACTATTCAGGATTGATTTTCTTTAGGATTGACTGGTTTGATCTCCTTGATGTCCGATGGACTCAAAAGTTTTCTTCAGCACCACAACTCGAAAATATCAGTTCTTCAGCAGTCAGCTTTCTTTATGGCCAAACTCTTACATCCATACACTGCTACTGGAAACACTACAGCTTTGACCATATAGACCTTTGCTGACAAAGTGATGTCTCTGCTTTTGAATATGCTGTCAGGTTTGTCATAGCTTTTCTTCCAAGGATCAAGTATCTTTTAATTTTGTGGCTGCATTCACCATCCACATTATTTTGGAGCCCGAGAAAATAAATTCTGCTACCGTTTCCACTTATACCCATTTATTCATGAAATGATGGAACTGGATGCCATGCTCTTAGTTTTATGAATATGTGAGTTTTAAGCCAGCTTTTTCATGCTCTTCTTTCACACTTATCAAGATGCTCTTTTGTTTCTCTTTGGTTTCTGCCATTAGAGTGGTATCCTCTTCATATATGAGGTTGTTGATATTTCTTCTGGTAATCTTGATTCCAGCTTGTAAGTCATTTAGCCCAGGATTTTGCATGATGTACTCTGCATACAAGTTAAATAAGCAGGGTGAAAATATACCGTCTTGATATATTCTTTTCCCAATCTGGAGCAAGCCTGTTCCATATCCAATTCTGACTGTTGCTTCTAGTCCTGCATACAAGTTTCTCAGGAGACAGGTAAGGTAGTCTGGCATTTCTGTTTCTAAGAATTTTCCAGTTTGTTATGATCTATACTATCAAAGGCTTTAGCATAGTCAATGAAGCAGAAATAGATGTTTTTTGGAATTGTCTTGCTTTTCCTATGATCCAACAGATACTGACAATTTGATCTCTGGTTTCTCTGCCTTTTTCAAATCCAGCTTGTACATCTGGAAGTTCTCGGTTTGCCTACTGTTGAAACCTAGTTTGAAGTGTTTTGAGCATTACCTTGTTAGCATGTGAAATAAGTGCAATTGTCTGGTAGTCTGAACATTCTTTGGCATTGCCTTTCTTTGGGGTTGGAAGGAAAACTGATCTTTTCCAGTCTTGTGGCTACTGCTGAGTTTTCCAAATTTGCTGGCATATTGAGTGTAGCACTTTAACAGCATCATCTTTTAGGATTTGAAATAGCTCAGCTGGAATTCTATCATCTCCACTAGCTTTGTTTGTAGTAATGCTTCCTAAGGCACACTTGTTCACACTCCAGAATGTCTGGCTCTAGGTGAGTGACCACACCATCATGGTTTTCCAGGTCATTAAAGCCTTTTTTTGTACAGTTCTTTTATGTATTCTTGCCACCTCGTCTTAATGTCTTCTGCTTCTGTTAAGTCCTTGCCATTTATGTTCTTTATTGTGTCCATCTTTGCAAGAAATGTTCCCTTGGTATCTCCAGTTTTACTGGAGAGATCTCTAGTCTTTCCCCTTCTATTGTTTCCCTCTACTTCTTTGCATTGTTCACTTAAAAAAGCTTTCTTACTTCCCCTTGCTATTCTTTGGAACTCTGCATTCAGTTGGGTATATCTTTCCCTTTCTCACTTGCCTTTCACTTCTCTTCTTTTCTCAGCTATTTGTAAGGCCTCCTCAGACAAGCACTTTTTCTTCTTGCATTTATTTTTCTTGGGGATGGTTTTGGTCACCACCTCCTTTACAATATTACAGACCTCTGTCCATAATTATTCAGGCCCTCTGTCTACCAGTTCTAAGTCCTTGAATCATTTGTCACCTTCACTGTAAAATCATAAGGGATGTTTTGTTTTATTTCTCCATTTTATGGATTCTGGCAATATTGAATTTTTAATTCTATATTTGTTATATGTTGCAAAAAATAGAATAATGCTCATTCAAAAATGTCCATATCTCAATTACCAGAACCTGTGAATATATAATCTCTTATGGCAAGAGATTCAGTAGAACAATTAAGTTAAAGGTCTTGAGATGGGAAGACCATCCTGGATTAACCAAATAATTTAATTATGGGTCTTAATTTTATTTCATGAGTATTTGAAATTGAAAGACAACAAAATAAAGAGTGTCAGAGAAATGCAACTTGAGAAGTCTCAACTCACAGTTACTGGGTTTGAAGATGTAGGGAGGAGACCACAAACCAAGGAATATGGCAGCATACAGCAGATGCAAAAATTAAAATTAAAATAAAACCCCAAATCTCAGTTTTGCAAACAGCAAGAAAACAGGGACCTTAATCCCATAAAAGCAAGCAACTGAATCTTTGCAAAACATTCAGATGAGCAAGAAACAGATTCTTCTTTACAACACCCAGAAATAAATGCAGCCTCTGATACCTTGAATTTACTCCAATAATACTTTTACTGGACTTCCAACCTATAGAACTGAAAGTGAAAATCTGTGCTATGTAGGCTGATTAATTGCAGTAATTTGCTATGGCAGGAAAGAAAACTAGTATGTGTACTAAGAGTAATTTTTTTTTTTTTAAATCATTATCTTCACATGCTGAATTGGGATTGGGAACAATTTCCTCTGATTTAGTTGTTTAGTTCACCAATTTTCTTTTCAGCTATGTCTATTCTCAATGTTATTTAGAGTGGTATTGTTTGTTGTTGATTTTTTTCCTAGAATTTTGATTTGACTCTATTTGAATCTTTAGCATTCTCAGAAAGGTTTACAATTGTTCCTTGTAACATAACAAGTAAAATTATTTATAATATTTTCTGTAAATTATAATATTGAAAACTATAGGTCTATTTTTATTGTCTGTTCTTTTGTTTGATTCTTTCTTATGATTCCATCTTTACATAGCTGATTTTTCTATGTAATTTGATTATTTTTCTTAGGAAACTTTTTTCTTGTTAGAAGTTCTTGGTTGCTTGGAAGAAGGGGTTGCTTCGTCTAGACACTTGGTGGCAATGCAAACCAGAATAATTTTAAGTTAAATTTGCACCTTGAATTTTCTCTTACTTTTTTTTTTTTTTACCATGATGATGTGAGTTTTCAAATCTGCAAATAATGGAAAAATATCTTATATTTCTTTAATTATATAAAGTTATGCAACATAAATTTTGTCCCATTTTATATTTAGTGTCAAATAAATTATTTTATGATACTGTATCATGTATCATAACATGACACAGTTATGTTTATTTATTTATTTCTGATCCACAATTAAAGTGAAGGTGCTGAATTTGGGTTCTGTGTTTTATCAAAGGAATGTTTGATACATGACTCTGCAACTTGCACAAGTCTTGGGCTTTTTCTTTTTCTCTGTAAAACTTAAACATCTTTTGAAAGCCATAGTTCCAAGTTTCACAGTTTGGCAGGCGTACTTTGGGCAAGAGTGCCTTCAGTGAGATCAACTTTATACCTGAATTCCAACCTTCATTCAGTATTTAGCCTGATATTTCTTTCTCATCTTTCTTCAGCTAGTTTCACAAGAAGGTTCTATTTGTTATCTTTTAGCTTTTTAGTTACTTTCAACAGGAAGGTATGTCTGAATAATTAACCTGTCACATTCCTGGACATAATTAATTAAAAAAAATTTTTTTTGAAGATTTGTATTTCTGAAATTTCAGTATGAATAAGACAAAGTTTTGACCACTTGGAACTTACATTTCTATAGCAAAAACACATAAACAAGAAAAAATATAAACTAAATAAATGTTATACAATAAAAAATGTAAAGGAACCTTGAGATCACCTAGATTAATATCCTCACTCAAGAGACTGTGAGATGTTGATTAGAAGTTTTAAACTGCAAACTCAAAACTCAATCCCAGATCAAGGTTTTTTCACTCTACCATGTTGATTTACTTCAGTTCTTTGTTTGCCATCATTTCTAATAGAAGTATTCTGTTTCACCCTGATTATAGGTTGAAGTTCTTTAAGAGTTCCTTACAAATTCTCTGAAGAAAACACTTGTATGAGGTTTAAAAATATAAACTGCTAAAGATGTATGTTCTTTTGAGTACTACAAAGATAGTAGGCCCACTTAAGTCCGCTTGATGTATTCTAATAAACTAGAGTAAGATAATAAAAGTGTAATTTTGCATAAAGTTTCAAAGGAGAAATGAATATAGATTGGAGATCTAGTCAGAGCTACAGGTGTAAACTAGAACAGGCAAGAGAAAGTACACAAGGAATTAAGAAACCATCTGTACAAGTTATTAATTAATAGGTATTCAAAAGTGTGGGGACAGATGCAATTGAAATTTTTCTTTTTCCTCAATGAGTTTCCCATTGATTCCCTAATGAACACCTTTGCCATATGGGTCAGAATATCTTATTAGACAATTTTGCAGGATGGTCTGTTTTTTCCATAAACATTTTTTCTACCTTTCTGGCTAGATTTTTACAACTGCTGTTCTCAGGCGAACACTTGACATTTTACCACAGAACATTAAATTACCACACCTCCCACCCACACAAATGTTCTCGTTCAAATTTATTTTAAGAACTTCTATTCCCACAAAACTCATTAATTTGGGGAAGCCTTTCCATATTAGCAATGACCAGAGGCAAGAATTCTGTACTTTTCTAATTATTACCTAAAAGTAGTTAAATTTTATATGGACATTTAAATCTGCTTTTTTGACGGATTGTCTGTCTGGCTGTGAAAGAAGTGTTTCTTTACTTATGTAAATAAATATATGGTAAAAAAAAAAAAACCTAGATATCACTTATGTAGTAATAATAATTTCTTTCATCTATTTAAAAATTTCTGTCAGTCACTCCAAGTAATTATTTCTGTGGAGCTCCTTTATTTCTCACATCAATACTCTAAAATAAGTACTGCTATTTCCACTATTTTACAGTAAGAAAGCAGAGATTCGCAAAGGTGAAGTAACCTGCTCAAAGGCATACAGGTATTAAATGACAGAGCAGAGATTTGAGCCAATACAATCTGGTCTAGAGTCTATGTGCTTCAGCATTTGCTATATGGTCTTCCATTTGCTATATATACTTGGTCAAACAAGTATACCTTTTGGATAGGTTTATAGTCTTTTATTTTATTATGAGCACCCATAATTATCTTGGATTATTTTCTGATTTTAGAAAATTATTTTTTTTTACTTTAAAATGTAGGCTTTTGTAAGATAAAAACCATGTGTCTTTATTATATCTACTACACAATATCCATTATAATATGTATAAAATACCCATGAACATAATACACAGTCACATGCATACACATATATGTCACAGTTTACACATTTAGATACTTTACTATTTATAACATTTTTGTTTAACTTTCTCTTCAATGTCATAAAATTAAATAAGCATTCCGTATCATTAAATGTTATTAAAAGCAGAAACATGATTTAAAAGACTTCATAGGTATTCATCACATGAGCGTTTTAGGCAACCACCAATTCACGTTTCTTCATTTCACTACAACTGAAAAATACTTCAATGTTTACATTCAGTCATTGTTCATCTTCTACCTAGGGAACCCTTCATATATTATTTATTTTTGTATGCCTATAATCTCCGTCAAATACGTTATTTTCTTTTGCCTCTAATGACTTATAACCATAAAATGTTGAAAGATTTTCCACAAGATTTAGAAGATACCATCTGCAAGCAGAAAGGGGACTTGGTCTGGTAGATTATATCCTCATATAGTGTTCAGTTCAGTTCAGTCACTCAGTCGTGTCCGACTCTTTGCAACCCCATGAATCGCAGCACGCCAGGCCTCCCTGTCCATCACCAACTCCCGGAGTTCACTCAGACTCACGTCCATTGAGTCAGTGATGCCATCCAGCCATCTCATCTTCTGTTGTCCCCTTCTCCTCCTGCCCCCAATCCCTCCCAGCATCAGAATCTATGCCAATGAGTCAACTCTTCACATGAGGTGGCCAAAGTACTGGAGTTTCAGCTTTAGCATCATTCCTTCCAAAGAAATCCCAGGGCTGATGTTCAGAATGGACTGGTTGGATCTCCTTGCAGTCCAAGGGACTCTCAAGAGTCTTCTCCAACACCACAGTTCAAAAGCATCAATTCTTCAGTGCTCAGCCTTCTTCACAGTCCAGCTCTCACATTCATACATGACCACTGGAAAAACCATAGCCTTGACTAGATGGACCTTAGTCGGCAAAGTAATGTCTCTGCTTTCAATATACTATCTAGGTTGGTCATAACTTTTTTTCCAAGGAGTAAGCGTCTTTTAATTTCATGGCTGCAGTCACCATCTGCAGTGATTTTGGAGCCCTAAAAAATAAAGTCTGACATTCTTTCCACTGTTTCCCCATCTATTTCCCATGAAGTGATGGGACTGGATGCCATGATCTTCGTTTTCTGAATGTTGAGCTTTAAGCCAACTTTTTCACTCTCTTCTTTCACTTTCATCAAGAGGCTTTTTAGTTCCTCTTCACTTTCTGCCACAAGGGTGGTGTCATCTGCATATCTGAGGTTATTGATATTTCTCCCTGCAATCTTGATTCCAGCTTGTGTTTCTTTCAGTCCAGCGTTTCTCATGATGTACTCTGCATAGAAGTTAAATAAGCAGGGTGACAATATACAGCCTTGACACACTCCTTTTCCTATTTGGAACCAGTCTGTTGTTCCATGGCCAGTTCTAACTGTTGCTTCCTGACCTGCATACAGGTTTCTCAAGAGGCAGGTCAGGTGGTCTCGTATTCCCATCTCTCTCAGAATTTTCCACAGTTGATTGTGATCCATACAGTCAAAGGCTTTGGCATAGTCAATAAAGCAGAAATAGATGTTTTTCTGGAACTCTTTTGCTTTTTCCATGATCCAGCGGATGTTGGCAATTTGATCTCTGGTTCCTCTGCCTTTTTGAAAACCAGCTTGAACATCAGGGAGTTCACGGTTCATGTATTGCTGAAGCCTGGCTTGGAGAATTTTGAGTATTACTTTACTAGCATGTGAGATGAGTGCAATTGTGCGGTAGTTTGAGCATTCTTTGGCTTTGCCTTTCTTTGGGATTGGAATGAAAACTAACCTTTTCCAGTCCTGTGGCCACTGCTGAGTTTTCCAAATTTTCTGGCATATTGAGTGCAGCACTTTCACAGCATCATCTTTCAGGATTTGAAATAGCTCCACTGGAATGCCATCACCTCCAATAGCATTGTTCGTAGTGATGCTTTCTAAGGCCCACTTGACTTCACATTCCAGGATATCTGGCTCTAGGTGAGTGATCACACCATAGTGATTATCTTGGTCGTGAAGATCTTTTTTGTACAGTTCCTCTGTGTATTCTTGCCACCTCTTCTTAATATCTTCTGCCTCTGTTAGGCCCATACCATTTCTGTCCTTTATCGAGCCCGTCTTTGCATGACATGTTCCCTTGGTATCTCTAATTTTCTTGAAGAGATCTCTAGTCTTTCCCATTCTGTTGTTTTCGTCTATTTCTTTGCATTGATCGCTGAAGAAGGCTTTCTTATCTCTTCTTGCTATTCTTTGGAACTCTGCATTCAGATGCTTATATCTTTCCTTTTCTCCTTTGCTTTCACTTCTCTTCACTGCTATCTGTAAGGCCTCCCCAGACAGCCATTTTGCTTTTTTGCATTTCTTTTCCATGGGGATGATCTTCATCCCTGTTTCCTGTACAATGTCACGAACCTCATTCCATAGTTCATCAGGCACTCTATCTATCAGATCTAGGCCCTTAAATCTATTTCTTACTTCCACTGTATAATCCTAAGGGATTTGATTTAGGTCATACCAGAATGGTCTAGCGGTTTTCCCTACTTTCTTCAATTTGAGTCTGAATTTGGCAATAAGGAGTTCATGATCTGAGCGACAGTCAGCTCCTGGTCTTGTTTCGTTGACTATATAGAGCTTCTCCATCTTTGGCTGCAAAGAATATAATCAATCTGATTTCAGTGTTGACCATCTGGTGATGTCCTTGTGTAGAGTCTTCTCTTGTGTTGTTGGAAGAGGGTGTTTGCTATCACCAGTGCATTTTCTTGGCAAAACTCTATTAGTCTGTGCCCTGCTTCATTCCACATTCCAAGGCCAAATGCACCTGTTACTCCAGGTGTTTCTTGACTTCCTACTTTTGCATTCCAGTCCCCTAGAATGAAGAGGACATCTTTTTTGGGTGTTAGTTCTACAAGGTCTTGTAGGTCTTCATAGAACCATTCAACTTCAGCTTCTTCAGCATTTTTGGTTGGGGCATAGACTTGGATTATGGTGATATTGAATGGTTTGCCTTGGAAACTAACAGAGATCATTCTGTCGTTTTTGAGATTGCATCCAAGTACTGCATTTTGGACTCTTTTGCTCACCATGATGGCTACTCCATTTCTTCTAAGGGATTCCTGCCCGCAGTAGTAGATATAATGGTCATCTGAGTTAAATTCACCCATTCCAGTCCATTTTAGTTTGCTGATTCCTAGAATGTCGACGTTCACCCTTGCCATCTCTTGTTTGACCACTTTCAATTTGCCTTGATTCATGGACCTGACATTCCAGGTTCCTATGCAATATTGTTCTTTACAGCATCGGACTTTGATTCTATTACCAGTCACATCCACAGCTGGGTATTGTTTTTGCTTTGGCTCCATCCCTTCTTTCTTTATGAAGTTATTTCTCCACTGATATCCATTAGCATATTGGACACCTACTGACCTGGGGATTTCCTCATTCAGTATCCTATTATTTTGCCTTTTCATACTTTTCATGGGGTTCTCAAGGCAAGAATACTGAAGTGGTTTGCCATTCCCTTCTCTAGTGGACCACATTCTATCAGACCTCTCCACCATGACCCGCCCGTCTTGGGTTGGTTTCATTGAGTTAGACAAGGTTGTGGTCCCAGTGTGATTAGCTTGACTAATTTCTGTGAGTATGGTTTCAGTGTGTCCTCCTTCTGATGCCCTCTTGCAACACCTACCATCTTACTTGGGTTTCTCTTACCTTGGGCGTGAGGTATCTCTTCATGGCTGCTCCAGCAAAGCGCAGCCACTGCTCCTTACCTTGGACATAGGGTATCTCCTCACTGCCGCCCATCCTGACCTTCAACGTGGGATAGCTCCTCTAGGCCCTCCTGCGCCAGCGCAGCCACCGCTCCTTGGATGTGGGTTGATCTTCCCGGCCGCCCCTGGCTTCGTACGTGGGGTGGCTCCTCCAGACCGTTGCCCCTGACCTCAGACGCGGGGTGGCTCCTCTCCACCGCTTGCGGTGAGTGTGCCGGCCGTTGCAGCCACTTGCGCAAGTATAAAAGCCCAGTTTCATCAGATTGAAACAACCTTTATTCATAGTCTAGATTCTAGTCTAGAACAGCCTTTCAGGATTAATTTAAAGCTTGTGTGCTGCCTGAAATATTGTCTTGCTCAACTTATTTCCCCTTCCCTGTCCTATGAATTTACTTCCTTACTGGCTTCTCCTGGGAGCACTTTCTCAATTAAGCATTTACAGATAAATTCTAAGATTTAGGATTGGCTTTGAGAAAACCTTATATAAGACAGAATATCTTTATATGTATATTTTTGCACATAACTTTCATAATATTCTTAATATTTCTTCTTAGATTTGGAATGACTGTGTCAAAAAAATGTAAATATTTTATTGCTTTGGCATTTGTACTAATATCCATTTTTCCCAGTTATAAAAGTGCCAATATAGAAGCACTTTCTACAGTTATTTACTACAATATGTACTGTATAATTTTATCTCATTTCTAACATCGATAGAAAATTTCTTCTATTTCCTACTGGCCATTGTCATGGGGTTATGAGAAGGAATAGATAGATACCAGTGTTCATGGTACTATTTTATCTGTAATTTCAAATGTTCATGAGCAACATTAAATTTAATTTAAGTGGGTTCTACATGTATTTTGATGGAAAATTAATATTTTAGTTTAAATCTTACACATGTCTCTACCTGTGAGTCTATGATAATGTTTCTCTTTTACTTCCCCTTTGTTTACTAAACCTTGGAAGTGTGATGGTACTACTTTGTCTGCATAGATACATTTGTGTCCTACAAATGTTTATTGATTACCTTATACTTGCTGGAATTGGTTCCAAGATAATGGTAACTGAGACAGATATAAGTTCAGTTCATTTGTTCAGTCACATCTGACTCTTTGCAACCCATGGATTGTAGCATGCAAGGCTTTTGAGTCCATCACCAAATCCTGGTGCTTGCTTAAAATCGTGTCTATTGATTTTGGTGATGCCATCCAAACATTTCATCCTCTGTCATCCCCTTTTCCTTCTGCCATCAATATTTCCCACCATCGGGGTCTTTTCCAATGAGGCAGTACTTTGCATCAGGTGGCCAAAGTACTGGAGCTTCAGCTTCAGCATCAGTTCTTTCAATGAATATTCAGACTGATTTCCTTTAGGATTGACTGGTTTGATCTCCTTGCTGTCCAACGAAGTCTCAAGAATCTTCTCTAAGTACAGTTCAAAAGTATCAATTCTTCAGTTCAAAAGTATCAATTCTTCAGAACTCAACTTTCTTTATGGTCCAACTCTCACATCCATACATGACTACTGGAAAAACCATAGCTTTGACTATACAGACCTTTGTCTGAAAATTAGTGTCTCTGCTTTTTAAAACATTGTCTAGGTTTGTCATTGCTTTTCTTCCAAGGAGCAAGTGTCTTTGAATTTCATGGCTGCAGCCACCATATGCAGTGATTTTGGAGCCCAAGAAAATAAAGTATGTCACTCTTCCATTGTTTTCCCATATATTTGCCATGAAATGATGGGATCAAATGCCATGATCTTAGTTTTCTGAACGTTGAGTTTTAAGCCAGCTTTTTCACTCTCCTCATTCACTTCATCAAGAGGCTCTTTATTTCTTCATTTTCTGCCATATGGGTGATGTAATCTGCCTATCTGAGGTTATTGATATTTCTCCTGGCAATCTTGATTCCAGATTCTGCTTCATCTACCCTGGCATTTCGCATTGTGTACTCTGCATATAATTAAATAAGCAGGGTGACAATATATAGCCTTGACATACTCCTTTCCCAATTTGGCACCAGTCTGTTGTTTTATGCCCTATCCTAACTGTTGCTTCTTGACCTGCATACAGGTTCTCAGGAGGCAGGTGAGATGGACTGTTTGTTAGTCCCACATAATTTAGAATTTTCCACAGTTTGTTATGAACCACACAGTCAAAGTTTAGCGTTTTCAGTGGAGCAGAAGAAGATATTTTTCTGGAATTCTCTTGTTTTTTCTATGATCCAACAGATGTTGGCAATTTGATATCTGGTTTCTCTGCCTTTTCTAAATCCAGCTTGAACATCTGGAAGTTCTTGGTTTATGTACTGTTGAAGCTTGGATAATTTTTTTTAATATAAATTAATTTATTTTAATTGGCGGTTAATTACTTTACAATATTGTATTGGTTTTGTCATACATCAACATGAATCCACCACAGGTATACACGTGTTCCCCATCCTGAACACTGCTCCCTCCTCCCTCCCCATACTGTCCCTCTGGGTCATCTCAGTGCACCAGCCCCAAGCATCCTGTATCCTGCATTGAACCTGGATTGGCGATTCATTTCATATATGATATTATATATGTTTCAATGCCATTCTACCAAATCATCCCACCTTCTCCCTCTTCCACAGAGTCCAAAAGACTGTTCTATACATTTGTGTCTTTTGCTGTCTCGAATACAGGGTTATCATTACCATCTTTCTAAATTCCATATATATGCATTAGTATACTGTATTGGTGTTTTGCTTTCTGGCTTAATTCACTCTGTATAATAGGCTCCAGTTTCATCCACTTCATTAGAACTGATTCAAATGTATTCTTTTTAATGGCTGAGTAATACTCCATTGTGTATATGTACCACAACTTTCTTATCCATTCATCTGCTGATGGACATCTAGGTTGTTTCCATGTCCTGGCTATTATAAACAGTGCTGCGGTGAACATTGGAGTACATATGTCTCTTTCAATTCTGGTTTCCTCAGTGTGTATGCCCAGCAGTGGGATTGCTGGGTCATAAGGCAGTTCTGTTTCCAGTTTTTTAAGGAATCTCCACACTGTTCTCCATAGTGGCTGTACTAGTTTGCATTCCCACCAACAGTGTGACAGGGTTCCCTTTTCTCCACACCTTCTCCAGCATTTATTACTTGTAGACTTTTGGATCACAGCCATTCTAACTGGCATGAAATGGTACCTCTGTGGTTTTGATTTGCATTTCTCTGATAATGAGTAATGTTGAGCATCTTCTCATGTGTTTGTTAGCCATCCATGTGTCTTCTTTGGAGAAATGTTTGTTTAGTTCTTTGGCCCATTTTTTGATTGGGTCATTTATTTTTCTGGAATTGAGCTGCAGGAGTTGCTTGTATATTTTTGAGATTAGTTGTTTGTCAGTTGCTTCATTTGTTATTATTTTCTCCCATTCTGAAGGCTGTCTTTTCACCTTGATTATAGTTTCCTTTGTTGTGCAGAAGCTTTTAATTTTAAATAGGTCCTGTTTGTTTCTTTTTGCTTTTATTTCCAGTATTCTGGGAGGTGGGTTGTAGAGGATCCTGCTGTGATGTATGTCGGAGAGAGTTTTGCCTATGTTCTCCTCTAGGAGTTTTATAGTTTCTGGTCTTATGTGTAGATCTTTAATCCCTTTTGAGTTTATTTTTGTGTATGGTGTTAGAAAGTGTTCTAGTTTCATTCTTTTACAAGTGGTTGACCAGTTTTCCCAGCACCACTTGTTAAAGAGATTGTCTTTAATCCATCGTATATTCTTGCCTCCTTTGTCAAAGATAAGGTGTCCATAGATGCATGGATTTATCTCTGAGGATTCTATTTTGTTCCATTGATCTATATTCCTGTCTTTGTGCCAGTACTGTACTGTCTTGATGACTGTGGCTTTGTAGTAGAGCCTGAAGTCAGGCAGATTGATTCCTCCAGTTCCATTCTTCTTTCTCAAGATTGCTTTGGCTATTCAAGTTTTTTTTTTTTTGTATTTCCATACAAATTGTGAAATTATTTGTTCTAGCTCTGTGAAAAATACCGTTGGTAGCTTGATAGGGATTGCATTGAATCTATAAATTGCTTTGGGTTGTATACTCATTTTCACTATATTGATTCTTCTGATCCATGAACATGGTATATTTCTCCATCTATTAGTGTCCTCTTTGATTTCTTTCACCAGTGTTTTATAGTTCTTTATATATAGGTCTTTAGTTTCTTTAGGTAGATATAATCCTAAATATTTTATTCTTTTCATTGCGATTGTAAATGGAATTATTTCTATTGTTAGAAATTGTTAATTTCTATTTTCTCATTATTAGTGTATAGGAATGCAAGGGATTTCTGTGTGTTGATTTTATATCCTGCAAATTTACTATATTCATTGATTAGCTCTATTAATTTTCTGGTGGAGTCTTTAGGGTTTTCTATGTATAGGATCATGTCATCTGCAAACAGTGAGAGTTTTATTTCCTTTCCAATTTGAATTCTTTTTATTTCTTTTTCTGTTCTGATTGCTGTGGCCAAAACTTCCAAAACTATGTTGAATGGTAATGGTGAAAGTGGGCACTCTTGTCTTGTTCCTGACTTTAGGGGAAATGCTTTCAATTTTTCACCAGTGAGGATAATGTTTGCTGTGGCTTTGTCATATATAGCTTTTATTATGTTGAGGTATGTTCCTTCTATTCCTGCTTTCTGGAGAATTTTGAGCATTACTTTCCTAGAGTGTGAAACGAGTGCAATTGTGTGGTAGTCTGAACATTCTTTGGCATTGTCTTTCTTTGGGATTGGAATGAAAGCTGACCTTTTCAAGTCCTGTGGTCACTGATGAATATTCCAAATTTGCTGGCATATTGAGCACAGCACTTTCACAGCATCATATTTTAGGATTTGAAATAACTCAACTGGAATTCCATCACCTCCACTAGCTTTGTTCGTAGGGATGTTTCTTACTTGACATCACACCCCAGGTTGTCTGCCTCTAGGTGAGTGATCACACCATTTTGGTTATCTGGGTCATTAAGATCTTTTTTGTATAGTTCTTCTGTGTATTCTTGCCACCTCTTCTTAATATCTTGTGCTTTTGCTAGATCTGTACCATTTCTGTTCTTTATTGTGCCCATCTTGTATGGAATGTTCCCTTGGTATCTCTAATTTTCTTGAAGAGACCGCTTTTCTCATTCTGTTGCTTTCCTCTATTTCTTTGCATTGACCACTAGGAAGGCTTTATTTCTCCTTGCTATTCTTTGGAATTCTGCATTCAGATAATTATGTCACTCCTTTTCTCCTTTGCCTTTAGCTTCTCTTGACTCAGCTATTTGTAAGACCTCCTCAGACAACCATTCTGCATTTCTTATTTTTGGGGACAGTTGTGATTACCATCTCTTGTATAGTGGTATGATTTTCCAGCCATAGTTCTTCTGGCACTCCATCTATCAGATCTAATCTCATGAATATATTTGTCACTTTCACTGTATAATTATAAGCGATTTGATTTAGGCCATACCTGAATGATGTAGCGGTTTTCCCTACTTTCTTCAATTTAATTCTGAATTTTGCAATAAAGAGTTCATGATCTGAACCCCAGTCAGCTTCCAGTCTTGTTTTTGCTGACTCTATAGAGCTTTTCCATCTTCAGCTGCAAAGAATACAATCGGATTTTGGTATTGACCTTTGGTGATGCCCATGTTTAGAGTTGTCTCTTGTGTTGTTGGAGTAAGGTTTTTGCTATGACCAGTGGGTTCTCTTGGCAAAACTCTCTTAGCCTTTCCCTGCTTCCTTTTGTACTTCAAGGCCAAACTTTCCTGTTACTCTAGATATCTCTTGACTTTCTATTTTTTTTTTTTATTTTAGTTCCGTATGATGAAAAGGACCTACAAGACCTTCTAGAACTAACCAAAAAAAAGATGTCTTTCATCATACAGAATTGGAATGCAAAAGTATGATCCAATGGATGTTGGCAATTTGGTCTATGGTTCCTCTGCCTTTTCAAAATTTTTTTTGAACATCTGGAATTTCTCAGTTCATGTACCATTGTTGCCTAACTTAGAGAATTTTTAGCATTACTTTACTAACTTGTAAGATGCATCTCCAGGGGAGGCGTGGGTTGACACTAGTTTGCTGTGGGTCAGAGGCACTGAATACAACAGTTCTGGGAGCCATGGCATGCTTTCATAAGTCCTTTTGAAGGAAGTTGCCATTATTGCCATTGACCCTACCATAGTTTGGCCTCAGGGCAAACTACAGGGAGGGAACACAGCCCAACCTATCAACAGAAAATTGGATTTAAGATTTACTGAGCGTGGCCCTGACCATGGGAGCAAGACCCAGTTTTCCTCACGGTCAGTACCCACCATCAGGAAGCGTCCACAAGCCTCTTATCCTTATCCATCAGAAGACAAACAGAATGGAAACCACAATTACAGAAAACTAACCAAACTGATCACGTGGATCACAGCCTTGTATAACTCAGTGAAACTATGAGGCATGCCATGTAGGGCCACCCAGGACAGATAGGTCATGGTGAAGAGTTCTGACAAAATGTGGTCTACTGGAAAAGAGAATGGCAAACCACTTCTCTATTCGTGCCTTGAGGACCCCATGAACAGTATGAAAAGGCAAAAAGATATGAACTGAAAGATGAACTCCCCAGGTCGGTAGGTGCCCAATATACTACTGGAAGAGGGGAGAAATAGCTCCAGAACTATGAAGAGGCTGAGCCAAAGCAAGAACAAAGCCTAGCTGTGGATATGACTGGTGATGGAAGTCAAGTCTGATGCTGTGAAGAACAATATTTTATAGGAACCTAGAATGTTAGGTGCATGAGTCAAGATAAATTGGAAGTGGTCAAACAGGAGAAGACAAGAGTGAACATCAACCTTTTAAGAATCAGTGAACTAAAATGGGCTGGAATGGGAAAATTTAATTCAGATGACCATTATATCTACTACTGTGGGCAAGAATTCCTTAGAAAAAGTTGAGTAGCCTTCATACCCAATGAAAGAGTATAAACTGCAGTACTTGGGTGCACTCTCAAAAATGACAGAATGATATCTGTTTGTTTCCAAGGCAAACCATTCATTATCACAGTAATCCAAATCTATGTCCCAACCACTAATGCTGAAGAGACATTAAGGCATCCTACTAATATTCTAATAATGAATTAGACAATCATATAGGGCAAATAAAAGGAACTATGTGAGGTGCTTTACTGAAGAATGTAGAATTTGGTCCAGATGGCACTTTGGAAAACATTAAAAAAAAAAATCCTCTAAAAAAGATGTCTAAATTGAATGAAGAATTGGAATTAGTATGCTAGAAGTAAAGAATGGACCAAGAGGATTTATGAAGAGTTTTTTTTTTTGGGCAAATTATAACTTTAGAGACAAGTAAAATGCATGCTCTTATGTAAGGGAAAGATTGTTTCTGTTGGAGAAAGTCTCAGAAGCCAGTTGATGAGGAATCTTGAGGACCAATTAAGAAGTTTAAAATTACACAAAAAGGCATGGGGATTTATTGATAAATTTTGGACTTAGAGAAAAAATAATATTAGGTTTCCATGTTTGAAATATAATTCATGGAGATATGGTTTTGGGAAAGCAAGTGTTCCCCTTACATATTTACAAGTAATAAATTCTTTCATCTCTAGGGAAAAAGTATGATTCAGTCTGGTACATGTAGAATTGACTAGAGGAAGGTTAAGTCAGGAGAGGGAAGTAGTAAGTTAGGAAGTAGCTTCAATTTTTCAGATGAGGAATAATTTGGTGTCAATTATTGTTTGGCTGTAATAAATGTAGATAGAGAAACAATAATAATAAAATGTATTTCTATGTAAAATTCAAGGTGTTTGTGATTGAATGGATATGGGGAAAATGGAAGAGGAAAGAGGAAGGGATGATATGAAGATTTTTGTCTTTGGTAATTTGGTAGAAATCTATGTTATTATTCAAGGCAAGGAACAGAGTGAAGAATAGGCTTGAAACTGAATGAAGCCTTCATTTTTGGAAATTCTGAGTCTGATATGGTAGTAGAAAAGTCAAAATATATTTGAAAAGATTATTGAGATATGGATCATGTTTTAACATTCAATCATTTCTAGGAGGGAGATCCAGGTTTGAGAGACATTCAGGCACTGGAAAAACTGGAGGAGGGTGTGAAATTCTAGAAAGCATGATTAGAATGAGGGAAAAAAAATGTTAAAATGGAATCATGGGAAAGGTATATTAAAAATTACTATGGAGGAGTGGTCATAAAGGAAGAAAATGTTCTACGAAAAGGAAGCAATTATTGGAGAGGTCAGATATAGTAAGGACTGATGATAGTCCATACATTACCACAAGGATTGGTCACAATGGAGGGAGTTACTTAGTAAAGTTACGGGGATTGTAGATAGATTAAAGTAGTTGAGGTACAAATGGGCAGTAGAAAAGTGGAGACAATGAGTATACAGAATCTTTTTTTTTTTTTTTCAGAAAGATGACTTTGTAGAACAGGAGAGATATATAATTTTCTGAACAAGTAGAAGGATGGATTTTAGAAAGGAGGAAGAATTCCTTTATCCATCTATAAACAAACAGAAAGAGGAAAAGGGTAGATAAAAATGTAAAGGAATTCACACTGGTGACAGAAACTGGAATGGTGATTTTATAGATTATCTTTATTAAATGTATTACATGTTGAAGTCATTCACTGAGAGAGATTGGAAGGAGAAAAGGAAATAAGATTTGAAAGAGCTACCGAGGAGAATTAGAGTAAGAACTATATATATTGCTGTTGCAAACTCATCTAAATTTTATTTTGGATTGTATTCAATAGTTAATTGAAAGAAAATAATGTGTTTTGAATTGTTTAAGATTTTACTTTTTCAGAGCAGAAGAGGTTTACAACAAAATTGAGAGAGAGGTACAGATGTTTCCATATATCATTTGCTCAAGCACATATGTAGTTTCTCCATTATCAACATCACTCATGAGAACATGAGAATTTTATATATATATATATATGTATATACAAAGACCCACCTTGACACATTGTAATCACCTAAAGTCCATAGTTTTGCTTAGGGTTTACTCATAACATTGTACAGTCTATGGATTTGGACAAATGTGATATATATCCATAAGTATAATATTTTATTGCCATAAAACTGTGTTCTCCCTGTATTCATCTGTTTTACTTCTTCCACTTTTAGCAACATATATATATATATATATATATATATATGTAAAGTTTTGCCTTTTTCAGAATGTCACATAGTTGTAACCATATAGCCTTATTTGATTAGTTTCTTTGACTTACTAATATACACTGAAAGTTCCTCCATGTCTTTTCGTGGCCTGATAGCTCAAGTGCCAAGTAATGTTACATTGTTTGGATTTACCACAGTTTATTTATCCATTCAACTACAAAAGGACATCTTAGTTCCTTCCAAGTTTTGTCAATTATGAATAAAGTTACTAAAAACGTCTGTGGGCAGATTTTTATATTTTCCACTCCTCTGGGAAAATACTGAAGAGCATAAATGCAGGATCAGATGGTAAGAGTATATTTAGTTTTGTAAGATGCCACCAAACTGTCTTTTGAAGTGGCTGTATTATTTTGCTTTCTCATCAGCAAAGTATTCTAATTTTTGCTGCTCCATATCCTTACCAACATTTGGTATTGACAGTGTTCCAGATTTTGGCCACTCTAATAGGTGTGTAGTTGTATTTCATTGTTGTTTTAATTTGTAGTTCTCTGGTGATGTATGATATAGAACACATTTTCATATGTTTATTTGCCATCTGTGTATCTTCTTTGGTGAATTGTCTGTCAAGGCTTTTGGTTAATTTTAAAAATCAGGTTGTTTTTTTTTTTTCTTACTGTGAATTTGTTTTTATATAATAAAAGAGGGCAGTTTGTTGAGTTAAGGCAAATAAAAAATAAAGTGAAGATGCTTCAGTTGTATGACTGCTAAGTCCCTGTATATCATTTCTCATAAATTTTCTACAATTCTAGAATTAGTTTCATAGTTTATAAAGTATTTTCACAGCTATTTAATTTAACTCTTACAAGAGATTTGGGATACATATAAGGAAAAATGTTTATTTTGACTGTTTAGGTAAGATAACTAACATTTAGTAATTGTATGTCTGTCCTCTTCATTGTCACTTGGCAGAGCTGACTCTAATTTAGCTTTTCTTTCAACTTATCTTGTCTTTTCCTGTGGTCAATTTCTGTTCATATATTTAAATTTTATTAGAAGTTGAGAAGGGAGAGAGCTTAGGAATCACAGGAAAGGTGTCTTCAGTTAGAATTTACATTTTGTAATCTATACAGGTAACTTGTTTTGAAGTGAAGACCTGAGCTCTAATCCTAATTTGGCTTCTCACTGGCTGTGAAACCTTTATTCAGTCACTAAATAGCTCTAGATGCCAGTTTTCTCACCTAGGCAACACATGAATTGATTTTGGAAATCTCTAGGATAATACCCAACTCTGACATTCTCAGTTCAGTTCAGCTGCTCAGTCATGTCTGACTCTGCAACTCCATGGACTGCAGGATTCCAGGCTTCCTTGTCCATTACCAACTCCCAGAGCTTGTTCAAACTCATGTCCGTAGAGTCAGTGATGCCATCTAAACATCTCCTCCTCTGTCATTCCCTTCTCCTCCTGCCTTCAATCTTTCCCAGCATCAGGGTCTTTTTCCAATGAGTTGGTACTTCACAACAGGTGGCCAAAGTATTGGAGCTTCATCATCAGTTCTTCCAATGAATATTCTTTGCAATTCTTATTAATTTAACCAATTAATGATTCCTTTGGTTTACTGATTGCATAGAATGCAGTTACATAAGAAAATTTCAATATAATCACATATATTTAAATGCAAAACACCGTTTTACATTTCTTTTTTAGCTAATAAAGCAACAAATACCATTACTGTTCACACATATAGTTGAATGGTTCACTTCCCCCATCTTTCTGATTTTGTTCTGTTTTTTCTTCTATGGCCCCAGAAGATACTGTACTAAAAAAAAAAAAAAAAAAAAGTTTGCTTATTTCAGCACTATTCTGACTTAGGGTCAAAGTAAGAGGTGTCTAGTTGGTTCTTTCTTGAATGGGTACAGCTACCTTCTCACTGCCATCACTGTTCTTTGGTTCCATTGCTCCTTTTTTATTAGTGAAGAGAAAATTTTATGTGTGTCCTAGATCCTTATTTGGAGTTTCATGATGTGGTGGGACCTGGGCACAGTACGGGTAAAGAGATATTCATTACTCAGAAGTGATTTTACTGTAATACTAACGGACTTAACCATCAGGGAGGCTCACTAATAAAAGTCCCTTCAAGTTTCTGAGAGAGGCCTTAGTAACATCCATATGCTATTTTTCTTTTCTCTTCTGTTTTTTAAAGAGGGGGTGGAATTGAACAACAATACAATTTAAACATAAGGATCCACAAAAACTAATTCATCTCTGTTCTTGCCGGTCACCTAACTAAACATATGTTGGCTTCATTTAACTGATAGCCTCAATGCTGCTGCTGCTGCTAAGTCGCTTCAGTCGTGTCCAACTCTGTGCGACCCCATAGACAGCAGCCCATCAGGCTCCCCCGTCCCTGGGATTCTCTAGGCAAGAATACTGGAGTGGGTTGCCATTTCCTTCTCCAATGCATGAACGTGAAAAGTGAAAGTGAAGTCACTCAGTCATATCCGACTCTTATCGACCCCATGGACTGCAGCCCACCAGACTCCTCCATCCATGGGATTTTCCAGGCAAGAGTACTGGAGTGGGGTGCCATTGACTTCTCTAGATAGCCTCAATAGATAATAACTAAGCACTGACTTAAAATCTCTATGGTTTCTTGTTAGTGACAATGAAGGATGATTATTCAAGAAAGCCTTTTCATTTTTAATCTCCTGCTGTTTCTGTTCCCTTGCCCAGTAATCCCCTTGTAACCAGTTCCTGATGACTTTTATTGTGCCTTTTACCCAAGGAAAATAAAACTAATAATGGTTGCTTTTATCTAAACTTTTCTGTTTTTAAAATCTAAATAATTATACTTATGATGTATTTTGTACCTTTTGGCTCTTGTGCCATACATATCCTCTCCAGTGGGTAACATACCTACTTTTAGTCTAAGTAGGACATTTGCAATATGACCTCAGATATTTAATAATTCTCAGTGTATTTGTAGGGAACTGGGCAATAGTCTTGAATCACGTATGATAGGTTCCCTTGGATAAACTACCTAGTTGCCTTGGAGATATTAATTCTTAAAATCATCTGGCTAATCTGAACTATTTTTTTTAATTTAAAAGTTCTCATTATTATGGAGATATTTTCATTTGATGTGTCAACAGAATTTGTTCTGATTTAACCTTATTAAAATTTAGAATTTTTCATTTAGCAACATAACACAGACTGTGAGAAAATAAACTCTTCATTTTGTCTGTTCATTTGGGTCAATACATCTTTCTATATTATTTGAGATATTTAGCATCTTAAGGATTTACTTACACTTAGTATGCACAGGTATGGCTTTGGTAAATGCTTATAAATATATCCCAGATGGTTGGGGCACAAAAGACATTTATTCTACATAGTTTATTTTCTAATGAGTATTTTCATAACTATGATATGGCATTAAATTCACAATTAGAAAGATAAAGAGAGAATTGACAATGAAAAATAGATGAAAAGATCAACATTTTTAAGACAGCTTTGCATTTTCAACATAAAAAGGCAAATTATTTGGATAAAAATGGTTACTCAGTTGAATATACTATATAATTATAATATTAAACTACAATGTGTGATATTACACGATTTATGTAACTTTAAATAACTGGTGATTGTTGTTTAGTCACCAAGTCATGTTCAACAATTGCGACCTCATAGACTGTAGCTCTCCATGCTCCTTTGTTCATAGGATTTTCCAGGCAAGAATATGGAGTGCGTTGCCATTTCCTTCTCCAAATAACACTGGGTTTCTTTTTTATTATAGTCAACTATGCTAAGTAATATTATTACTGACTTTAAAAACACATTATGAAGACATATATCAATGAAAACAACTGTCATAATTGAGCCAAAATTAAACCCAAACAGAAGTAAATCAGTTATCTTAACATTCCTTTTACTGATTACTATTATCATTTGCCATGTAAAAGATTTCCTTCATGGATGTTGTCTCTCAGTCTGAATTTATTATGTAAATCTTAGCATTTACTCTGGTTCCTAAAAACCCAGAGTGTTCTAACAAAATAAATGCATATTGTGCTTCTACAGTGAAGATAGTTCTGACATATAATAGGCTACTTCCCACAAGAACAATGATTCATGAAGAACAAGGTATAAAGATTGTTTTTTTCACTTATTCTACAGCCTATGTTCTCTTCTTGGTTAAAAAGAGTTGGCAGAGAGTGTTTATTATTTGTGTTAGAGTTGGAGAAAGCAATTAGATTAGATTCATATGAATAACCTATAGATAAGGACTAGTAATCAAAGATCAGGAACATAGTCAACAGAAAATATGCCACTGACAGCAGAAAAATAAAAATGAATAAATAACTGGTCTAAAGCATAATGTAGAAAACAAAAGTTTAAATAGACCTCAGGAAAAATATTAGATGAGATAAAGCTTAATCAGAACCAGACTCTGTCCTCTTGAACAAAGGAAGCAGCTGGAAGGTAAGTAGCTATATATTACCAAACTAAGATATTGCTGAGTTATTGCTGTTGTGTGAACCCGTGCATCAGCTTCCCCTCCACTAGTAGGTGAAATAAAAATATTTTGTGCAATCTAGAGAACAAGATAAGCAGAGTTGGTACTTAGATTAAAAAATATTTACAGAGAGAAAAAACATTATGCAAAAGTAGGTATAGTAAGCATATTTGGTATAATGCTATACCAAGGATATAAGGATAATAAGGATATAAGGATAATCATTCAAAATATAAAGTATAAATGTAATTATATTTTACCATATAAAGCAACCATAGTAGCTGCAGATGATGTCCTGTCCATACCCATTTTACCGGCTGGTACACTCATCAAGTGAGTCTGCATTAAAAGCTTCCACTTGGAACAGATGATACACTGCTTACCACAGGCCAGTCAAGTGACTTACAGATTTGGGGCACTATGGTCTATTTTCCATGCCACAAGAAGATGACTCTACAATGTGATTTATGTTGCAAAGCATGCTTACAAAGCAGAAGGCTAGAATTTGTGTTGGACTATTCTCTTTCTCAGCTCCTTCCCTTTCTCTATTTTACTTGCCTCATTCATATGCTTTCCTGAAAGAAGCTGCCTTAATTAATCTCATACACCTGAATCCCTGACTATGGCTCTGCTTTTGTGGTGCCTTTGGTAGCAGCAGTGGTCCTGGGAAGAACACTAAGGAGTTGATTCTAAAAATGGCTTACCAGCTAGCTATCTGACAATGAGCAAACTGTCACCGAAGGTATGTGGACTATTAATTATTCTTAGCATTCTATAGTAGTTGGTGGTTAAGATATTTACCCTTAGTGAATTGGGAAATGATTGGAGGAGAAGATGTACTAGTTCACATAACAGTAATAACTGGCACTGGAAGAGAACAGGGAAGATATTAATAATAAAGACAGACAAGCTACATAGGTATTGCTGAGCACCAGCAATGCTTTCCAGAGAGAATATGCTCAATATTCACCAATTTAATACAAAAATATGAAAATCAGAGAGCCTCAATGGCAACATTTAAAGAAATGTTAATCTATAGCTGGAGGATGGATCATACTGAGGAGTAGTCTTAGGAACTACACTTAAGAACAGTAAAATTCCACAAAGTGTTGAAAATACAGCTCAAGAAAGTCTCCTATGGCTGATAGAGAAGTAGGACTGAGAGTGAAAATATGGGGATTACCTGAATAAATGCCCTTGAGAACACCCAGATTCCCTTGACACTCTGGGCTTCTAGATGTGACCCACTACCTCATGTTAGAAGGTAGCAGCTACTTCCTATCTTCCTTTTCCTACAATAGCCAACATTATATAAAGTAGAAATTACAGATCTACCTGAAAGATGATAGAGAAAGACGTAAAACTACTCAGAAATGTAGGCATATTAAAGTGAATTAATCATGTAAGACCAGAAGAGCTATGTCTTCTGCATAAATTTCTTGGAAAGACCATCCATTTGTCAAGGCAGGAAGGGATATTCAAGTCAAGGGAGACAACAATGACAATGAGAGACTCTGGAAGCTGGGTTTTATGGTAGGAGATTCTGGCTAATAACTGTAATCACTGACACCTGAAATAAGAAAGGCCAGGTGGCAATACTTAACAATTAGAAGTAAGATAAGGCATAATCTTCCTATAGTCATCAATTTCTAAATGTCAGCCAGGGTTATATAACAGGTGGGGATACATAACAATTACCAACAAATTATGGTTTTCCTAGAAAACTGTCATAAAATACAGAAATTGTAAAATTTAAATTTCAGATTAAAAAACACTTAAATTTTTTAGTATAAGTATGTCTCAAACATTACAAGGAACATATTTATACTAAAAGCATCTTCACTATTTATCTGAAATTCAAATTTAACTAGTGTCCTGTTTTTATTTGCTGTATCAGGTGCACTGCCCTTAGCGAAAAATGTACAGTCCACAAGGGTACTGTCCAATATATATAATTAAATGTTTCAAGAATGGATAAATAGAAGGCTTACATCAGCCAGCCCCTATGGAAGGGTCATTATGTTTTTCCCAGATTCCAGCATTAAGCAAGTTTTCACCTGTGGCATTCATTAGTTAATGGAATCACTGAGGTCGCCTTGAGGGTGGAGTAGTTTGCATGGTAAGGAATCACCTAACTGCTTTCCAAAGAGGTCTATGTGCTTTTATTCAGGTAATCATTCTCCATGGAAAAGAGAAAGCCTAGACCTTTCAAAGGCTTTCAAATGCAGACTTTGAATTTATATCAAAGACGGAATCATAACATCATCGTGGCACATCTCTTAGAGTATCAATGGCATGAGAATGGGCTAATGAACGAATCCTGACCCAGTCCTGTCTTACAGCAGATACACCAAGTTTACATGATCATCTCTGGCCAATTCTGAGTTGCCTTCAAGTGCCATTTTTACTGTATCCTACAAAGTGTTTAAATGTTATTTAAATTCTTGTTCTGATGCCTCAAAGTAGAGATCTGGGTCAACTTAGCCTGCCCTCTTAGACAAGAAATACTACCTGAAAGAGAGGGCACTCAGAAATGAGAGGCAGAGAGGAAGATGATGAGAGTCAGTTAAAGCCTCTCAGCAAACTGCAGCATCAAGAGGTATAGTTTGCCCCACCATTCGTTTTCTGATAAGTTTTCCCAGAAACTGTGATCAACCATCCCTCATATACTCAGTCAGTAAAGAATCTGCCTGCCATGCAGGAGACCCAGGTTCAATTCCTGGGTTCGGAAGATTCCGCTGGAGAAGGAAATGGCAATCCACTCCAGTATTCTTGCCTGGAAAATCCCATGGACAGAGGAGCTCGGCAGGCTATAGTCCACGGGGTCAAGAGTCAGATATGACTTAGCGATTAAACCACTATCATCCCTGAGATACTGTCTTCTTAAAGTGAACTTAATTTGGGAAGTAAGCAGATTCATTAGTTTAAAGCAAGGAGCTGATTTCAGTAGAGGCTGTTGCCATTTATCAATTACCATACATTTTCTACCTTGCTGCTGTCTCATCATCTGTTGTCCCCTTCTCCTCCTACGTTTGGTCTTTCCCAGCATCAGGGTCTTTTCCAATGAGTCAGTACTTCACATCAGGTGGCCAAAGTATTGGAGCTTCAGCTTCAGTATCAGTTCTTCCAATGAATATTCAGGACTGATTTCCTTGAGGATTGACTGGCTGGATCTCCTTGCAGTCCAAGGGACTCTCAAGAGTCTTCTCCAACACCACAGTTCAAAAGTATCAATTCTTTGGCACTCAGCTTTCTTCAGAGTCCAACTCTCACATCCATAAATGTCTACTGGAAAAACCATAGCTTTGACTGAATGGACCTTTGTTGGCAAAGTAATGCCTCTGCTTTTTAACATATTGTCTAGGTCTGTCAAAGCTTTTCTTCCAAGAAGCAAGTGTCTTTTAATTCCATGGCAGCAGTCACCATCTGCAGTGATTTTGTAGCCCAAGAAAATAAAACCTATTACTGTTTTCATTGTTTCCTCATCTATTCACCATGAAGTGATGGGACTGGATCATTAGTAGAATCACCAAAATTACCCAATTTAAATTTCATAACTCATACATGTGTAAAGATGTATAATAGGACATGGAAGATAGAAATAGCTTTCAGTTCAGTTTAGTCCTGCAGTCATGTCCAGTTCTTTAGGATCCCATGGACTGCAGCACACCAGGCTTCCCTGTCTATCACCAACTCCTGGAGCTTGCTCAAACTCATGTCTATCGAGTTGGTGATGCCATCCAGCCATCTCATCCTCTGTCATCCCCTTCCCCTCCTGCCTTCAATCTTTCCCAGCATCAGGGTCTTTTCCAGTGAGATATAGCTTTAGCCAACTTTGTTGCTCTACTTGACACCTCTCCCCACGTTATACATAAATGGGTCAAAACACTCATATTGTGACAATAGCTCCTCCACTTAACACGACCTCTTATCAGAATATTTCAGAATGCCGATGACTCCAACTCCTGCTAAAAGGTCATTTCTCTCCAACCCTGTTGTGAGGAAATGTGATTGAGAGGCATGATTATCTCTTTCATTTTAGCTTCCTTCATTTTCCAGAATGCAACATTATAAAAGCATCTGTGCTCAGCTTCACTTTCCTTTTTCTTTTTTCATTCCAAATACCTGCATTTTAATTATTCTTACAATATATATCAACTGGTTTCATCCAGTACCTGAGGGCATGCTGATATTATAGTTTGGAAGCCATTCATTGATGCAATTTTCCCTTGTTAATAAACCCTCTTCCACCAACCAATTTTCACAATCCCCAATGCATATACACTTGGTTCTCACACTGTGGTTCTCAATACATTTTTTCTTTCATTTAGTCTTTCTAATCTTTCCTTCTAACATTTTATGCAACTAATAGTATTTAAGTGTTTCTTTTGTTTTATACCCTTGCCAACAAATAATGTTGTCAGATTTGGGCCATATACTGTGTGTAAAATGGTACGTCACTGTGATTTTAATTAACATTTCATTAATTGCTAAATGAGTTTGACATATTTTCATATGTATATTGCCCATTTGGGTTTTCTATGAAATGCCTTTTACTCATACTTCAAAAGGCTTTTTTAAGTGGAATCTAGATAACTTTTTCCTTTTTATTTATATATTTTTCAAATATTTTCTCCTGTTTTTTGTTTTACATTTTACTGTAAAAGTGCATCTGTTGCTGTATGTTTTAATGAACTGAAACTGTTCATTTAAATGTAGTTAAATTCATCAGTCTTTTCTCTTATGGTTAACACTTGTGTTTTCTTAAAAAAAAAAAAAAAGACTACATCTTGAGGATATAAAGGCTCTATCGTATATGTCTTTCCAAGGTGTATACAATTTTTTCCTTTAATATTTAAGTTATTCATTTCTATGGAATTTTATTAGTATATCATGAGGTAGGGATCTACCTGCTTATGGTCGTATTAACAAAATTGCACAAATAATAATTTCTTTGTCAGTATACTATGTTAAGAGAAAAGAGATTTAATACAATTATGTGCATCAAAAATCTTGATTGGGTTGGAGGAGTAGGCTCTAAGCTGGGCTACACTATCAACAAATCAACACATAAATGTACAAATGGCTAAGTGAGGAACTAGCCATCTCTGTCACAATCAGGAAGTAATAGAAGAAGAAGCTTCTGTGATAACTGTTGGTTCCAGGACAGTACCACCTTAGCTATACTTTAGGAATTAGGCCATTAACCATGAGCAGCCTGTATATCCACAAATATACTAGCACATTCAATTCCTTGAATGTAATTTTTTTCCTCTGTACTTCATCTGGTTCTGAATTTAAATCTCTAAATTTAAAACATAAACCAACTGTTTGATAAAGATGAGCCATATCAAGACCCTGGCTGCAATAGTTCATGAGATTTGTTATTTTAGTTTTCTAGTTGCTATGGTACCGAGAGGTACATGATGAGAAATAAGGGCAGGTGTTGAGTCAGTCAGTCTACTGTATTCACGTCAATAATAAAATATCTTAATTCCACTTACTGAATTATCCAGTCTTTACCCAGTACATTGAAATGCTACTTTGGTCATATTTCGAATTTCCATATATACGTGAATTTGTATCTGGACTGTTTATTCATTTTAATTCCTATAGCTTTATAATATATTTAGTTTCTTTTTTTAAAAAAAATAATTTATTTATTTTTTATTTTACTTTACAATTCTGTATTGGTTTTGCCATACATTGACATGTATTTAGTTTCGATATCAGGTAGATCAACTCTCTCTATTATCCCAACACATATACTTAAATTATTTTCTTCAAGAATGACTTAGCAATTCTTGACTTTTTCCACCTCTAGAGGAAAACATAGAATCAGCTTTTCAAAGTATTCAATAAACTGGACCTGCATTGATTCAAATCGGTATTACCTATTAACTGATATTTTATTGTATTTTTTGAGATGATTGATCATGTTTTTTCTCCTTTAATTGACTAATCTACTGAGATACATCAATAGATTTTCTAAACTACTGTTATACAAATATTTTCATAAAATGGAAATGATTTGTTCCTTAAAAATTTTGTAAAATTCTTCCATGAAACATATGATATACTATGGCAAAGATGAGATTATTTTGAAGATGTAATTAAGGTCCCTTATCAGTTGAAAGTTAAACTTAGTTGCTCAGTCATGTTTGATTTTTTGTGACCCTGTCGACTACAGTACAACAGGCTCAGAGAAATCTATGGAATTTTCCAAGCAAGAATAGTGGAGTGGATTTCCATTCCCTTCTCCAGGGGGTCTTCCTGATCCAGTGATGGAACCCAGGTCTCCTGCATTGCAGGCAGATTCTTTACTATCCGAGGCACCAGACTCTGCCACTAATCCATTTACTCTGAATTAAAAGGACGATTTCCCTGAGTAGGGTTGACCTAATCAGTTAAGCCCTTCAATAGAGGGGCCAGAGGTGGAAGACTTGAAATAATAAACCCTCACTCTTTATTTTTAATCTTTGAGGAAGCTACATGCAATAAATTCTATAGCTACAAAGAAACTGTATGAACTATGTAAATTCAGAAGAATCCCACAGTATTCCGGTGAGATCACTGCTCCAGATGACACCCAGGCTGCAGGCTTATTAGATCTGAAACAGTACCCAGATAGCAGTACCCAAACTCCTTATATTGAAAAGCTGAGAAATAATAAATGAGTATTACATAACAAGGCTTTCTTATTTCTCCTTGCTGTTCTCTATAACTTTGTGTTCATTTTCGTATATCTATCTTTCCCTTTCTCCTTTACCTTTCACTTCTCCTTTTCTCAGCTATTTCTAAGCCTCCTCAAAAAACCATTTTTCCTTCTTGCATTTCTTTTCCTTGGGGATGGTTTTGGTCACCAACTCCTGTTCAGTTCAGTTCAGTTCAGTTCAGTCTCTCAGTCGTGTCCGACTCTTTGCGACTCCATGAATCGCAGCATGCCAGGCCTCCCTGTCCATCACCAACTCCCAGAGTTCACTCAGACTCATGTCCATCGAGTCAGTGATGCCATCCAGCCATCTCATCCTCTGTCATCACCTTCTCCTCCTGCCCCCAATCCCTCCCAGCATCAGAGTCTTTTCCAATGAGTCAACTCTTTGCATGAGGTGGCCAAAGTATTAGAGTTTCAGCTTTAGCATCAGTCCTTCCAATGAACACCTAGGACTTGTCCCCTTTAGGATGGACTGGTTGGATCTCCTTGCAGTCCAAGGGACTCTCAAGAGTCTTCTCCAACATCATATTTCAAAAGCATCAATTCTTTGGCACTCAGCTTTCTTCACAGTCCAACTCTTGCATACATACATGACCACTGAAAAAACCATAGCCTTGACTAGATGGACCTTTGTTGGCAAAGTAATGTCTTTGCTTTTTAATATGCTATCTGGGTTGGACATAACTTTCCTTCCAAGGAGTAAGCGTCTTAATTTCATGGCTGCAAACACCATCTGCAGTGATTTTGGAGCCCCCAAAAATAAAGTCTGACACTGTTTCCACTGTTTCCTCATCTACTTCCCATGAAGTGATGGGACCAGATGCCATGATCTTCATTTTATGAATGTTGAGCTTTAAGCCAACTTTTTCCACTCTCCTCTTTCACTTTCATCAAGAGGCTCTTTAGTTTTTCTTCACTTTCTGCCATAAGAGTGGTGTCATCTGCATATCTGAGGTTATTGATATATCCCCCATACAATATTGCAAATCTCTGTCCATGGTTTTTCAGGTACTCTGTCTGCCAGATGTTATTTCTTTTCAGCACGTCCTGATGATTTAACATTTCGCCTTTATCCCCTAAGGTTTTTAATGCTTTACCATTTATTATTATTATCCTTAAATGTTAATGTGTCTCCTTTAAAAATTATTTCATTTTCTATTTTTATTCTATTCTTATATTATCTGTCAACTGATAATCTGTTTTTGTATATTTATTTTGATGTCTTAACCATTTAGATTTTTAAATATAATCCAACCTTTAGCTTTCTCTTTATTCTGCTTTTTCTGTGCTTTCTCCTTTTTTAGCTATTTATTTATTTTAATTTTTAATAGATTTTTACAACAATTTTAGGTTCCAAGAAAAATGAGTTGAAAATACAGTTTCCACATACTCCCTGACCCCTCATTTCAGGTTCCCCAGTCATCTCCCCCACTAACAACCTGCCCTCCAGAGTCTTACATTTGTTATAATTGATGAATCCATGTTGAAATTTCATTGTTACCTATAATCCATATTCTATGAATTTGGATAAATATACAGTAGTATGCATCTACTATTATAGTATCATGCAGAATAGTTTCACTGACATAAAAATATTTTTTATTCTGCCTGCCCATCCCTTGCTCCCCCATAACCACTGATCTTTTTACTGTCTCCACAGTTAATTTTTCCAGAATGTTATATAGTTGGAATCACACAGTCTGTAGCCTTTTCAGACTGGTTTCTGTTATTATTAACATGCATTTAAATTTCTTCCATATCTTTTCATAGCTTAATAGTTTCCTTCTTTTTAGCACTGAATAATATTCCATTGACTGGATGTACCACAGTTTTCTTATCTATTCACTGACTGAAGGGCATATTGATTGCTTCCAGGTATTAGCTACATTGAATAAAGCCTCTCTGCACATCACTTTGCAGAGTATATTTGTGTATATTTTCAGCTCCTTTGTGTAAATACTAAGGAATGAAATTGCTGTGTTGTACAGTAAAATGTATGTTAGTTTTGTACGAAACTGCCAATCACAGAGGATATGGGATAAATCAGTGGATATTCCATTTTGCATCCCTTTCAGTTATGACTGAGCATTTCTATTGCTAACATTTGGTGTTATCAGTTCTGGATTTGGATTAGTCTAATAGATATGTAAGGGGTATCACTTAAAAAAAATGTTTCCCTGATGTCATGTGATGCAATTTTAAGAGTTCTTCGTATATTTTAGATAACAGTACATATCAGATGTGTCTTTTGGAAATATTTTCCCCCAATTTGTGACTTTTTTCATTTTCATCTTCAGTCAGTATATTTCATACAGCAGTTTTTAATTTTAATGATGTACAACTTATCAATTCTTTCTTTCATGAATCCTTGCCTTTGCTATTATATCTAAAAAGTTACCCCTTGTGTAAAAGGTCAAATAGATTGTATTCTATCTTTAAGAGTTCTTTAGTTTTACATTTACATCTAGGATGTATTTTGAGTTGACTTTTGTAAAAGGTATAAGATTTAGGTCTAAATTCATTTGGTTTGGCAAGAAAATTTTCAGTGTTTCAATCATCATTTTTTGAAGAGACAATTTTTTTTTTCTCCATTTTTATTGCTGTGGTTCCATTCTCAAAGACTAGTGGACTAGATTTATGCTGTTTTATTCTGGGCTCTCTGTTCCATTGATATATTTGTCTCTTCTTTCACCAATATCACATTGGCTTAATGACTATAGCTTTACAGTAAGTTCTGAAATTGGGCTTTGTCAGCCTCCAAACTCATTCTCCTTTGATATTGTTTTGGCTATTCTGTATCATTTGCTTACTGTTTATTTTTAATAATTTTTAGTCTTAGTTTTTCTGTACCTGTTATTAAATTTTGATTAGAAAATAATATACTACTATTCTAAATCCTACTTGCTTAATATCCTTTTTTATTAGTTACATTTAAAATCTTACCATACTTGAAATTTTTTACCAATTAAAAACTCAAACACCTTAAGTTTCTTAAGCGAAAAACCTACAACCAAGCTTACTCTACCCAACAAGAATCTCATTCAGACTTGATGGAGAAACCAAATTCCCTAAAGACAATCAAAAGCTACGAGAATTCAGCACCACCAAAACAGCTTTACAACAAATGCTACAAGAATGTCTTCAGGTGGGAAACACAAGAGAGGAAAAAATCTTACAAAATAAACACAAAACAATTAACAAAATTGTAATAGGATCAAACATATTGAAATTACCTTAAATATAAATAGATTACATGGTTCCACCAAACGACACAGACTGGCTGAATGGATGCACAACAGGACCCATATATATATCCTGTTGAGAAGAGACCCAGTTCAGACCTAGGCACCCATACAGGCTGAAAGTGAGGGGGTGTAAAAAAGTATTCCATGAAAACAGATATCAAAAGAAAGTTAGAGTAGCAATACTCATATCAGAAAAAAATACACTTTAAAATAAAGACTATTACAAGAGAAAAGGAAGGGTACTACATAATGATCATAAAATCAACCCAAGAATAAGATATACCAACTGTAAATATTTAGACAGTCATCATAGGAGAAATCAACAGTAACACAATAGTAGTGAAGGACTATAATACTTCACTTACACCAATGGAGAGATCATCCAAATAGAAATTTAAAAGGAAACACAAGCTATACATGACATATTAGGCCATATAGGCTTAATTTATAGGGCATTCCATCTGAAATCAGCAGAATACACTGTCTTCTCAAGTGCACATGGACCATTCTCTGGCATGGATCACGTTTTGGGTCACAGATCAAGCCTTGGTAAATTTAATAAAGCTATAACTGTATTAAGCATCTTTTTTGACCACAATACTATGAGATTAGAAATGAATTACAGGGGGAAAAAGTGAAAAAAAGCACAAACATATGGAGGCTAAATAACGTGCTACTACATAACCAAGAAATCACTGAAGAAGTCCAAAAGGAAGTCGAAGACACTTAGAAAAAAAAAAAAAAAAAAGGAAGAAGACAACCAAAACACTATGACCCCAAACCAGTGGGATGTAGCAAAAGCAGCACTAAGATGAATAGAATTCTACTTCAAGAAACAAGAAGTCTCAAATAACCTAACCTTAAACTGAAACAACTAGAGAAAGTAGAACAACAACAAAAACCTAAAGTTAGTAGCAAAAAAAAAAAAAAAAAAAAAAGAAAGAAAAAGAAAAAAGAAAGAAGAAGAAAGAAAATAAATCATAAAGACCAGAGCTGAAATAACTGAAAAAGAAATGAAGAAATGATAGCAAAGGTTAATAAAAGTAAAAGCTGGTTCTTTGACCAGGAAAACAAAATTGATAAATCTTTAGGCAGACTCATCCAGGAAAAAAGTGAGATAACTCAAATCAATAAAATTAGAAATGAAAAAGAAGTTACAGCTGACACTGCAGCAATACAAAGAATCATAAGAGACTACTACAAGCCACTATATGCCAGTAAGATACAATATGCAAATAAACTTGGAAGAAATGGACAAATTCTTAGAAAACGACAACCTTTCAAGACTAAACCAAGAAAAAATAAAAAACAATATTGGCAGACCAATCACAAGTAATGTAATTGAAACTGTGATTAAAAATCTTCAAACAAATAACACTCCAAGAGCAGATGGCTTCACAGACTAGTTTTATCAAACCTTCAGAAAAGAGCTAACACCTATTCTTTTCAAAGTCTTCCAAAAAGCTGCAAAAAGAGGAACACTCCCAAGTTCATTTAGCAAGGTCATCATCACACTGATGCCAAAACTAGGCAAAGATATAACACACAAAAAGAGAAAATTACAGATCAATATTACTGATGAATACAGATAGAAAAATCCTCAACAAAATACAAGCAAATCAAATCCAACAGTATTAAAGTGATCATACACCATGATGTAGTGGATTTATTCCAGGGATGCAAGAATTCATCATTATTTCCAAATCAATCAATGTGATACACTATATTAATGAACTGAGGAATAAAATTCCATGTGATCATCTTAATAGATGTAGAAAAGCTTTTGACAAAATTCAACACTGATTTATGATAAAAAGTAACTGAAAACTGGGCAAAGAGGAAACCTGCCTCAATGTAATAAAGTCCACATAAGACAAACCCACAGCAAACATTCTCATAAATGTTTCTCAAAAACAGAAAGCATTTCCTCTGAGATCAAGAACAAGACAAGGATGTCCATTCTCAAAACTATTATTCAAAATAGTTTTGGAAGTTCTAGCTACAGCTATCAGAAAAGAGAAATAAAAGGAACCCACATTAGAAGAGAAGTAAAATTGTCATGTTTGCAGAGGACATATAGAAAACCCTATAGAAAACTCTAAGAAGTCTACCAGAAAACTAGAAGAGCTAATCAATGAATTTAGTAAAGTCACCAGATACAAAATAAATACACAGAAATTTCTTGCATTCCTATACACTAACAGCAAAGATCAGCAAGAGAAATTAAGGAAAGAATCCCATAGAAAACTATATCATACTGATGAAAGAAATCAAAGATGATACAAACATGGAGAAACATACCATGTTCTGGGATTAAAATAATTAATATTGTGAAATTGGCTATACTACCCAAATCAATTTTAGAATTCAATTTTGCAGATTCAATGCAATTCCTATCAAATCACCAATGGCATTTCTCACAGAAATAGAACAAAACATTTTACAATTTGTATGGAAATACAAAAGACCCTGAATAGCAAAAGCAACCTTGAGAAAGAAAAATGGAGCTGGAGGAATCAGCCTCCCTGACTTCAGACTGTATTATAAAACTTCAGTAATCAAGATAGTATGGCACTGGCACAAAAAAGAAATATAGAGCAATGTCAGAGGATAGAAACCCAGGAATAAACCTCTGCAGTTATGGTCAAAGGAGTCAAGGATATACAATGGAGAAAAGACAGTCTTCAATAAGGGGTGCTTGGAAAATTGGACATCTACCTGTAAAAGAATGTAATTAAAACTCTCCCTAACACTATACACAAAAAGTAAACTCAAAATGGACTGAAGACCTAAATGTAAGGCTGAGCACTATATAACTCTTAGAGAAAAACATAGAACACCCTCTGACAAACCTCAGCAGCATCTCTTTTGACCTAAGGAGTAATGAACATAATAACTAAAATTAAAAAATGGGACTTAATTAGACTTAAAAGCTTCTGCACAGAAAAGGAAATCATAAACAAGATGAAACAACAACCCTCAGAATAGAATAAAATATTTGCAAATGAAACAAGTAACAAGGGATTAATCTCCAAAATATACAAACAATTCATGAGGCTCAATAGCAAAACAACAAAAAACTCAAACAAACAAACAAAAAAAACTGGACAGAAAACCTAAAGAGACATTTTCTCCAAAGAAGACATGCAGATGACCAACAAACACATGAAATAATGCTTAACACCCATAAGTCTTAGAGAAATGTAACTCAAAACTACAATGAGGTATCACTTCATACCTGTCAGAATGGCTGTCATCAAGAAATCCACAAACAATAAATGCTGGAGTGGATGTGAAGAAAAGGGAACCCTCTTACACTGTTGGTGGAAATTGATACAGCCACTATGGTGAACAATATGGAGGTTCTTTAAAAAAAAAAAAAAAACTGAACTAAACATAGTACTACCATATGATCCAACAATCCCACTTCTGCTATATACCCTGAAAAAAAACATAATTCAAAAAGACGCATGCACCCATTGTTCACTGAAGCACTGTTTGCAATAACCCAAACATGGAAGCAACCTAAATGTCCAAGAGAGGAATGGATAAAGAAGCTGTGGTACATATATAGAATGGAATATTATTCACCCATAAAAAAAGAAAATAGTGTCATTTACAGAGACAAGGAAAAAAGATTTAGATTGATATCATCAAGGGAGTGCAAAGGTTTCTAAGCATCAGTTCAGTTCAGTTCAGTCGCTCAGTCGTGTCTGACTTTTTGCGACCCCATGAATCGCAGCACGCCAGGCCTCCCTGATCATCACCATCTCCTGGAGTTCTCTCAGACTCATGTTCAACGAGTCAGTGATGCCATCCAGCCATCTCATCCTCGGTTGTCCCTTTCTCCTCCTGCCTCCAATCCCTCCCAGGATCAGAGTCTTTTCCAACGAGTCAACTCTTCACATGAGGTGGCCAAAGTACTGGAGTTTCAGCTTTAGCATCATTCCTTCTAAGGAAATCCCAGGGCTGATCTCCTTCAGAATGGACTAGTTGGATCTCCTTGCAGTCCAAGGGACTCTCAAGAGTCTTCTCCAACACCACAGTTCAAAAGCATCAATTCTTCAGCGCTCAGCCTTCTTCACAGTCCAACTCTCCCATCCATACATGACCACAGGAAAAACCATAGCCTTGACTAGACAGACCTTAGTCGGCAAAGTAATGTCTCTGCTTTTGAATATGCTATCTAGGTTGGTCATAACTTTTCTTCCAAGGAGTAAGCGTCTTTTAATTTCATGGCTGCAGTCACCATCTGCAGTGATTTTGGAGCCCCCCAAAAAATAAAGTCTGACACTGTTTCCACTGTTTCCCCATCTATTTCCCATGAAGTGATGGGACCAGATGCCATGATCTTTGTTTTCTGAATGTTGAGCTTTAAGCCAACTTTTTCACTCTCCTCTTTCACTTTCACCAAGAGGCTTTTTAGCTCCTCTTCACTTTCTGCCACAAGGGTGGTGTCATCTGCATATCTGAGGTTACTGATATTTCTCCTGGCAATCTTGATTCCAGCTTGTGTTTCTTCCAGTCCAGCATTTCTCATGATGTACTCTGCATAGAAGTTAAATAAGCAGGGTCACAATATACAGCCTTGACATAATGCTTTTCCAGGGGCAGCCGGGAGAAGCCACTTCTTGCCCAAGGCCAGGGGCAGTGACCCTGAGGAGCCACCCGAGCCTGAGGCCAGGGGCGGCAGCTGGGAGGAGCCACCCACGCCCAAGGCCAGGGCCAGCGGCAGGGAGGAGCAACCTAGGGAGGCCTAGAGGAGTTATCCCAGTTGAAGGTCAGGAATGGCGGTAAGGAGATACCTCTCGTCCAAGGTAAGGAGCAGCGGCTATGCTTTGCTGGAGCAGCCGTGAAGAGATACCGCACGCCCAAGGTAGGAGAAACCCAAATAAGATGGTAGTTGTTGCAAGAGGGCATCAGAGGGCAGACACACTGAAATCATACTCACAGAAAACTAGTCAATCTAATCACACTAGGACCACAGCCTTGTCTAACTCAATGAAACCAAGCCATGCCTGCAGGGTAACCCAAGACGGGCAGGTCATGGTGGAGAGGTCTGACAGAATGTGGCCCACTGGAGAAGGGAATGGTAAGCCACTTCAGTATTCTTGCCTTGAGAACCCCATGAACAGTATTTCTAAGTATATGAACATGTATTTAAGTAGTTAGATTGGGAATGACAGGTAACTTTAGTTAAAGCTTGTGACAATTAGAAAAATATTTTCTATTTATAATAATTGGTTACATCATTTTGTGTGTGTATGTATGAGATTGATCCTTTATTGAATCTGTAACTACAAATGATATAGTTATTAGTTATATTAATAAAAATAAAATGGATGGCAAACTAAGACAGGACATCTAATACCTGAGAAGGTAATAGGGCGAAAAGAGGAGGCTCTGTGAGAGGGGTTGTGGTTGGGAAGGGAATTATGTTGATAGAAATTAAATCTCTGTATGCTGGATGCCTTTCAAAAAATGATGTAGTTTTTTTTTTTTTTTTAATAATACTTCTCAGTTAAAAGATGCTTGTGCCAGAGTTCATGAAAAAGATGCCTGAACTTATGTGTGCTTTATATCTGTTTGGATTTGATTTGAGGCCTAGTAATAATATAGCTTCAAGAGTGCTCTTCAGAGCTCAAGTCAAAGAATCAGATCAATGGCAGGCAATGGAGCATTTGGAAGGGGGTAAGTGGGACCAGATCTCTGAAAAAAGGGAAGACAGAGACTGTTGAATATAAATCAATTCCAAATAGAAAAGGAATTAATATAAGGAAATAAATCATGGTATAGGAAAAGTAATGACGTGCTTTGGAGGCAAACTAACCTAGATGTACCAAAGTTTGAGCTACTTTTTTATTAGCTAGTGAAATAAGACATTTTGCTTTTTTGTGTCTTATTTGCTATATAAAACTGAACACACAAACCAGCAATTATGAAATCTACCTCATAGAGTTATTGTAAAGACTATTGGTCTGTAGAAGAACAATATGCTTGGCACATAATAAGGACTCAAAAATTATAAATTTTTCTTATCCATAGTCCATATTAATATTAGAAAACCCTGGTGATGAATATATGTAGCCTAAGATATATCTGTTTCTTTGCCTTTATTTTTCCATCAGTCATATCTATATATTTAATCATATATTAATATTCATATTTTGATTGTGAAAATTTTCTCAAGTCCTCTACAGCAAGTAGGTTTTTTTTTTTTTTTTTGGAAGAATGTGAACCTCTTTGAAATAGTATTTAACATAGTCTTAAAACTATCTATAATATATAGTGTTATTTTTATCTCTGGCCATAAACTTGTGTTCTTATTATGTACATTGATTTTGTTGTTGTTTTTTTAGTCACTAAGTTGTTTGCCTCTCTTTGTGGCCCCATAAACTGCAGCACGCCAGGCTTCCCTTTCCTTCACTATCTCCCTGAGTTTGCTCATATTCATGTCCGTTGAGTCAGTAATGTCATCCAACCATCTCATCCTCTGTTGTCCCCTTCCCATCTTGCCCTCAATCTTTCCCAGCATCAGGGTCTTTTCCAATGAGTCAGCACTTTGCATCAGGTGGTCAAAGCATTGGAACTTCAGCTTCAGCGTCAGTCCTTCCAATGAATATTCAGAGTTGATTTCCTTGAAGATTGATCTCCTTGTAGTCCAAGGGACTCTCAAGAGTCTTCTCCAGTAGTTCAAAAGCATCAGTTCTTTGGTGCTCCACCTTCTTTATGGTCCAACTCTCACATCCATACATGACCACTGGAAAGAGCATAACTTTGACTATACACACTTTTGTTTGCAGAGTGATGTCTCTGATTTTAATACACTGTCTAGGCTTGTCATTATATACATAAAATTCATTTATTTTTATAAAGCAAACATGAAATACCCAGTATATTTAGGTTTGTGAATCAAATATATTCTTGAATATCACCCCACGTAAAGAACAAATGATCAAATACCTACAGCTATTCATTGGTTTTCAGTTACAAATTATAGTGACTTAATGTTCAGACTTGGTTACTTTTTTGATTCATCTAATAAAGTAAAATAGAATAAGAAGTCTGCCACTTCAATTTGTTAGATAATTTTTCAAATTGAGATTCTTGTTTTAAAAAAATGACATTGTAATTGAATATTATGTTTACTCATTACATAAAAGTATGCTGTGTTGTCATTACTAAATTTGCTTTTGATTTTTACAAAGTTGAGCATTTATATAATTATTAAGAAAAGCAGAAAAAGGAGAGGAGAGGTAAGAAAAGAGAAGTTAGATTTGGTGAGTAAAAATTAGTCATTCAAGCTAATACATGAAAGTCAAAAGTACTTATAGAAAACTTATAAAGATTATTTTATTCTCTATTTATTTGATAATATCTATAGTAGAAGATTTTAGTTATTAAGATAAGTGAAATATCATGAATGCAAATTTCTCAGCAAGATAATTTATAAAATCAATATCTTGTTGAGTAGCAGTAAGTATTACTAGTACATTTGATGTGTATCATGATTCTCCACAGATTACATAATGGCCTGTCATTTTAATATTTTATTATTAATAACTAGTCAATATATTTTAACATAATAACAGTAATGTTTTATATAATGCTGTTTATTCAATACATTATAAACTCATTTGTGATTTTTAAAATGTAAAATAATGATGCTAATTGTTTTGCTCATGTATTTATTCTTTAAACACTTATGTGCCTAGAATTGGACCTGGCTCCAAGAAGCTCTCAATTTAATGTAAGATATCAACATCAACAAAATTCAATCTACAAACCAAGCTTTTCATGTTATTTGACTAGGTAGTAGGCTGAATTGTTGGTTCCATGTCTTTACCTCACATTCTTGCCACAGATGCATGATAGGCAAGATGACTCCCTTCTCCTTTATCTTGGCCTTGGCTATATGCCATGATTTTTGTCAACTAGAGATTAGAAGACTCAATATAATTGGGGGCTTGGAATGTGCATATATGCCTGGACTGTTTTGTTGAGTTCCTGACATCACCATGAGGAGAACACACTTCATGTCTGTATCTTTACCTTAGGCTCTGATATGAGACATGGAGCATATTTGAACTTGAGCTATAGCCTGAAGCCAATCTGACTAGGTTCAGTCAAGCCCTGTTGATGGCAGCCAGATCCCATCTGACACCTATCTCTCTGAGTGAGAAAAACAAACATTCGTCATTGTAAGCCATTAAATATTTGAGAGTGTTTGTCATATATCATTATTGTGAAAATAATTTATATAGAGTTTAAGGATTAAGCAAAATAAATAGTTAAACATTAGTATATACCAAAGATTCTCAACTGAGGAATATTATTTTGCTCCCAAGAAGACATTTGGCAGTGTCTAAAGACATTTTTGCTTGTCACAAATTGAGAGGTTAGCTGCTGGCACCCAACCCAGGATATCAATAATGTCCAGAATGGTCATTCTTGTTTTATAAATTTAAATTAGGTATTGAAATAATTCAAATATATAAGAAAAATGTTTAGTTTTTAAATATACAAATATGAATTATTGACTAAATATTCACACAAAACTCAAGGAATGCAGCCACTACATTGTCATATATCACTTATAATATTATGCTTTGGGATGTTTTCCAGATTCCAGTATTGCTCATAATTCTAATCTACCTTGTACACTGTTGCTGGTCTAATCTTTTATAAAAGTTACATTTAGATCATATCCTACAGATAATTTGTAAAGGTGATTTTTATAACTTTTAAAACCTTTTATATCTTGACTAAGTTGACTAGATTCTAGAATCTGCTTCAAGAAACTCAAACTTACTGTGTCATACACATAGTGTTTCTTTTCATTGAATATTTACTCATTAATTCTCACATTGAATCTATTTTTAATGCTTGTTCAAGTTGAATCATCTATGCAAAGCAATTTATTTCCTTCAAAGAAAGGCTTAAAGCATGTGTGTGTGTGTCTGTGTGTCTGTGTGTCTGTGTTTGTAATGTAGATATATAAGAATGAATGTATAATATATGAATATACATGCATGTGAGTTTATTTGGGTGTTGGACCTGCTTTTAGGATTGCACCAAAATATCCTCCCTTATTATTCTGACTTCTCTAATTTATTATTTATTTCTCTTTAAATTTGGTAAGTATAGGAAAAGAAAAACCTAGTACTTAAATATTTTAAAATTGTAAACCTTGAGTAATGGAAGAAATCTATGGACACAGTATAACGATGTATATATAAAGATTAAAGGCAGGGATTACAGAGTCAAATTTTGAATAGATAATTAGAATGATCTAAGGCTGTCATTAGTTTAACACATATAAATAAGTCAAATTACACAGTGTTGATGGGAAAGGAGCCTTTAAGGTTAAGTTTTGAGTCAAATTTTCTACCATAGCACTTATTATAAATGCATTATTTTTGTCTATTTACTGTGTCTTTCTCCCTTATGTTTGAAACCCATAGAACTACCATGTATATTTGTGTTTATTATAAATATTTATATCTAAAATATATCACAAAGCCTGGACAATGGCAAGTGCACAAGTTTGTTATTGAATAACTGAATGAATACGTGCCTATATTTCTATTAAATCTTTTTAAAAAGATGTTTAGAAAAAATGATATTTAGGAGTCAGTATATTCAAATAATGTATGAAATTAATCTACATAATAATTTCATTAAGCACTGACTTGAAAATATTCAAAGAAAATTAATATTTACTTATTTATTCCAGTGTCTGATAGAATGTCTGAAATGATTTCATGTGAACTTTTGTTTAGGTATTTATTGTTTGGAACCATTGGACTTCCTTGTAGGTTATAACTTTATAACCAATCCTAACCAATTCTAATTTTTTCAGTGAAGTATCATAATGAACAAGTATTATTCAGCATGAGTTTCTCTTGTAAAATTCAGATCAAGCCATATTTTTTCCAGTTTTGTTGAAAAACTAGCATATATCACTATGTAAGTTTAAAATACACAGCACAATGGTTTGACATATATATATTGTAAAATGATTGTGACAACAGGTTCAGCTAACATCCATCTTCTCCTATAGATACAAGAAAAAGAAAAGAAAAAGGAAAAAAATCTCATTTTGTTTTTTCTTTCTTATATACCATACAACAGTTTTAGCTATAATCATCACATTGTACATTATATTCCTAGTACATTATGTACTTTTTATTCACCTCCCCCTATTCCTCCTCCTCTGACCCTGTGCCTCTGGCAACTAAGAGTCTGACCTCTATTTCTATGACTTTTTTAAGACGCCAAATACAAGAGATCATGCAGTATTTATCTTTATCTGTATCATTTAGCATCCACGTGTCTGTGATTTTTATAGTTTTATTTTCCTGTAATTGAGTTCTAATTTCATGTCATGGTTCAAAAAGATGCTTGATATGATTTCAATTTTCTTAAATCTATAAAGGCTTGATTTGTGACACAATATCGGAATGTCCTATAAATATCAATTAAGTCTGCTTGGTGTATTATATCATTTAAAGCTTTTGTTTTCTTACTTATTTTCTTCTGGATGATGTCCACCAGTGCATGTGGGATGTTAAAATTCCCTACTATTACTATGTTACTGTCAATTTTCCCTTTTATGAATGTTAGCATTTATCTTATGTATTGAGGTACTGCTACAGTAAGTTCACAACACTAGGTAGGAGGGAATAAAAGCAATCAAACCAGGATCTGTTCTCCTGGGAGGGGACTCAGAGAAATAGGAAGATTGTATGAGAAAAGATCAACTCTAAAGAGTGAGTGCTTCAAGTCCCATTGGACACTCTAGTCCTGGGCTTCTAAATTGGGAGGACAACCCCCCTTAGCTGATTGGAAGGATTCTGGACTAACAGGAGGGCCTTGGGAAGCTTAGACACAACTTTCAAGGAACATGTATGCCCTGGTTTGCCCCTAGGCAGTGCATAAAGTGTGGCTAGAAAACTGCTGAAATTGCTGCTGAGTTTTGCACTATTGCCTTGGTGCATGCCTCAGTCTGGGCAGAGTGAATACCTCAACCCTGTTTATTCCACATTGCATTCCAGCACTGGATCAATGGCTTGGGAGGAAGCTTGGCCATGGAACACAAAGGTAACTTGGTTCAGAGCCAGCCTCTGGGCAGCATTAGCCATTTTAAAATTCTTTTCAAGCAGCATATCAGATGCACCTCAGAACTCTGATAGTAGCAGGTCCACCACAGCTCATAGACAAATATACACAGAGAGTCCATGCAGTCCCCTCCTGCCCTGCAGTAAAGCTCCACAATAGGGAGAAGCTGATGAGGGCTGGGAGGTGTGGCCAGCCATGAGGCACAAAGGGGGCTTAGACCCAAGCCTTCATCTGAACAAAGTGAGGGGTAAATATGCCCGTTATGCAAAAGCAGCACATTGGAGACAGCTTGGACTTCAGTCTGTAGCCAACACAAGATGAGAAGGTGCACAGGCTCCCATCCTTCAGTGCTCTCCTCTCCTGGGGCAAGAATCATGGTGATAGAAGAGGAGAAAGCACACACTTAAAGGGAATAAAGCTAGCTTGGGTCCAATCCTCAGGCTCACTGCTCCAAAAACTTGGGCTCAGATCCCACACCTGATGGAGTGGTGATAACAGTGAGTCCTGCCTCACACCAGGCTCTAGTTCCAGTCCCTTAATCTCTGGTCCCACCTAAACCAAATTTATAGCTGCCAGCTAGCTCACTGTGAGGAAAGACATGATTTGTGTCCATGTAAAATCTAACTCTCCCACCAAAGGCACTGGATACACAAAATCTGTATTGGAAAGCTACAACATAAGGACACTACTTTAAGACAACACTAGATAACTGATTTCACTTAAATTGACAGAGACAGAGAAAGTTACATAAAACAAAAAGACAGAGGTACTACTTTCAACTGAAAGAGCAAGAAAAGCCTTGAAAAGATAAGTAATGGGACAGAAATAAACAAGTTACAAATAAATAATTCAAAGCACTAGTATAAAGAATGTTAACTGAATTAGGGGAAAGAATAGATAAATGCTATGAGATTTCTTAGCAAGTACCTAGAAAATATAAAAAAAGACCTAATCAGAAATGAATAATTTAATAACTGAAATAAAAAACACACTAGAAGGAATGAATGACAGGACTAAGTACACAGAAGAACATACAAGTTATCTGGAAGATAGAATAATGGAAATCAACCAATCAGGACAACAAAATGAAAAATAAAGTTAAAAAAAAATGAGAACAAACATAAAGTACCAGTGGCATAACACAAAGCATTCCAAAATTCACAATATAGCAGCCTCAGAGAAGAGAGCAAGAAAGGGAATGGAAAATATTTTTGATGAAATTATGGCTGAAATTTTCCCAAAACTGAAGAAGGAAAATGATATCCTGGTACAGGAAGCACAGATAATCCCACACAAGATGAACTCAAATAGCCCCATAGCAAGACATATTATAATTAAAATGGCACAAGTTAAATGTAAGAGTTAATACTAAAGGGAGCAAAAGAAAATGAAGAGTCATAAACAAGGGAATCCCCCCAAAAGCTACCAGTTTCTTTTTTCTACAGAAAATTTTCAAGGCAGAAGGGAGAGACATGATAATATTCTAAGTGTTGAAAGGGAAAACCCTGAAATCTAGAATATTCTACCCTACAATGTTATCATCTAGAAATGAAGGAGAGATAAAAGAACTTTTCAGACATGCAAAAACTACTTAAATAAATATTAAAGGATCTTCTCTAATTGGAAAGTAAGTAATTTTTGACAAGGAAAATTCCTACTAGAAAAGATAAATATACAATAATGGCTGAAGTTCAACCAATAAAATAATCTACTACAAAAATACAAAAAATATTTTGAAAGCAACTGTAACTACAATAAATAGTTCAGAAATATATGTAAGGATGTAAAATATAACCTCAAAAACATAAAATGTGGAGAAGTGGAGTAAATTATATCAATATTTTAGGATATGTCTGAACTTAAGTGACTCCCAGTTTAAGACAAATAGATATAGGACAACATATATGAACTCATGGTAAACAAAAATTAAAAACCTATAATAAGGGACTTCCCTGGTGGTCTGATAGTTAGGAATCTGCCTGCCAATACAGGGGATATAGGTTTGATCCCTGGTCCAGGAAGATTCCACATGTGGCAGGGAAACTAAAAACATGGGCTGCAACTAGTGAGCCTGTGTTTGGCAGCTAATAAAGCCCATGTTCCCTAGAGCTTGTGCTCTGCAATGAGAAGTCACCTCAACAAGAAGCCTGTCCCCTGCAAGTAGAGAGTAGCCTCTGCTTGCCAGAACTAAAGAAAGCCTGTACACAGCAAAAGCAACCAAGACACAACATAGTAAACAAACAAACAAACAACAAGTCCTACAAAAGGTATAGAAAAGCTATGAAAAAGAAACATAAGCATACTACTAAAGAAAATAATCTTAACACAAGGGAACAAACAACAAGAAGAATAAATAGATAGAAAAGAAGTATAAAAACAACCAGAAAAAAGTTATCAAGTTGCAATAAGTACATACATATCAATAATTATTTAAAATGTCAATGGAATAAATTTTCCAATCAAATGCCATAGGGTGCCTGATTGGCTAAAAGAACAAAACCTATCTATATGCTGTGTGTAAGAGATGAACTTCAGAACTAAAGACACAGACTGAAAATAAAAAGATTATAAAAGATAATTCATGCAAATAGAAATGACAAGAAAGCTGGTAGCAATACCAATATCAGACAAAAGAGACCTTAAAGCAAAGGCTATAACAAAAGATAAAAAATAAGGTATCATATAAAGGATTCAATTTAAAAAACAGTGTATCACACTTGTTACATATATGCATGCAATAAGGAGCACCTGGTGGTCTGCCGTCTATGGGGTCATGCAGAGTCAGACATGACTGAAGTGACTCAGCAGCAGCAGCAGCAGCAGCAAATATATAAAGCAAATATTAACAAGTATAAAATAAATTGACATTAATACATTAATATAGAGGACAGTAATGTCATATACATAGATGGATAGATCATCCAGACAGAAATCAATAAAGCAACAAGGGTCTTAAATGACACAATAGACCAGTTAGATTTAATTGGCATCTATAGGACATTAACATCCAAAAGTTGCAGAATACACAGTTCTTTTCAAGTGTCTATGTAATATTCTCTCAAACATATCATATACTAGGCTACAAAACAAGTCTAGCTGATTTAGTAGGGTAGAAATTATATCAGTTTTTCAATCACAGTGGTAAAAAATTAGAAATAAACTATACAAAGAAAAAATGAGAAAAGAACAAACATATGAAGAGTAGGCAACATGTTACTAAATAGGATCAAAGAAGAAACCAATTCAGAAATCAGAAAATAACTCAAGACAAATGAAAGTGGAACTAGAACTTTCCAAAACCTGTGGGAAGTAGCAAAAATGGATCAAAGAGTTAAGTTCATACTCACAGAGGCCTTCCTCAGGAAACAAGGAAAATCTAAAATAAACAGCTTAACAACCTCCTAGAGTATTTAGAAAAGGAAGAACAGAGTACAAAGTTAGTAAAATAAAGGAAATAATAGAAATTAGAGAATAAATAAATAAAACAGAGACCAAAAATAATAGAAAAGATCAATGGAACAACATAGCTGCTTTTTTTTACAGAAAAAACTGATAAACTTTAGCCCTGCTTACCAAGAAGAAAAGAGAAAGAACCCAAATAAAATTAGAAATGAAAGGAAAAAAATCACAATTGATATCACAGAGATACAAAAAAAATCATAACAGAACACAATGAATAATTATACACCAAAAAATTGGATGTTCTAGAAAAAATGGATACATTTCTAAAACATACAACCTTCCAAGAATGAATCAAGAAGATACAATTTGAACAGGTAGATAATTAGGAGCAATATTTAATTTGTTTAAAAAAAAAAAAAAAAAACTCCCAGCAAATAAATTCTAGGACTGAATGGCTTCACAGGGAAATTCTACCAAGCATATAATGAAGAGCTTATAAATGTTCTCAAAATATTTCAAAAATTCAAGAGGAAAGAACACTCCCAAATTCATTCTACAAGTCCAACATTATCCTGATACCAAAACCAAACGAGATACAACAAAAAGAAAATTATAGGCCAAGGTTTTTGAAATATATATTTTTAAAAATCTTTAAAATATATTAGAAAACCAAATCCCACAAGATGCAAAAATATCATATACTATGAGCAAGTAAGATTTATTCCATGGATGCAAGAATGGCTCAATATTTGCAAATCAGTTAATGGGATACACCATATTAACAAAAGAAAGGATAAAAATCATATAATCATCTCAATAGATACAGGATTTGACAATGTTCAACGTGCATTCATGATAAAAACTCATAACAAAGTAGCTATAGAGCAAATATAATCTAAAAATAAAAATAGGTTATTTATGCTAAGCCCATAGTTAACATAATTTCATTGGTGAAATGTTGAAGCCTTTTCTCTACCAATAAACAAATAAATAAACAAATAAAACTAGAAGGCCCACAGACAACACTTTTATTTAAAATAATATTGGAGGTCCTACCTACAGCAATCAGACAGAAAAAGAAAATAAGGCATCCACATTTGAAGAAAATAAGTAAACTGTCACTATTTGCAGATTACACAAGGCTGTATATAGAAAACTTGAAATTCTCTATCAAAAAACCAAGATATTTAATAAATGAATTCAGTAAAGTTTCAGGATACAATATAGAGAAAAATCTTGCTTTTCTATATAGAAAGGAAAAGGCAATTCCATTTAAAATCATATCAAAAATGAAATATCCAGGAGCAAACTTAATTGAGGAGATGTAAGACATATACTCTGAAAATTATGAAAGTTAGATAAAGGAAATTGAATATAACACAAAGAAATGAAGAGATATTCAGTTCTCTTGTATTGGAAGAATTAGTATTGTTAAAATAGCCATAGTACCCAAAAGAATATACACATTTAATGCAAACTTTATCAAAATAATCATAATAACATTTTTTCACAAAACTAGAATGAATATTCCTAAAGTTTATATGGAATAAGAAAACACTTCAAATAGTCAAAATAGCTAAGAAAAAGAACAGAGTCATGCTCTTTGACTTCAGACTATACTGCAGAGCTACAGTCATCAAAACATCACGGCACTGGCACAAAAGCAGAAACACAGGTCAACAGAATAGAATAGAGAGCTCAGAAATAAGCCTACACAACTATGGTCAAGTAATGTATGACAGAGGAAGCAAGAATATCCAGTGGTGGGTAGACTGTCTCTCTAATAAATAGTACTAGGAAAATTAGAAAGCTACACGTAAAAGGATGTGATTAGTACATTTACCTCATATAATATAAAAAATAAACTCAGTACATTAAAGACCTAAATGTAAGATCTGAAATCATAAAATTCCCAGAAGAGAATATAAGCAAAACACTTTTTGACAAAAATGTAGCAATATTTTGTGGGTTTGTTTCCTAAAGCAAGGAGGAAAAAAAGGCAAAAATAAACAAGTGAGATCTAATTAAAATTAAAAGCTTTTGCACAGCAAAAGAAATGGTCAAAATTCCAACCTACTGAGTGGGATAAACTATTTACAAATGATATGCTTGACAAAGGGTTAATATTCAAAATCTATAAATAGCTCATATAATTCAATATTAGAAAAAAATGACCAAATTAAAATATAGGTATAAGATCTGAACTCTTGCCATCTCTTGTTTGACCACTTCCAATTTGCCTTGATTAATGGACCTGACATTCCAGGTTCCTATGCAATATTGCTCTTTACAGCATCAGACCTTGCTTCTATCACCAGTCACATCCACAGCTGGGTATTGTTTTTGCTTTGGCTCCATCCCTTCATTCTTTCTGGAGTTATTTCTCCACTGATCTCCAGTAGCATATTGGGCACCTACTGACCTGGGGAGTTCCTCTTTGAGTATCCTATCATTTTGCCTTTTCATACTGTTCATGGGGTTCTCAAGGCAAGAATACTGAAGTGGTTTGCCATCCCCTTCTCTAGTGAACCACATTGTATCAGGCCTCTCCACCATGCCCGCCTGTTCTTGGTGGCCCCACAGAGCATGGCTTAGTTTCATTGAGTCAGACAAGGCTGTGGTCCTAGTGTGATTAGATTGACTAGTTTTCTGTGATTATGGTTTCAGTGTGTCTGCCCTCTCGCAACACCTACCGTCTTACTTGGGTTTCTCTTACCTTGGACGTGGGGTATCTCTTCACGGCTGCTCCAGCAAAGCACAGCTGCTGATCCTTACCTTGGATGAGGGGTATATCCTCACCACCGCCCCTCCTGACCTTGAACGTGGATAGCTCCTCTAGGCCCTTGGGCGCCCACACAGCCACCGCGTCTTGGACATGGGGTCATAAGATCTGAACAGGCATGTTTTTCTAAGAAGACATACAGATGGCTAACAGGTACATGAGAAGATGCTCAACATCACTAGTTATTCAGTTCAGTTCAGTCGCTCAGTCATATCTGACTCTTTGCAACCCCATGAATCACAGCATGCCAGGCCTCCCTGTCCATCACCAACTCCTGGAGTTCACTCAGACTCACGTCCATTGAGTCAGTGATGCCATCCAGCCATCTCATCTTCTGTCGTCCCCTTCTCCTCCTGCCCCCAATCCCTCCCAGTGTCAGAGTGTTTTCCAATGAGTCAACTCTTCACATGAGGAGGCCAAAATACTGGAGTTTCAGCTTTAGCATCATTCCTTCCAAAGAAATCCCAGGGCTGATCCCCTTTAGAATGGACTGGTTGGATCTCCTTGCAGTCCAAGGGTCTCTCGAGAGTCCACAGTTCAAAAGCATCAGTTCTTTGGCCCTCAGCTTTCTTCACAGTCCAACTCTCACATCCATACATGTCCACTGGAAAAACCATAGCCTTGACTAGACGGACCTTTGTTGGTAAAGTACTAGTTATTAGAGAAATGTAAATCAAAGTGACAACTAATTATCTCTCCACACTTTTCCAGATAGTTGTCATAAAAAAGCCTGTGAATAATGAATGATTGTGAAGATATGGGGGAAAGAGTACTACTGAAAAATCTTGTGTGTGCTTAGTCACTTAGTCATGTCTTACTCTTGCAATCCCATAGACTGTAACCTGCCAGGCTCCTCTGTCCATGGGGTTTTCCTAGCAAGATTACTGGAGTGGGTTGCCATTTCCTTCAGAGGATCTTCCCGATCCAGGAATTGATCTTAGGTCTCCTGCTTTGCAGGTAGATTCTTGACTGACTGAGCTACAAGGGAAACCTAAACAATCTTAATGAGAAGTTAAACTGGTGCAGCCACTATGGAAGACATGGAGTTTATTAAAAAAAACTAAAAATAGAGCTACCATGTGATCCAGCAATTCCACTCCTTGGTACATAAGTAAAGAAACCAAAAGCACCAATTTTAAAAGATGTGTGCCTGGCAATGTTCACAACAGCACTACTTATAGTAGCCAAAATAAGGACCAATCCAAGGGCTTGTTGGATTGTGTGTGTGTGAGAGTGAGAGAGAGAATACACAGTCAAAAAAATAATAAAATTCTGCCATTTGTAGTAATATAGATGGACCTACAGAATATTATACTTAGTGAACTTAGGCAGACAGAAAAATATAAATAACCTATGATATCACTTATGTATGGAATCTAAGAAGTAAAACAAAAGAATATATACAGCAAAACAAAAACAAATGTACAGATATAGAAAATAGATTAGTGTTAGGCTAGCACTTGGAAGAGGAAAGAGGGGTGGGGCAAGATAATGGAATGAAATTAAGAGATACAAAGTATATGTATGAAACAGAGATTCATAAGACATCTGTCCAATAGATAAGAAGCAAGAACAATATATTGTACATTACAGGGAAATAGCCAATTATTTTATAATAACTTTTAATGAAGAATGATCTATTAAAATACTGAGTTACTATGCTAATAGGTAACTATGCTGAAACTATATAATATTTTAAATACAGTATACTTTATTAAAATAAAACAAAACACTGTAGGGATTCTTGAACATTTTAGCGTATAGAATTCATCCTGAGAAGCATGGATTTTTATTTGGATGATACCCAGATCTTCTAGCCAATATAAATTTTTCATGTTCCTATATTTTTAAATTCAATGATTTAAAAAAAATATTTTAGTATAAAATCAATTTGTCTCCCTACAGGTAATTTAAATAATTAAATTGATTATATAGTATTGGGAGTGTATGTTTTAATTCTTTTATTTTTTCTGGGCTAATGAATTTTTAGGCCAAATTACATTATACTTTTTAATTATAAAGTTTAGATATTGGCTTATGTTCTACAATTACTTTCAGGATTTGAAATAGCTCAACTGGAATTCCATCCTCGCCACTAGCTTTGTTTGTAGCTGTGAAAGAGCTGCACTCAATATGCCAGCAATTCTGGGAAACTCAGCAGTGACCACAGGACTGGAAAAGGTCAGTTTTCATTCTAATCCAAAGAAAGGCAAGGCCAAAGAATGTTCAAACTACCTCACAATTGCACTCATCTCACATGCTAACAAAATAATGCTCAAAATTCTCCAACCTAGGCTTCAACAGTATGTGAACCGTGAACTTCCAGCTGTTCAAGCTGAATTTAGAAAAGTCAGGGGAACCGGAGATAAAATTGCCGACATCTACTGGATCATCAAAAAAGCAAGAGACCTCCAGAAAAACATCTATTTCTGCTTTATTGACTACGCCAAAGCCTTTGACTTTGTGGATCACAACAAACTGTGGAAAATTCTTAGAGATAGGAATACCAGACCACCTGACCTGTCTCCTGAAAAATCTTTATGGGTGTCAAGAAGCAGCAGTTAGAACTGGACATGGAAAAACAGACTGGTTCCAAATCAGGAAAAGAATACATGAAGGCTGTATATGGTCACCTTGTTTATTTAACTTATATGCAGAGTACATCATGAGAAATGCTGGGCTGGATGAAGCAAAAGCTGGAATCAAGATTGCTGGGAGAAATATCAATAACCTCAGATATGCGGATAACACCACCCTTATGGCAGAAAGAGAGGAAGAACTAAAGAGCCTCTTGATGAAAGCAAAAGAAGAGAATGAAAAAGTTGGCTTAAAACTCAACATTCAAAAGTCTAAAAACATGGCATCTGGTCCCATCACTTCATGGCAAATAGATGGGCAAACAATGAAAACAGTGCCAGACTTTATTTTTTGGGGCTCCAAAATCACTGCAGATGGTTACTTCAGCCATAAAATTAAAAGATGCCTGCTCCTTGGGAAAAAAGCTATGACCAAACCTAGACAGAATATTAAAAAGCAAAGACATTACTTAGCCAACAAAGGTCCATCTTGTCAAAGTTATGGTTTTTCTGGTAGTCATGTATGGATGTAAGAGTTGGACTATAAAGAAAGCTGAGCACTGAAAAATGGTTGCTTTTGAACTTTGGTGTTAGAGAAGACCCTTGAGAGTCCCTTGGGCTGCAAGGAGATCAAACCACTTAATCCTAAGGGAAATCAGTCCTGAGTATTCATTGGAAGGACTGATGCGAAGGTGAAACTCTAATACTTTAGCCACTTGATGCGAAAAACCTACTCATTGGAAAAGACTCTGATTCTGGGAAAGATTGAAGGCAAGAGGAGAAGGGGATGACAGAGGATGAGATGGTTGGATGCCATCATCGACACAGTGGACATGAATTTGAGTAGGCTCTGTGAGTTGGTGAAAGAGAGGGAAGCCTGGCATGCTGCAGTCCATGGGGTCGCAAAGAGTCGAACAAGACTGAGCCACTGAACTGACTGACTACAAGTTCTTAGATAACCTAAGCAAAAGGTGAATGAGGATATACAAACTTATGATCATTAATAGAAGAAACAAGAGTTCCTCAAACCTGAGAAAATTCTCTAGTTTAGAGGGAAATTGACACATCCAATATAACACAGGTACAAATCAGAACTGAACTACTCAAAATGTTGTGAATTAAAATTGAGCTATTAAATTGGGTTTCAAATTCCATGATAGTATAAACTATATCTTAACATACTATGCCGTTAAGTATATAATAATAATCCTTTTGAATTCAAATTAGCTGGCTGAAGCGTCTCTTCAGTTTAATCTGGAAATTAATGGTAACATAATTTGAAATAAAATCAACTTGTTTATGATATATGCACTCAATGTATGTTTACATCTATTATTTTCCTACATATATTCAAGAAAAGAGAGTTTAAAGAGGTGTTTTTACCAGTGAGTAACTATGCTGCTGCTCCCTAACTACACTGACCTGAGCCTTCAGATGATTCTAAGAATTACATAACTAAATGCCCTACTTTCAGGGAGGGACCCTGACAAAATACACATTCATAAAACTGCTTTTATTCCCTACAGATATCATAAAGAAAAGTGAGAGTGTTGCATAAACACAGAAGAGTATCATCAGAAGTTAGACGAAGAATGCATTTTCTATCCAAATTTAACTGATAAGAATAAATAACTGGGAAAAATGTTATAAAAAATAACATACCAAAATAAGTTTCCAAAAGTGACATGAGGGAAATAAGAGGCTCATCATTCTAAACTCTGTGAGAGAGAACTAGAATAAGTCTTGGAAATCAGGCATTATGTGGTAACTTTTACAATTTTATGCTTCTTTACACTTTTTATTAATTGAATGAAAACTTCTATTTACTGTGGAGCACTGGGAAATTCTGACAAGCAGTGAAGTATTCTGCTTATCAAAAGAGTGAAGAGTATTTGCCTTAAGAAATACATAGAAATAAAAATAAATACACTATTGCTAGACTGTTAAATCGTGAAACAAAGATTTTAAAAATTATTATTCTGAATAATTATTTTAATTTAGAATCATTAAAAACTGGTCAATAGATTGCAACTTCTGATCAGAGGAAGTGGCTGCTAGACAAATACTTCTTAACAATCTGACTAAATTGCAGCATGACAACATGAACCAGTATATAAAGTCAGAAAGGGTTTAAAGAACTATCATACTACAGTGAACAAATATACCTGTGGTGACATTTGTAAGCACAATATCTTCAACCTAAGTAGTGTCCAGCTAGGGTAATAATGTGTCTGGATATAACTGAACAGTAGTATACAATTTATATTTATGTTTAATTCCTAAACATTTTAATATTTGTGTACATTTTTACTTCATATCATCATGGCTTTACAAAATATAATGGATTTTGAGTTTGGGGATATCATCTGTGTTCTAATTAAGAAAAAGTGAAACTCTCATTAGACAATGCATTTAAAGTACTTCAGTGTATTATATTTAGAATGTAACTATCAAGGAAAGGCAACATATTATATAGAAAGCAGATTTGCCTTTTGTAAATTTGAATCCAAAGTTACAGTTAAACTATTTTGTTACTTTCAGGGTTTTAAAAACCATTGGTGGGCAAACTAAAGCCAATGGGCCAAACCTGATGACCACCTGTTTTTATATAAAAAGTAAAAAGTCATTTAAAAACACCTATGTCATCTACCACTATTTTTACACCCAATGATGTTGCTGAGTAGATAAATCAGCATCTGGGTTTAGGCTGCTGTAACAGACTGGGTTGCAACCCACAGAGTCAGTAACTTATAAACAAAACAATTTTTTTTTTTCCACTCACAGTTCAAAAGGCTAGAAACCAATCTGACTGCCAGCATGGTTAGATGAGGGCTCTCTTCCAGGTCCAGTACCTCACCAGGTCCTTTATCCAAAGTCCTCAACTCCTAATACAAACATATTGAGAAATTGGATTTAAACACATGGATCTCAGAGGAAAACATTCAAACCATAGCAGGCAGAGATGATATTGCCCAATGCTGAAAATATTTACTACCTGGCTCTTTAGAGAAAACGTCTGCTGGTACCTCTTCTAGACCATCAGAAGGTAGGCATTAGTTATTTGATACATATTTTTGACTGTAGAAAATTATAGTTATTATCAAACATTACAGTTTAGCAAATTAATTGTGGTTTGTTAGAATGCTACAAAGTTATTTGAGATTTAGCTTTTTCTACCTAGTCTACCAGATCAACTTTTGCCACCAACACAAACGTTTAGAAAATAAACACGTTCAGTGAGAAAAAGTCAGTAAAATAGTGTTTGAAACAGAAGTGAAGAAATACAGAAGGATTATAGGTACAACCGTGGTAATGAAATAACTGTACAGTTGCTAACAGCTAAGATTTTGATATCATCAGAATTACTGAATACCAGAACTTACTGATGAGTCCAATTTTGCTGTTAGAGTAAAATGGCAGTATGAGATCACCTAAATGTAATCAATCTAGTGGGAAATGAACGTTTGCACTTTCTTTGATTTATTGAGCTATTTGGTCAGTATACATCCTAATGCTGAAGAAGCTGAAGTTGAATGGTTCTATGAAGACCTACAAGACCTTGTAGAACTAACACCCCAAAAAGATGTCCTTTTCATTATAGGGGAATGGAATGCAAAAGTAGGAAGTCAAGAAACACCTGGAGTAACAGGCAAATTTGGCTTTGGAATGCGGAATGAAGCAGGGCAAAGATTAATAGAGTTTTACCAAGAAAATGCACTGGTCATAGCAAACACCCTCTTCTAACAACACAAGAGAAGACTCTACACATGGACATCACCAGATGGTCAACACCAAAATCAGATTGATTATATTCTCTGCAGCCAAAGATGGAGAAGCTCTATACAGTCAGCAAAAACAAGACCAGGAGCTGACTATGGCTCAGATCATGAACTCCTTATTGCCAAATGCAGACGTAAATTGAAGAAAGTAGGGAAAACCGCTAGACCATTCAGATATGACCTCAATCAAATCCCTTAGGATTATACAGTGGAAGTGAGAAATAGATTTAAGGGCCTAGATCTGATAGATAGAGTGCCTGATGAACTATGGAATGAGGTTCGTGACATTGTACAGGAGACAGGGATCAAGACCATCCCCATGGAAAAGAGATGCAAAAAAGCAAAATGGCTGTCTGGGGAGGCCTTACAAATAGCTGTGAAAAGAAGTGAAGTGAAAAGCAAAGGAGAAAAGGAAAGATATAAGCATCTGAATGCAGAGTCCAGAGAATAGCAAGAAGAGATAAGAAAGCCTTCTTCAGTGATCAATGCCAAGAATAGAGGAAAACAACAGAATGGGAAAGATGAGAGATCTCTTCAAGAAAATTAGAGATACCAAGGGAACATGTCATGCAAGCATGGGCTCGATAAAGGACAGAAATGGTCTGGACCTAACAGAAGCTGAAGATGTTAAGAAGAGGTGGCAAGAATACACAGAAAAACTGTATAAAAAAGATCTTAATGACCCGGATAATCATGATGGTGTGATCACTCATCTAAAGCCAGATATCCTGGAATGTGAAGTCAAGTGGGCCTTAGAAAGCATCACAATGAACAAAGCTAGTGGAGGTGATGGAATTCCAGTGGAGCTATTTCAAATCCTGAAAGATGATGCTGTGAAAGTGCTGCACTCAATATTCCAGCAAATTTGGAAAACTCAGCAGTGGCCACAGGACTGGAAAATGTCAGTTTTCATTCCAATCCCAAAGAAAGGCAATGCCAAAGAATGCTCAAACTACTGCACAATTGTACTCATCTCACATGTTAGTAACGTAATGCTCAAAATTCTCCAAGCCAGGCTTCAGCAATACATAGACCGTGAATGTCCTGATGTTCAAGCTGGTTTTTGAAAAGGCAGAGGAACCAGAGATCAAATTGCCAACATCGCTGGATCATGGAAAAAGCAAGAGAGTTCCAGAAAAATATCTATTTCTGCTTTATTGACTATGCCAAAACCTTTGACTGTGTGGATCACAATAAACTGTGGAAAATTCTGAGAGAGATGGGAATAACAGACCACCTGACCTGCCTCTTGAGAAATCTGTATGCAGGTCAGGAAGCAACAGTTAGAACTAGACATGGAACAGACTGATTCCAAATAGGAAAAGGAGTACATCAAGGCTGTATATTGTCACCCTGCTTATTTAACTTCTATGCAGAGTACATCATGAGAAATGCTGGACTGGAAGAAACACAAGCTGGAATCAAGATTGCCAGGAGAAATATCAATAACCTCAGATATGCAGATGACACCATCCTAATGGCAGAAAGTGAAGAGAAACTAAAAAGCCTCTTGATGCAAGTGAAAGAGGAGAGTGAAAAAGTTGGCTTAAAGCTCAACATTCAGAAAACAAAGATCATGGCATCCGGTCCCATCACTTCTTGGGAAATAGATGGGGAAACAGTGGAAACAGCGTCAGACTTTATGTTTTGGGGCTCCAAAATCACTGCAAATAGTGACTGCAGTCATGAAATTAAAAGACCCTTACTCCTTGGAAGAAAAGTTATGACCAACCTAGATAGTATATTCAAAATCAGAGACATTATTTTACCGACTAAGATCTGTCAAGTCAAGGCTATGGTTTTTCCTGTGGTCATGTATGGATGTGAGAGTTGGACTGTGAAGAAGGCTGAGCACTAAAGAATTGATGCTTTTGAACTGTGGTGTTGGAGAAGACTCTTGAGAGTCCTTTGGACTGCAAGGAGATCCAACCAGTCCATTCTGAAAGAGATCAGCCCTGGGATTTCTTTGTAAGGAATGATGCTAAAGCTGAAACTCCAGTACTTTGGCCACCTCATACGAAGAGCTGACTCATTGGAAAAGACTGTAATGCTGGAAAGGATTCGGGCCAGGACGAGAAGAGGATGACAGAGGATGAGATGACTGGATGGCATCACTGACTCGATGGCCGTGAGTCTAAGTGAACTCTGGGAGATGGTGATGGACAGGGAGGCCTGGCGTGCTACAATTCATGGGGTCGCAAAGAGTCAGACATGACTGAGCGACTGAACTGAACTGACCTGAACTGATACATCCTAATGAGAACTTTTACCCAATCAGTGATCTAAGGACTAATATCTACGTTTTTCCCCCTCTAATATCTTTCTCAGATGTTCCCAAGATGCATTATGTTAGGAGTCATGCTACACGGCATGCGCTACTGATATCTGATCCATCCGTGTTACATCTTCTAAGACTACTGTTAGTTGTGTTTTCAGCTTCTTTTTATATTTTCTTTAGTCTTCTAGGTCAGAGTGATTTGTGCATAGTGTTGTTTCTTCTCTTGCTTCTGCTGTCATCTTGTGTCTTAGTGCCATGCTTATGAGGATGGATGCTATTATTAATCTCACTTGCTTACATTGTATGGAGCCATTATAATCTCAAAGGAAGAAAGAGAACAGAATGATTCAATTATAATGACTTTAGTGGGTGAAGCTCATGCATCATGCTGTTTATCTATTTTTATTTTAACATTTTACTTAAAATTTTTTAAACAAAACTATAAAAAAAATTACTTTTTTTTTTGCAATTCTCAATGTTTTTTGAGGTATGTAATTCTCACATAGATATATCTGTCATATAAGAATATTAGCATTTCTACTTTAGGTCAGGATCCTAACCAGATTTTACCCAACTGAATTTCCATAATTACTTAAATGAATAAGCCCGATGTGAAAGTCTCAATATTTTTACATTAAAAAGACAAAATGTGTGGCACTTCACTATGATAAAAAAAAATTACAGTGAGAGTTCCTTAAAGCCCTCTTATGAAAAAATATTTTTAATTATACATTTTATCTATTTTTTTAAAAAGGTAGATGTACAGGACTTTGGGCTCTTCATTAGCTTGGGACTAGCTTAAATAGTCTAAAAGCAGATGTTTTGGAATATAATATTTATAAATTTGAATTCATTTCCAATTTTGAAATGGGTCCAAATTCACTGTAAGCAAAAGGGGTTTCTATCCTACATTTTTGGTTTGTCAAGAAATTAACATGTTTTACTGCTATCACACAAGACTCTGGGCCCAAAAGCTATTTCATTTTTAGTCATGCTATTATTTTTCTACTTGCAAAGATGTGAGAGCAGTGAAAATATTCTTGCAACAATCAAACTGTCAGTACATTTTTCTACTGATGAATTTAGATTACCATTGGCACTTTCATATGTCTGTATCTGAGTCTGCTTAGTAGCTTAGAATTATTACAGTTGTTCTGTTGCCATAGGAAGGTACACATTTTGTCCCTTTGCCACAATGGCCCCATTTCAGTACACAGAAATTAACTCAGTCTACCTAAATCCAAGGGATGGAGTAAAGGCTCTTTGTACTATTAATGTAGTGCATGTTCTTCCTTGTGCTATGGAGAGGCTCTGAATAGCAAAGGCTAAATAGTTTTGCATAAATTAAATTTCTTCTTACAGCAAATCTTTACTCTCAGTACCTAGTTGTAACTCAATACAAATTGGCTAGAAAATTAGGACACATTTAACTTTGTAGTGATAGGATTTTTTAATGGCTTTTCATGAGGACTTTCTAAAGAAATACATAAGGCTAATGATTACGAAGTGAGTGAGTATCATAAACAGAAATGTAATCTTCTCAGGGCACATTGTAATTAATAGTTTATTTGATAAACAACTCAGGAAACCAAATTTGCTAAATGTTAATTCACAGGTTGAAATCATGACATTGGGTATTACCTGTTTCACAGACAATCATTAACCTACGTGTCTTAGAAGTCAGTCAGCCTCCTTGTTGACTATACACAAAGTTAAACCAATCAATAGTCTTTAATAGTCCTAGCTCTTCTGCAGATTGCCCTGGAGATGTTTCCCAAGGAAATGGTTGAACAAACGGAAGTTTCTTAAAAGACTCATTTGTAAACTTGTATAGTTCTGACCAGTGAAAAATATTTGGTATAGGTTATGTAGTATTATCTGCTGCTTGAAAAATAAGCAATCAATATATATTATCAATAATAATTGTTACTAATCATTACCTTAAAAGGCCATCTGAAAGATTTGTATTAAAAAAATCAGTGTTCTATGCTTTGTGTAAATTTTAAATTAGGATGAGAGGACTTCACTTTACATCTTGGTTGAGATAGCTTTTTCCTTGTTTCAGGTTGGAAAAGGAAGTTCATCTAAAGATCTATGCTTTTAAATGCATACACTATGTAAGGCATAATGTTAACATATTTTCATTGTTTTAATTTAAGTTATAGGGTAAAATGAAAACCATTAATGTCTGTCTAAATGAAATTTAAGATGTAGTCTTAATGCAAGGTGAGAAGAAATTTCTGGTGTTTGCCTGCTCATCTTTGTAACTCTCCTGACTCTAAGTATGTTCACATTCAGCAACCAGTCCTGGCTCCCAGTTCTGTGGGAAATATCAAGCTCTCAGTGCTACATTGGACTGGGGACATAAATCTGGCTTCTATTTAAGAAAAAGTATCTAATGAAGCAACTCAGAAAACTAAGAAGACAAGGACAAATGAATATCTAAGAGCACCTATTGTGTGGCAGGGATAAGGTGAGGACTTCCGTCATGGGTCACAACCTTGTGGAAAAGCGGCTTGTGCAACTCAGTGAAGCTATAAGCCGTGTCATGTAGGACATCATAAGACAAATGGGTCGTAGTGAACAGTTATGGCAAAAATTGGTCCACTGGAGGAGGAAATGGTAACCCACTCCAGTATTCTTGCCTGGAGAACTCCATGAACATTATGAAAAGGCAAAAGGATATGACGCCATGAAATGAGACCCCAAGATCGTGTCCAATATGCAACTGGGGAAGAGCAGAGGGCAATTACTAGTAACTCTAGAAAAAATTAAACAGCTAGGCGAAAGCAGAAACAACACTCAGTTATGAATATGTCTGGTGGTGAAGGTAAAGTCCAATACTGTAAAGAATAATATCACATTAAACCCTGGAATGTTAGGTCTAGGAATCAAGGTAAACCGGATGTGATCAAGCAGGAGACAGCAAGGAAGAACATCAATATCTCAAGAAGCAATGAACTAAAAAGGACAGGAATAGGGGAATTTAATTTGGATGACAATTATATCTACGACTGTGGACAAAATCCCTTAGAAGAAATGGAATAGCCCTCATAGTCAACAAAAGAGTCCAAAATTCATTACTTGGGTACAATCTCAAAAATTACAGAATGATCTCAGTTCATCTCCAAGATACCAGAATAACAAGAAAATTTGGTCTTAGAGTATAAAATGAAGCAAGACAAAGCTTACTGAGTTTTGTCAAGAGAACACACTAATCAGAGCAAACAGTCTTTTGCAACAACCCAAGAGACAACTCTATACACAGACATCATCAAATGGTCAATACTGAAATCAGATTGATTAATTTTTGCAGCCGAAGATGGAGAAGCTCTATACAGTCAACAAAAACAAGACCTGGAGCTGACTGGCTCAGATCATCAGCTCCTTATTGCAAAATCCAGGATTAAGTTTAAGAAAGTAGGGAAAATCACTAGGCAATTCAGGTATGACCTAACTAAAATTCCTTATGATTACACAGTAGAGGTGATGAACAGAGTCAAGGGTTTAGATCTGCCTGAAGAACAATGGATGGTAGTTCATAACATTGTACAGGAGACGGTGACAAAAACTATCCTAAAGAAAAAGAAATACAAGAAGGCAAAGTGGGTGTCTGGGGAGGCTTTACAAATAGCTGAGGAAAGAGGACAAGTGAAATGCAAGTGAGAAAAGTAAAGATATACCCAAGTGAATGCAGAGTTCCAAAGAATAGCAAAGAGGGATAGGAAGGCATTCTTAAATGAAAAATACAAAGAAATAGAGGGAAACAATAGAATTGGAAAGACTAGAGATCTCTTCAAGCAAATTGGAGGTACCAAGGGAACATTTCATGCAAGGCTGGGCACAATAAAGGACAGAAATGGTCTGGACCTAACAGAAGCAGAAGAAATTAAAAACAGGTGGAAGAATACACAAAAGATCTGTACAAGAAGGGTCTTAATGGCTTGGATAACCAGGGATGGTGTGGTCACTCACTTACACTCAGACATCCTAGAGTGAGAAGTAAAGTGGACCTTAGAAATCATTAATACCAACAAAGCTAGTGGCAGTGATGAAATTCCAGTTGATCTATTTCAAGTCCTAAAAGATGATGCTATGACAGTGTTGCACTCAATATGACAGCAAATTTGGAAAACTCAGCATTGACCACAGGACTGGAAAAGATCAGTTTTCATTCAATCCCAAAGAAGGGCAACAACCAAAATATTCCAACTACTACGCAATTGCATTCATTTCACATGTGAATAAAGTTATGCTCAAAATCCTTCAAGCTAGGCTTACTTCAGCAGTACATGAACCAAGAACTTTTACACTTACAAGCTGAATTTCAAATAGGCAGAACTGTGCACAGATCATATTGCCAACATTCACTGGATCATGGAGAAAGCAAAGAAATTGCAGAAAAATGTCTACTTCTATTTCATTGACTATGCTAAAGGCTTTGTGTGGCTCACAACAAATTGTGAAAAATCCTTAAAGAGATAGGAGTACTAGACCACTTTACATGGCTCCTGAGAAACCTGTATGTGGGTGAAGAAGTAAGAGTTAGAACTGGACATGGAACAATGGACTGGTTCAAAATTCAGAAAGGAGTATGATAAGACTGTATTTTGTCATCCTGCTTATTTAATTTATATGTAGAGCACATCACACTAACATCCATACTAACCATACACAATATTAATATTCATCCATCATACTAACATAGCATACATCCATGTTGGGCTGGGTGAATCACAAGCTGGAATCAAGATTTCCAGAAGAAATATCAACAACCTCAGATATGTAGATGATACCACTCTAATGGCACAAAATGAGAAGGAACTAAAGAGCCTACTGATGAGAGTGAGAGAGGAGAGTGAAAACTCTGGCTTAACACTCAACACTAAAAAAATCTAAGATCATGGTACCCAATCCCATCACGTCATGGCAAATAAAAGGGGAAAATGTGGAAGCAGTGACAGATTTTATTTTCTTGGGCTCCAAAATCACTTCAGACAGTTACCACAGCCATGAAACTAAAATATGCTCTCACTGCTTGGAAGAAAAGCTATGACAAACCTAGTGTCTTAAAAAGCACAGACATCACTTCTCCAACAAAAGTCCATATAGTCAAAGCTATGGTTTTTCCAGTAGTCATATACAGATGTGAGAGCTGGTCCATAAAGATGGCTGAGTACCAAAGAATTGATGCTTCTGAATTTTGCTGAAGACCCTTGTGAGTCCCTTGGACTGCAAGGAAATCAAAGCAGTCAGTCCTTAAGGAAATAAGCCTTGAATATTCATAGGAAGTACTGATGCTGAAATTAAAGCTCCAATACTTCTGCCATCTGATGTGAAGAGCCAACTCACTGGAAAAGACCCTGATGTTGAGATAGTTTGAAGGCAAAAGGACAAGGGGGTGGCAGAGAATGAGGTGGTTAATTAGCATCATGGAGTCAATGAACATAAATTTGAGCAAACTCCAGGAGATGGTGGAGGAATGAGGAGCCTTGGGTGGTACAGTCCATGAGGCAGCAGTCAGAAACAACTTAGCAACTGAACAATCACAATGAAGATGAGGACCAGGATATTTTCTCTGGGTCCTTAAATCCTATTATGTTGATTATTGTCATGTGTATGGTCAAAGGTTCACTCAGGTAAAACTATTTCTGATTTTATTTGTATGATCTTGAGTTTTTAAGCCTCCTTCATTTGCAATTTTCACAGTTGAAGGAGTACAACTAAATGTTTAACCATTTGCACTTCTTATATATAAACCAGATCTTCAAATTTAATATCTTAATTTTATATATTTAAAAACTCTATCTTAGTTGTAAAAATCTGTAGCACAAGTTTTATTAGAAATTTCATAGACTATTTTAACACTATACAAATTTTATTTTCAAAGGAGATTTTATCTCCCATAGGATGGCATGTATCTTGATAGCTTAATGGGATATTCATGTTATAAGTACCATGTTCAATAACTAATGCCTTGATATGCCCTCACAATTAGCTCCTGGAATGAATTTGGGTGAAGGAATACAAAATAAAAAAAAAAAGGTGAAGAAATATAGCACTACTTGGAAAAGATATAGAGATTTTGTAGCTCATCCTTAAATTGGGATAATAAATAATTCAGATCACTATTAAGAGAGTAGAAAGTAAGTTTACCCTAGTCAGATGTTGGTTGTGGTAAACTCAATTTGCTGACAGGAAGAAAGTATAATATTTCACTTTAACATAAAGAAAATGAGATTTTTTTCTTGTAAAATCAAAGAAGTGAGCAATTAAATGACATATTTCACCTAAGATTATGATTGTTTCTTCTGCCTACATGTCTCTCCTTTGTATTTGAACATAAATGATAGAAGCAGCAGAAGTCTAAGGAAAACTGTAGTCAAGGGTGTGCTCTGAGAAATCAGTGGAGTGCTTTGACTGGTCAGGTCAATCAAAATAGCCTGTGCATAGTGAAACATCCTAAAATAATTGTATAGGGACTGGCAATTTGGGGATAATTGCCAAAACATGTTCTGTTAATTTTATATTTCTTGAAAGGGAAGAGAAGAGAGAATTTGGCCATAACTTTAACCCTCAATCCAGGAAGGGATTAAGATATGCTGTTCTAGCCAGTAATTGAAATCATGAGTCATCAGACTTTTTGCAATCAGCTATTGATATATTGCTCTTCAACTTTCACTCAGACTATGGATTGCTTTATATTTGTTTTTCTTCATTTTAATAGTTACATTAATATTTCCTTATGTTCCATTTAATTCAATGGAAGTCTTGTTAGTTGGAAACAGCAATTAAATCATTGTTGGTTGATCTTCACTTAATTCAGACATAATGATTGTTCAATATACCTGATAAACTTCCATTGTGATAATTAAACATTCAAGCAATCATGTGAATTGTATCAAACTTTAAACTTATTGTAGTTATATGCTTAGTTCCTTATGGTCCCCTTGAGTACTCTTTCCACAACAGACAACTGTTTGGTTTCTGAATTAGTGGATATGCTCTGAAAATTAATTTAATTTCTTTTCAAAGGGAAGAAGATAGCTCAACTTTTGAGCCCCAGTGTTATTTTTAGGGCAAGAGTAAGACCAAATTAAAATTGATTTTACTTTATGCATCTAATGAAATATATATATATATATTTCTAACGGTTTTTGCTGTAAAACTTGGATGTTCCAATTATTATTACTGATAGTTAGATGATAAAGTGTTATGCGGTGTTTATCCAAATCCATAACATGGCACAGCTCTTTTGAAAATCTCTTTGCTCGTTGCAATACTAGCAGTCAGTTTAGTAAATGGTTTGGATACCAACCACTAATTCTTTTCATCTCATCATCTTTGAAACCCAGAACCTAGTTGAGCACAGAGCAAGGTATTTTCTACTGTTAAATCAGGAATAGTCAAGTCTGTGACTTGTTTCACAAATAGAAAAAATACACCAAATGAAAATGGATGATTGCTAATAGTTTCTCTCTGTTGTTCCCCCCATTTACATTCCTTGAAATAATGTGTATGTTACATCCAGAATGAGCAAAAATCCTGTGGGTCAGGAGCTAGCAAACTGTTTAATCAAACAACTTGAACTAAACAGTTTTTATCATTTGAATTTTAGGTGACAAGGACTCAAATTATTGGTTAATATAGGGATCTCATAATATGGTAGAGATCATGTGATGCCCTTACCAAATCATTATATTTTACTTCTGGAAAATCAGAGAGACCATGTTTCCCATGCTTGCATCAAGGTAGAGCTGTAAGAAAAATTCTAATCAATGGAATACAAGCAGAACTGATCATTCTGTCTTCCATCACAGATGTCTAAACACAAGAGATGTATTTAAAGACTCTGAGGTCCATGGGAGGTGAACCCCTTGGAACCTAATCACTGAATCACTCTATGAACATTCAGATGGTTCAATGCATGCTTCTTCATGATTATTACCAGACCCATTGAATGTATATCTTCCAATATGTCATTCCTTTATAAATAGTCTATATTTAATTGAGATTAAATTAAACAAAAAACAAAGACAACTCCATATGCGTTTGCATAAAACATAGAACTAATATCATATGCTTATGTACACTTTGAACATTATTAGGCAAACAAAATCTTTAGGTATTCATTTATTGTACTATAACCATGAAGTTATGGTATATAACATATTAAAGGAGTATATAGTATTCCTCCTTTTGTTATTTACTTATGAGTATATAATGAGCATATAATGAAAGAGTATATACTCTTATTCTTTTTGTTATTTACTTATGACTTACCGTTAGAACTTGTTTTAGGGATAGAACATTCCCCAGATCTTACAATCTCTCACTTCCTCAACTTGCTCACCACTTTATTAAATATCTGATTTTTGTTCTTCTTTGAGTTCCAAACCCAGACTATAATTAGGAAGGGACAATTGGTACTGTGTCCTAGTTCACCGAAATTTAGAGGGTGCAGGCATGAAAATAATAATTTTAAAGAGTTAGTACCTATTTAGCAAGAATGATTAGCTAAAATAGGAAGTTACCAGATGGCACACATGGTTAATAACATCCATCTGTGAGCCACATTATGAATAACAGAGTTTATCTGAGGGCACATTAGTGCTGTTTATACCAAGATTAAAATGGATTGTCACACCTCTGTTGGGCCATGCTCTACCTGAAGTGTATTACACACTTGTTCCTTAAATCTAACCCTAACATATAGCCCAACCCTATAAGTTTCTGTTCTTGGAGGAGGGAGAAACAAAACATAAGATTTACGAGGACAAGGAAACCATCTTTTCACAACCTCTGTTGACCCTACTTTGTATTCTTCCTTATGACTACCCATATTTAAGTCGCATCTCTATTTTTTGCCATCTGCATGACTTAGACAAGCAAGCTAATGTCTCTGCAGTCAAATCACTCCATTTTATCCCACATAGAAAATGGAGTTGGTGATAATTATATCACCTACCTATGAGGGCAGTTGGGAAGTGGAAATACTCAATTTTAAGGTATTTAGAACAGATTTTTGAACATAATAAGCATCATGTTAGTTTGACTGATTTAACATCTGTGATTGGCTTTGTTCTACTTCTAATATTTAAATAGAATAGTTGGCTGTGTGAAATCTGTAATATTTTCTAATAGTGTGATGAGTTAAAGCTAACTTTTAAATGCATTTTACAATATAACAAAATGCATTAGCATGTCACATGTAACTAATCTGGTGTAAATTGGCAGAAAAATATAATGTGAGCTGTTATCCAAGTGAAACAAGCTAGGAGACCATGGAATCATAAATTTATATATACTCCATAATAGAGATGCAGATTTATTTTTATCCTGCTTATGATGTAAGCAATATCCTCTGTCACTACAGTCCATTTGATTTAGTTCCTGCCATAAAATATACTAGAAGCGATGAAAGGTTAATGGTACATAGGTGAATTGCCAGAGCCTTTTTCAGGTTTCCAGAATAACTTAAACTTGTGATATAACCAGAAATATCAATATCACCTTGTTTTCAACTACAAAGTATCACCATTATCATAAAAAACATAGAGACTGAATGTGCATGCAGGTGGAATTTTTTTTCTTTTTTTTAAGTTCAGGAGACTATACTCTATAACCATTCTCTTTAGCTGTAAAAGAAGATATTAAAATAAGTCGTAAAGCACTCATCAGATTTGAATAAACTTAAAAATATTTACCAAGGGGCATATATTAGAATAGTGTTTTAGGGTAATATTTGTCTTATCCTTGGAAATCACACTTAAAATTGTTTTGATAGCATGTTGCTTTTTTATCTATAAATATTTTAAAGTTATGACTTTAATTTTATATGTAAAATCACACATTTTGAATGTTGAGGTTTTCAAAGAAGCCTCAATTCTATAGGACAAAATGAAAAGTAGTCTCTCCTTTCTAAAGCAAATATGGGTCACTGTTCAGTTTGTGATTTTGAGGAGTAATTTCTATTTTCTTACTGTAAGTATGAAGTTTATAATTAAAAAACAGCATGAACAAATGGTCTGGGTTCATCTAAGGTACCTATTTTGTAGAAAGAAAGTATTGGGTCTTAGGTAAAATAAATGTAAATATATCTGTGAGAGAGTGCATGTGTGTGTGTATGTGTGTGTATTTAAATTCATTATTCAAGTTAAGTGAAAATTATTTCTATAGCTCCTCAACTCTTTTTCACGTTTCTCTTTCTTTACTTAATTTGCCCCTATCTTTGCTGTTCCACCATAAAAAGACTATAACTTGGACATATCCATTACAGATATTTGGTGGCATGTTGATACTGTAACTTTAGGATAAGTGGGTGGAACTGGACCAAAATGTGTTCTCCATATATCTTCAAGAGATATTTGTAATTGCTCTATTTGGTAAGGCTAGAAAATCATGGAGGAGCAGTAAGACGGGATTCGATCTGACTGTGTTTATAAGCAAATTGACTTCATTTCCTAAAACATTTAGAGAGAGGTGAAAGGAAAAATAAGAAGGCCAACCAAAGTATCTAATTAATATAAAGAAGTTCTATAATATGGGATGAATATTATAGTCAAATTTAAGGTAAGTGGGAGGATAAAATGCTTTCTTATTCAATGACCTGGAATAAGTTGGGAGAGTATAGGTTATAAACAACCACAACACCTTGCTCACTTAATATGAAAAAAGTTTATCACTTACTTCTGCATAGCCTGCTACTGGTTTTGGTGACTCTGGAGGGCACTGCTTTCATGTTGACTAAGAAAGAAAAGTCTGTGGAGATAAGCATCAGCTTTGAAACACCCACTTGGAAGTAACACACACCACTTTGCTCCCTGTACAAGTAGGACCAAAAAATTTTATTAAAGCAATAAGTTAAAAGGATTTCTTTGTAGAAGTCTAACGGAATTTTTGTGTGTGTTTGTTGCTGTGGTTGTTCAGTTGCTAAGTTGTGTCCGACTCTTTGTGACCCCATGGACTACAGTACACTGGGTACCCCTGTTGTTAATTATATCACAGAGATTGCTCAAATTTGTGTCCATGAGTCACTCATGCTATATAACCATCTCATCCTAAGTAATCTACTTCTTCTTCTGCCTTCAATCTTTCAAAGCATGAGGGTCTTCTCAAATGAGTCAGTTCTTTGCATCAGGTGGCCAAAGTACTAGAGTTTCAGCTTCAGCATCAGTCCTTCCAATGAATATTCAGGACTGATTTCCTTCAGGAGTGATTGGTTTGATATCCTTGCAGTCCAAGGAACTCTCAAGAATCTTCTCCAGCACCACAGTTCAAAAACCCCAATTCTTCATCACTCAATTTTCTTTAAGGTCCAACACTCACATCCATACATGACTACTGGAAAAACCATAGCTTTGACTAGATGGACCTTTGCTGGCAAAGTGATATCTTTGCTTTTAGACGTGCTATCTAGGTTTGTCATAGCTTTCCTTCCAGGGAGCAAGCACCTTTTAGTTTCATGGCTACAGTAACCATTCACAGTGATTTTGGAGGCCCCCCCCCCCGCAAAAAAAAATCTGTCATTGTTTTCAAAATTTTCTCCTTCTATTTGCCATGAAGTGATGGTACTGAAGGCCATGAACTTAGATTTCTCAATGGTGAATTTCAAGCCAGCTTGTTCACTCTCCTCTTTCACGCTCATTAAGAGGTTCTTTAGTTCCTCTTCACTTTGTGGCATTAGAGTGGTTCAGTTCAGTTCAGTTGCTCAGTCGTATCTGACTCTTTGAGACCCCCATGGACTGCAGCATGCCAGGCCTCCCTGTCCATCACCAACTCCCAGAGCTTACTCATACTCACGTCCATCGAGTCAGTGATGCCATCCAGCCGTTTCATCCTCTGTCATCCCCTTCTCCTCCCGACTTCAATCTATACCAGCGTCAGGGTCTTTTTCAGTGAGTCAGTTCTTTGCATCAGGTGGCCAAAGTGTTAGAGTTTCAGCTTCAACATCAGTCCTTCCAATGAATATTCAGGACTGATATCTTTTAGGATTGACTGGTTGGACTCCTTGCATTCCAAGGGACTCTCAAGAATGTTCTCCAACACCAACAGTTCAAAAGCATCATTTTTTTTTTGGTGCACAGCTTTCTTTAGAGTCCAGCTCTCACATCCATACATGACTACTGGAGAAGCCATAGCCCTGACTAGATGGTCTTTTGTTGGCTAAGTATTATCTCTGCTTTTTAATATGCTGTCTAGGTTGGTCATAACTTTTCTTCCAAAGAGCAAGTATCTTTTAATTTCATGGCTTCAGTCATCATCTCCAGTGATTTTGGAGCCCAAAAATATAAAGTCTGTCACTGTTTCCACTATGTCCCCATCTATCTTCCATGAAGTGATGGGCCTGGATACCATGATCTTCATTTTCTGAATGTTCAGTTTTAAGTCAACATTTTCACTCTCCTCTTTCACTTTTATCAAGAGGCTCTTTAGTTCTTCTTCACTTTCTGCCATTAGGGTGGTGCCATCTGCATATCTGAGGTTATTGACATTTCTCCCAGCAACCTTGATTCCAACTTATGCTTCACCAAGCCCATCATTTCTCATGATGTACTCTGCATATAAGTTAAATAAACAGAATGACAATATACAGCCTTGATGTACTCTTTTCCTGATTTGGAACCAATCTGTTGTTCCATGTCCAGTTCTAACTGCTGCTTCTTGACATGCATAACTATTTCTCAGGAGACAGGTTAGGTGGCCTGGTATTTCCATCTCTTAAAGAATTTTCCACAGTTGTGATCCACACAGTCAAAGGCTTTAGAATAGTCAATAAAGCAGTAGATATTTTTCTGGGACTCTCTTCCTTTTTCAACGATCCAGTGGATGTTAGCAATTTGATCTCTAGTTCTTCTGCCTTTTCTAAATCCAGCTTGAACATATGGAAGTTCATGGTTCACATACTTTGTAGCCTGGCTTGGAGGATTTTGAGCATTACTTTGCTAACATGTGAGATGATTGCAATTGTGCAGTAGAGTTTGAGCCTTCTTTGGCATTGGAATGAAAAAAAGATCTTTCCAGTACTGGGGCCCCTGCTGAGTTTTCCAGATTTACTGGCATTTTGAGTGCAACACTTTCACAGCATCATCTTTCGGGATTTGAAATAGCTCAACTGAAATTCCATCACCTCCACTACCTTTGTTCATAGTGATGCTTCCTAAGGCCTACCTGACTTCACATTCCAGATTGTCTGACTCAAGGTCAGTGATCACACCATCATAGTTATCTGGGTCAGGAAAATCTTTTTTGTATAGAGTGGTATCATCTGCATATCTGAGGTTGTTGATGTATCTCCTGGCAATCTTGATTCAGCTTGTGAGTCATCCAGCCAGGCACTTTGCATGATATACTTTACATAGAAGTTAAATAAAAAAGCTGAAAAGGCATAGTCTTGTATTCCTTTACCAATTTCTAATCAATCAATTGTTTCAGTAAGCTTCTAACTGTTGCTTCTGGACAGTCATGCAGGTTTTCCAGGAGACAGGTTAGTAGTCTGGTATTCCTATCACTTCATGAATTTTCCACAGATTTTTGTGATCTGCACAGTCAAAGACTTTAGTGTAGTCAATGAAGAAGAAATAGCTGTTTTCATGGAATTCCCTTGCCTTTCTATGATGCAACACATTTGGCAATTTGATCTCTGGTTCCTCTGCCTTTTCTAAAACGAGTTGGTACATCTGAACGTTCTCAGTTCATGTACTACAGAAGTTTAGCTTGAAGGATTCTGAGCATAACTTTACTAGCATGCAAGATGAACAGAATTATACAGTAGTTTGAACATTCTTTGACGTTGCCCTTCATTGAGATTGGAATGAAAACTGCCTTTTTCCAGTCCTGTGGCCACTGCTGAGTTTTCCACATTTGCTGGCCTATGAGTGCCACACTTTAAAAGCATCCTCTTTTAGTATTATAAATAGCTAACCTGGAACTCTCTCATTTCCACTAGCTTTATTTGTAATAATGCTTCCTAATCAGTGGTGTCCGACTCTTTGCGACTCCATGAATCGCAGCATGCCAGGCCTCCCTGTCCATCACCAGCTCCCGGAGTTCACTCAGAGTCGCGTCCATCGAGTCAGTGATGCCATCTAGCCATCTCATCCTCGGTCATCCCCTTCTCCTCCTGCCCCCAAATCCCTCCCAGCATCAAAGTCTTCAATGAGTCAACTCTTTGCGTGAGGTGGCCAAAGTACTGGAGTTTCAGCTTTAGCATCATTCCTTCCAAAGAAATCCCAGGGCTGATCTCCTTTAGAATGGACTGGTTGGATCGCCTTGCAGTCCAAGGGACTCTCAAGAGTCTCCTCCAACACCACAGTTCAAAAGCATCAATTCTTCAGCACTCAGCCTTCTTCATAGTCCAACTCTCACATCCATACATGACTACTGGAAAAACCATAGCCTTGACTAGATGGACCTTAGTCGGCAAAGTAATGTCTCTGCTTTTGAATATGCTATCTAGGTTGGTCATAACTTTTCTTCCAAGGAGTAAGCGTCTTTTAATTTCATGGCTGCAGTCGCCATCTACAGTGATTTTGGAGGCCCCCAAAAATAAAGTCTGACACTGTTTCCACTGTTTCCCCATCTATTTCCCATGAAGTGATGGGACTGAATGCCATGATCTTCGTTTTCTGAATGTTGAGCTTTAAGCCAACTTTTTCACTCTCCTCTTTCACTTTCATCAAGAGGCTTTTTAGTTCCTCTTCACTTTCTGCCATAAGGGTGGTGTCATCTGCATATCTGTGGTTATTGATATTTCTCCTGGCAATCTTGATTCCAGCTTGTGTTTCTTCCAGTCCATCATTTCTCATGATGTACTCTGCATATAAGTTAAATAAGCAGGGTGACAATATACAGCCTTGACATACTCCTTTTCCTATTTGGAACCAGTCTGTTGTTCCATGTCCAGTTCTAACTGCTGCTTCCTGGCCTGCATACACTGAACTGAACTGAAGGCCCATTTGACTCTCACTCCAGCATGTCTGGTTCTAGGTCAGTATCCATTCATTAAGATCTTTCTTGTATAGTTTTTCTGTGTATTCTTGGCACCTCTTCTTAATATCTTCTGCTTCTGTTAGGTCCATACTGTTTCTGTCCTTCATCATACCAATCTTTGCATGAAATGTTCTCTTAATATATTGTTTTATTCAAGTGACGTATAGTCTTTCTTGTTGTATTGTTTCCCTCTATTTCTTTGCATTGTTCATTTAAGAACACCTTCTTATCTCTCCTTGCGATTCTCTGGAACTCTGCATTCAGCTGGGTATATTTTCCCCTTTCTCCCTTGCTTTCCACTTCTCTTATTTCCTCAGCTATTTTTAAAGCCTTCTCAGACAACCACTTTGCCTTCTTGCATTTCCTTTTCTTTGGGATGGTTTTGGTCACCACCTCTTGTACAATCTTATGAACTTCTGTCCGTAGTTCTTCAGGCATGTCTGTCTATCATATCTAATCCCTTGAATCTATTTGTCACCTCCATTACATAATCATAAAGGATTTGATTTAGATCACACTTGAATGGCCTAGTATTTCCCTCCTTTCTTCAATTTTGCAATAAGGAGCTGACAATCTAGTTCCAGGTCTTGTTTTTGTTGACTGTACAGAGCTTCTCTATCTTTGGCTGCAAAGAATATAATCAATCTGATTTCAATATTGACCATTTAATGTTGTCCATATGTAGAGTTGTCTCTTTTGTTGTTGGAAAAGACTGCTTGTTATGACCAGTGTGTTCTTTTGAAAAACCTCTGCTAGCCTTTGTCCTGCTTTATTTAGTAGATCAAGGCCAAAGCTGCCTGTTACTCCAGGTTTCTCTTGAATTCTTACCTCTGTATTCTAGTTCCCTCTGATTAAAAGGATATCTTTTTGGTATTAGTTCTAGAAAGTCTTGTAGGTCTTCACTGAATCAGTTAACTTCAGCTTCTTTGCCATCAGTGGTTGGGGCATAGACTTAGATTACTGTGTTGATGAATGGTTTGCCTTGGAAATTAACCTAGATCTTTCTGTCATTTTTGAGATTGCATCCCCATAATGCATTTTGGATTCTTTTGTTGACTATAAGGCCTACTGCATTTCTTCTAAGGGATTCTTGCCCACAGTAGTAGATATAATGATCATCTGAATTAAATTCACTCATTCCTACCCATTTTAGTTCACTAATTCCTAAAATGTTGATGCTCACTCTTGCCATCTCCTCCTTGACTATATCCAGTTTACCTTGATTCATGGACCTAACATTCCAGGTTCCTACTCAATACTGTTTTTTACTGCATCAGACTTTATTTTCACCAGAGTCATCGACAAATGGGGTCGTTTCCATTTTGGCCCAGCTGCTTAATTCTTTCAAGAGCTATTAGTAACTGCCTTCCACTCTTCCCCAGTAGCATTTTGGACACCTTCCAACCTGGAAGGCTCATCTTCCCATGTCATATTTTTTTGCCTTTTCATACTATTCATGGTGTTCTCTCTGCAAGAATTCTGGAGTGGTTTGCCATTCCTTCCTCCAGTCACCACGTTTTGTCACAACTCTCCACTATGACCCGTCTGTCTTATGTGGCCCTGCAGGTGACCCTGCACAGCCTAGCTCATAGTTTCATTGAGTTATACAAGCCCCTTCACCAGGAGAAGGCTATGATCTATCAAGATTTGTGTTTGTAAACATGTACATATACGTACATATACATATACATATATGTATAGCTTTGAACCCTTCTTAGGAGATTTCCTGGGTAAAATCTAAGCAGGCCCCTGGGCAGGAGGACAGGGAAAGAACAAAGGAAAAAGGCATAGCACTCTAGATTGGTAAACAACATTAATAAAAAGGGCAACTTACTGACAAGGTTTCTCTTGAGTAACAACAAGACAAGTAGGTTTCTGTGAACACCGCCAGAACCATGCAAGTTTATATAAAGGCGTTAGCTGTCTGTGTTCATTCACTTATACAGGAGACTTTAGCTGGGTTCAGTCACATAACAGTCCAGAGATCCTCAGTATCACATTTCTATTTCAAGGCTGTATTCATGGAGCAGTATTGTGGAGCAGGAAAGATAAGTAGATCACATCTTCCAAAAACAGAGGAGAAAGTGCAAAGCCTCCAATTGCCTGGGATCAGCTTGTAAGTCAACTGGCGATCATACCTTTTTGTTAGCCTTCTCCAACAGTGTGCATGCATGTATGCTCAGTTGTGTCTGATTCTGCAACCCCAAGGACTGTAGCTCTCTAGGCTCCTCTGTTCATGGAATTTTCTAGGTAAGAATACTGGAGTGGGCTGCCATTTTCTCCTCCAGAGAGCCTTACTCTGGGACTGAACCTGAGTCTCCAGTATCTCTTGCACTGGCAGGCAGATTCTTTACTGCTGTGCCACCTGGGAAGCCCCTCCAACAGTATATACACATATGAATGTACATATATACACTATTGTACATGTATGTATACAATCTCTGTGTGTATATAGAAAAACATTATATATAATATAAATCATATATTCCATTATTTATATATGGTATATTATATAAACTTTTAACATGTAAAAAATGTATTCTGCTCCTAGACTAACAGGAGCAAGGGTCAACAGAATATACTCTTAAACATGGAACCTTTCAGTATTATGAAGATGTAATCTACAATTATGGGCTTCCCTGGTGGCTCAGATGGTAGAGAATGTGCCTGCAATGCAGGAGAACTGGGTTTGATCCCTGAGTCAGGAAGATCACCTTGAGAAGGGAATGGCTCCCCACTCCAGTATTCTTGCCTGGAGAATCCCATAGACAGAGGATCCTGGAGGGTTACAGTCCATGGGATCACAAAGAGTTGGACACAACTAAGTGACTAACACAATCTGCCCGTGTTATTTCTATCACTTTCTTCCAAATGTTAGTGTATGATAGTCTCATTCATGCTTCCTGGTGCTATAAAACCTAACCCATGTTTCTTTATTCCCCATTTATTGGACTTCTCTGACAGTTGACATATTTGACCACGAATTCTACCCAAATCTTTTTCCTCCCTTGATTTCCTTGACCCTGATATTTTCATTTCTTCTTTTACCTCTTTGGGTTCATTCTCTGACTACTTTTATATTTAGAGTTAAATCTACCCCAGAATTACTTTAAATACCATTCTCTTCTCATTTATCATTTTTTGTTTTTGTTTTATTCACTAAGTTGTGTCCAATTCTTTTGCGACCTTATAACTGAAGCCCACCAGGCTCCACTGTCCATGGGATTTCCCAGGCAAAAATACTGGAGTGAGTTGCAATTTCCTTTTACAGGAGATCTTCCTGATCCAGGGAGAGAATCTACATTTCCTGCATTGCCAGGTGGATTCTTTATCACTGAACCACCAGGGAAAACTGTTATTGGCAGTGGGGCTTCCCTGGTGGCTCAACAGTAAAGGATTAGCTTGCAGTGAAGGATACATGGGTTCTGCCCCTGAATCAGGAAGATCACCTGAAGAAGGAAATGGAATCCCACTAAAGTATTCTTGCCTAGGAAATCCTATGGACAGAGAAGCCTGGTGGGCTACAGTCTTTGGAGTCACAAAGAGTTGACACAACTGAGCACATATCCAAAATTGGCAGTACTTCCAAATAAGACATGAATGTTTCCACTACTAAAGATTACAGATAGTCTCTCTTCATATTTTACCATGGGTTGAATTTTCAATAAACTTTCAGAAAACAAATTAAACAACAAAATAAAAACTCAATTTTCAGAACTGTGAACTAGAGAATTATAGAAAAGTTATTTTCACCTAAATATTTTCATTTTAGGGTGTCTTTGGTGACTCAAACTGTAAAGAATCTGCCTGCAATGCAGGAGACCCAGGTTCATTCCCTGGGTCAGGGAGATTCCCCGGAGAAGGGAATGGGTACCCACTTCAGTATTCTTGCCTGGAGAATTTTGGTAAAATATTAAATCACTATTATTACTTACAGTTATAGACTAGAAAACTAGATTATAAAGAAAATAATCCACAATACTTAGGTAGCATATGACAAAGATAGGGCTTGAACCTAACCTTTTGGCAACCTGTTCCTTCCATTATCCCCTCACTGTAGTGCCTCAGTGAGGACATCCCAAGAAACATGAGAGCTTTTAAAGCAAATCTCTATAAACTATCTTGGAAAAGTCTCTAACTGCACATATTTGAAAAATCTTTATAAACCTGTGATTTCTAAATCCATCTATGGAGACTGTGTCTCTGAATGTCCCAGGCCTATATTGCTAATTTCCTAGCTATATATCCATCTGCATGAATCTTCATGCTCCTCTAAACCCATACATTTGAAACTCTACCAGGACTTTTACTTCCATTTGAGGATCTTGTTTATATTGTATCTGGTTAATACATTTTCCAGTTTTAAATCTCAGATTTCCTTTTGATTATTCCTTCTAATAAAGATATTATCTTTTGTGATTGGATTATTTCAATTAAGGACATATGTCTTCAAGTTTTCCCTCTTTAAGTACTACAAAATTTTTGTTTAATTATACTCTTTAATAATTAATAATTATATAGGAATAATATTAGCTTCCAGTATCTAAAGGGGAATTTTCAAATTCCTTAACAAGCCATAAAATAGGCTCTCAGATCTGAAGCATTTTGTAATTATAATCACACATCATATCCCCACAATCTCCTCTATAATCCAGTCACACTGAGCTTCCAACTAGTTTTTGTTGTCTGTGCTGTTTTGGGTCTGGGAATATTAGTATATAGTCCTGTGGTCTGGATTTTCTCTCTTCTTCCATTCTTCCTGATAAACCTATTTTTCAAAATCCAGGTCATAAATCACTTCTCAGGCATTCTCATAAAGTCCTGGGGTAGAGATAATGTTCTCATTTTTAGGTTCAGATGGCACTTTATTCAATATTTGAGATATTAATTATCACACTGCATTTTATTTATTCAAGTATCTTGATCACTCACTATTTGATTTCTACATGACAGAGATCAGTGAAAAACTATACTTTCATAATCTTTGCTCACAGATTATTAAATATACAGTACATGTTTGTTAAATAGATGAATTAAAATTTTAATTTAAATTAGGTTATTGTGAATTATACCAGCAGGAATCCATAGTCTACTCTTAATTATCTTTGGTAATTAAACAATACAAAATAATAAAAAAGCAAGAGTTAACTATAGTAAATTTTGGACTACTGGGACCTAAAGAAATCTTAGAAATTCTCAGGAAAATAACCCTCTGTACCTGTATGTTCCTATACTCTTCTACTTTTATCAATGTCAAAGATACCTAGGTATGAGGGTAATGGATAGTTCAACATGGAATTATATAGAGTTGCAGTGTGTTATATAAAAATAGAAATTTTATTAAATTTGCAAAACTAAAAGAGGTAGATTTGCTTTTAATAATCCAAGGCAAGGCACTGAAATGCTTTTAGGATAAAAATTAGTGATAGTAATTTAAATTTAATTGGACTAGTTTCACAAAATTTAAGATATTCAATATGAGATGAAGTAGTCTAATTTTGCTTATCATACAGGGAAGAAAGTGATACTTCTTTACCATTTCAGGATCATTTTCATCTTCTGTTACTAACTCTTCTACCATGATGTTAAAGTGAAAGCCATCAGCATAGGCTTAAAGAAAATAAGTACTAAACACAGAAGTAAATAAAAAAAAAAAAGTAAAGCAAAATTAAATATTTTTGTTGATGAAAATTTCTATTGGAAAGGGTTAATCACAATTAAAACTTATTCAAAATGAAGTTTTATCTTAGAAAATTTTATCTTAGGTTATTTTGTATATAAAGAAGAACAAAATTAAAATTTAAGGATATTAATGTATTAGTACATATAACATATGACATAGTCTATTATTACACAATGTATTTTTTTTACAAATAAAATCTTCCAAAAGTAAACAGAGTGCCATAATTTACTATACATGCTGAGATATATATTATCTGTGTTAATCTAGGTCCTGTTAGAAGCTGAAAACAGGATGGGTTTAAATGTGCAATCATTGTATTTGTGCAAACCCTAAGGATTTGTGAGAAGAAATGTGGAGGGGCTGAAAATACTAGGAGAGCCATGAGATCATGCTGCAAGTCTATCACCAAGTAAAGGAAAGAGGAAAACAATAGCATGGGAAAATATAGAGATCTCTTCAAGAAAATTAGAGATACCAAGGGAACATTTCTTGCAAAGACGAGCACAATAAAAGACAGAAATTGTATGGACTTAAAAGAAGCAAAAGATATTAAGAAGAGGTGGCAAGAATACATGGAAGAATTGTACCAAAAACATCTTCACATCCCAGATAATCACAATCATGTGATCACCAACCTAGAGCCAGACATCCTGGAATGCAAAGTCAAGTGGGCTTTAGGAAATAGCACTAAAAACAAAGCTAGTGGAGGTGATGGAATTCCAGTTGAGCTCTTTCAAATCCTAAAAGATGATGCTGTGAAAGTGCTGCACTCAATATGCCAGCAAATTTGGAAAACTCAGCAGGGGTCACAGGACTGAAAAAGGTCAGTTTCATTCCAATCCCAAAGAAAGGCAATGTCAAAGAATGCTCAAACTACTGCACAATCGCACTCATCTCACACCTTAGCAAAGTAATGCTCAAAATCCTCCAAGCAAAGTTTCAATAGTATGTGAACTGTGAACTTCCAGATCTTCACGCTGGTTTTAGAAATGGCAGAGGAACAGAGATCAAATTGCTAACATCCACTGGATCATTGAAAAAGCAAGAGAGTTCCAGAAAAACATCTTCTGCTTTATAGACTATGCCAAAGCCTTTGACTGTGTGGACCACACAAAACTCTGGAAAATTCTTCAAGAGATGAGAATACCAGACTATCTGACCTGCCTCTTGAGAAATCTGTATGCATTTCAGGAAGCAACAGTTAGAACTGGACATGAAACAACTGACTGGTTCCAAATAGGGAAAGGAGTATGTCAAGGCCGTATATTGTCACTCTGCTTACTTAACTTATATGCAGAGTACATCATGAGAAACACTGGGCTGGATGAAGCACAAGCTGAAATCAAGATTGCTGGGAGAAATATCAATAATCTCAGATATGCAGATGGCACCACAGTTTTGCCAGAAAGTGAAGAAGAACTAAACAGTCTCTTGATGAAAGTGAAAGAGGAGAGTGAAAATGTTGGCTTAAAACTCAACATTGAGAAAACTAAGATCATGACATCTGGTCCCAGCACATCATGGCAAATAGATGGGGAAACCGTGGAAACAGTGACAGACTTAATTTTTTTTGCAGGTCCAGAATCACTGCAGATGGTGAATCAGTTCAGTTCAGTCGCTCAGTAGTGTCCGACTCTTTGCAATCCCATGAATCGCAGCAAGCCAGGCCTCCCTGTCCATCACCAACCCCCGGAGTTCACTCAGATTCACGGCCATTGAGTCAGTGATGCCATCCAGCCATCTCATCCTCTGTCGTCCCCTTCTCCTCCTGCCCCCAATCCTTCCCAGCATCAGAGTCTTTTCCAATGAGTCAACTCTTTGCATGAAGTGGCCAAAGTATTGGAGCTTCAGCTTTAGCATCATTCCTTCCAAAGAAATCCCAGGACTTATCTCCTTCAGAATGGACTGGTTGGATCTCCTTGCAGTCCAAGGGAATTCAAATGCATCAATTCTTTTGAATGCCGCCACAAAATTGAAAGACGCTTGCTCCTTGGAAGACAAGTTATGACCAAGCTAGACAGCATATTAAAAAGCAGACATTACATTGCCGACAAAAGTTCATCTAGTCAGAGCTATGGTTTTTCCAGTAGTCACGTATGGATGTGAGAGCTGGACTATAAAGAGAGCTGAGAGCTGAATAACTGATGCTATTGAATTGTGGTGTTGAAGAAAACTCTTGAAAGTCCCTTGGGCTGCAAGGAGTTCCAATCAGTCAATCCTAAGTTTTCAATATTCATTGGAAGGACTGATGTTGAAGCTGAAACTCCAATACTTTGGCCACCTGATGTGAAGAACTGACTCATTAGAAAAGACTCTGATGCTGGGATAGACTGAAGTTGGGAGGAGAAGGGGAAGACAGAGGATGAGACGGTCAGATAGCATCATTGATTCTATGGATGTGAGTTTGAGTAAGCTCCAGGAATCGGCGTTGGACAGGGAAGCCTGGCATGCTATAGTCCATGGGGGTCTCAAAGAGTCAGACACAACTGAGTGACTGAACTGAACTGAACCACTCTAATGCTGCAAAGTGAAGAGGAACTAAAAAGCCTCTTGATGAGCATGAATGAGGAGAGTGAAAAAGCTGGTTTGAAATTCACCATTGAGAAATCTAAGTTCATGGCCTTCAGTACCTTCACTTCCTGGAAAATAGAAGGGAAAAAATTTGGAAACAATGACAGATTTATTTTGGGGAGGGGCTCCAAAATCACTGTGAATGGTTACTGTAGCCATGAAACTAAAAGATGTTTGCTCCCTGGAATTAAAGCTATGACAAACTTAGATAGCATGTCTAAAAGCAAAGACATTACTTTGCCGATGAAGGTTCATTTAGTCAAAGCTATGGTTTTTCCAGTAGTCATGTATGGACGTGAGTGTTGGACCTTAATGAAGGTTGAGTGATGAAGAATTGGAGTTTTTGAACTGTGGTGCTGGAGAAGATTCTTGAGAGTCCCTTGAACTGCAAGGATATCAAACCAATCACTCCTGAAGGAAATCAGTCCTGAATATTCATTGGAAGGACTGATGCTGAAGCTGAAGCTCTAGTACTTTGGCCACCTGATGCAAAGTACTGGCTCATTTGAAAAGACCCTCATGCTGGGAAAGATTAAGGCAGGAGGAGAAGGGGACAAAAGAGGATGAGATGACTGGATGGCATCACCGACTCAATGGACATGAGTTTGAGTAAGCTCCAGGAGTTGGTAATGGACAGGGAGGCCTGACATGGTGTAGCCCATGGTGTCGCAGAGTCGGACACAATTGAGTAACTGAACTGAACTGAACTGAAAGGATAGAAAGAGACAGAGAGAGAGAGAGATTGAATGGAAGCATTCTCTGTTGCTATAAAATTTGAGGAAATTTGAGAACCTTCCAGTGCAATCTGGAGGCCGTAAACCAACTTCAGACATGATCTCTCAGTAATGAGCCTGCCTCAATCTGTTTGTTTCACTTAGTCTCTGGTTGAGATCAACCTGTGCTCCCCATATGCACAGGACTGTGTGGTGCATTCTCATGTACACTAAAATATCTTCCTCACTTCTGTTTCTTTGAGATACAAGGCCACGTGTTGGAACAATAGAACTGGTAGTTAGATGTTCAGAAGTCCACACCTAACTTTGTCAACTTGGAGAGATCAGTTTCTTTTTTAAAAAGTTCAGATGAGCAGCTATCTAAGGCATTGATGAATTTGGTGAAATGTGAAACTACTCTGCTCAGTTGACAGGGCAATACCTGGCAAAGGGAAAATTAAACTTTGGATGTTTCATTTAGAATCATTCTTTTTAAAAAATTAATTAATTATTTTACTTTACAATATTGTATTGGTTTTGCCATAAATTGACATGAATCTGCCATGGGTGTACATGTGTTCCCCATCCTGAACCCCCTTCCCACTTCCCTCCCTGTACCATCCCTCTGGGTCATCCCAGGGCACCAGCCCTGAGCACCCTGTATCATACATTGAACCTGAACTGGTAATTCATTTCACATATGATAATATACATGTTGCAATGCCATTCTCCCAAATCATCCCACCCTCGCCCTCTCCCACAGAGTTTAAAAGACTGTTCTATACATCTGTGTCTCTTTTGCTGTCTTGCATACAGGGTTATCATTGCCGTCTTTCTAAATTCCATATATATGCGTTAGTATACTGTATTGGTGTTTTTCTTTCTGGCTTACTTCACTCTGTACAATTTTTATGTTTATGTTTTGCAGTAGATGCCCTAGGATGGCAGCTCATCATAATCTTTTCCTGATTCCCTACTTACCTTTTTCTTCTCCTATAGAGACTGTGGAGATTAATATTCTATATCTCAGGTTCCCTTGTAGGCAGGGGAGATTCATGAAACAATTCTGGAAAATGAAATATAAAGGGATTATCTTTTGAAAAGAAGGCTGGTAAAAAGAAACACATTTCCTAAGTGCTGCCCCTTCCTCTTTCTTTTTGCTCTGAATATAAAATGTATATATCAAACTGCAATTGCCAACTTGCAGCCACAGTGAAAAATATGTTAACAAAAGTCATCATGCAAGGGACAGTATGATGAAAGCTAGATCACTGAGAAGCCTGATACACATCTAATATTTAGCATTCATACTTCCTCTATACGAATACTTCCCCCTACAAATTCTATCCCTAAAGCAATTTGACTTTGTTCTCAACCAGTTGATATTTCTATGATGTTTCTAAATTGTTATTCAACATCAAAAATTACCTTTTAGGTGACTAATTCCTTCAATAAAAATATATATATATGCATTTTGAGTACATAGCTAGCTAGTGTGATACAAAAATAAGTTAAGATATTAAAAGATTATAGAGTTAATGTAATATGTTTGTACTTGAGAGGGCCTTCTGGAGAATGGGCCTTATCTCTAAGACAGTTTTTAAAACTGTTTTTTAAAAAGGAGGCATCATTTAAAAAATGCTTCACCTCCTACCAAGACGTAGTTTTATATTCTGCATTTACAAGGACTTATTCTAGAACCAAAAATATTTATCAGATTTCTGAAGCTTCTATGTTTAAAATAGTTTATTTATATGAGTTTTGCTTGGGTTGAGTACATTGAGTCAGAAATATGTTTTTGAGGGAATTAGAAATGGAAGTTAAAAAAAATTCCAGAACTTGTAGGTGTTATGTTGGAAGTGTTTTGTGTTTCTGATAGAAAAGACTTTTTTTATTTTTAACTGCAATTCAGGATATTTTTATTTAAAATTTTTAAAACTAACAAAGGACCAATTACACCATCTGCTTTAGTTTCACTCTAATGCAGATTTTCTCTCCATTTTTTTCTCTTTATATAGAAATTGTTTGACACCTTGTGCTTAAGTACATGTCTTTGAGTAAAAAATGTAGTTTGTCTGACTTCCTGTCAAACCAATATTTATTCACAAATATCTGTTTTGTTTCTTTCTTACATAAAATCATATAGCACTTTTCCCATGTGAAGAGTTGGCTAGTTGGTTGAAGTATGAGCTGCCAGCTGGAGCTTTTACAATTTTTAGTATGCCAGCTGCTTTCAGGCTGGACAAATTGTTCCCTGCCTTTAGTTTTACTTTTTCTTTCTTTCTTTTCTTTTCTTTTTTTTAATAGAGTGCACTCCTTTTGCACTAATTATGAGAAGAGAGGATATTACATTTAACATTCTACATGTACATGTTTTAACTGCTCACTTAACAATAACAATAAACTTCTTTTGAAACTATTATCTTGATGAACTTTTCCTGAGACAAAGGCCAGCCAAATACCTAATATGTATCTTTTTGTAAGATAAATTTCAAGTATCTTAGAATAGTTAATTGGAAGTTCTTGTTAAGATGTGACATCATAATAAGATAAACATGAAATAGCTGGACAAGTAGATGAGGATATTTTACTTAAATATTTGCTGGAAAGATAGACCATGGTATTTTACTCATGAAGGTATATTTTGTGTGGAGTTATTGCTGTACGATGGGGCTTCCCAGGTGGTACAATGGGGCTTCCCAGGTGGTGCAGTGGTAAAGAATACACCTGCCAATGCAAGAGATGTAGGAGAAAGGGAACAGGTTCAATCTCCTGGATCAGGAAGATCCCCTGGAGTAGGAAATGGCAACCCACTTCAGTATTCTTGCCTGGAAAATTCCATGGACAGAGGAGCCTGGCAGGCTACAGTCCTTGGGGTTGCAAAGACTTGAATATGACTGAGCATGTACACACACATTGCTGCACAACTGTAACATTTTTACCTGTCCCTGCTGTTATTCTAGGAATATGAAGCTCAGACCTGCCTATCTTGATTCAGTTTTGGATGACGTTACAGTGAATCAGAATATCACAAGTTATTTGAATATATTTCTGAAAAAAACTTGAAATGTGAATTGTAAGAAAAGTCCCACTATTCTCAAAGTGTCCTAAGTTTTCTTCTCTATTTATGTGTCTTCTGTAAGAATGCTTCTGTTGCTGTCATTTAGTGACAGTTGGTACACAAACTAATTTTAACAGTGATTAAATAGAAAATCCTTAGTCTTCAAATTCACAATATAAATACTCATTACTTTAAAGAGGCTTGCAACTGTATCTATTCTCAAAAACACTTCTATTCAGTTAAATCAGAAAAAAATTAAAAACTAAATCAGATTATATAAACAACCCTGAGTTTGGAAATAAGGATATTACTGAGTAGCAAGTTAAAAATTTTAGAAAAAAGATGTTTCTAAATCTTGTATGATTTAGAATGTAAAACCTTATATGAATAAGAACGATAAATAATGTCCATTTTTTATTATGAAATATTTCTCTATTACATATGACCTATGCTTTTGAACTGTGGTGTTGGAGGAGACTCTTGAGAGTCCCTTGGACTGCAAGGAGATCCAACCAATCCATTCTAAAGGAGATCAGTCCTGGGTGTTCTTTGGAAGGAACAATGCTAAAGCTGAAACTCCAGTACTTTGGCCACCTAATGCGAAGAGTTGAGTCATTGGAGAAGACTCTGATGCTGGGAGGGATTGGGGGCAGGAGGAGAAGCAGGCGATAGAGGATGAGATGGCTGGATGGCATCACCGACTCGATGGACGTGGGTCTGAGTGAACTCCGGGAGTTGGTGATGGACAGGGAGGCCTAGCGTGCTGCGATTCATGGGGTCACAAAGAGTCGGACACGACTGAATGACTGAACTGAACTGAACTGATTCAGAAAATGAGATTAATAGATACTACCTTGAAAATTTCTAAAGATATGAGAACTGATTAGATGGAGGTAAAAAAAAAAAAAAGTTACTCCTAATAATACTTCATTCTCTCTTTGGAAATTTTAAAATGTGGGATATGTTATGTTTGAAACTGTACTGAATCTGGCTGGATGTGTGACTAAAGAAGGTTTACATTTATTTTGCTAGGAAGGAAAGTATGCTCTGAAATGATCCACAGTTGCAATGCAACTTTATGACTGTTGTTGCTGTTGTTGTTGCTCAAATTGATCATGTGTGTCTGACTTTTTGTGACTCCATGGACTGCAGCATGCCAGGCTTCCCTGTCCTTCACTATCTCCCAGTTTGCTGAAACTTATGTCCATTGAGTTGGTGATGCCATCCAACCAGCTCATCCTCTGTCATTCCCTTCTCTTCTTGCCCTCAATCTTTCCCAGCATCTGGGTCTTTTCCTGAGAGTCAGCTCTTTGCATCAGGTGGCCAAAGTATTGAAGCTTCAGCTTCAGCATCACTCTTTCCAATGAATATTCAGGATTGATTTCCTTTAGGATGGACTGGTTGGATCTCCTTGCAGTCCAAGGGACTCTCAAGAGTCTTCTTCAACACCACAGTTCAAAAGCATCAATTCTTTGATGTTCAGCCTTCCTTACGGTCCAGTTCTCATGTCCGTACATGACCACTGGAAAAACCACAGCTTTGACTATATGGACCTCTTTAAGCAAAATAATGTCTCTGCTTTTCAATATAACTCTTACAATTATTTATTCCTTACATATACATATATGTACATGTATGTAATATAACTGCACTTTCATTTTGATTAATTGGAATTTAATAAAAGTTTACTTATAGAGTATTTTTCTAGATCTAATTAATGTAGTGTAATCGAATGTATTTAAAAAATTTTTATCTAAGTACCCATGTGAAAATATCTATCTAGACATAGATTTTGATATGTTTTATTTTTTCTTCATTTTTGGATCCATAATATACAAATATCAACCTGCATTAAAAATCAAGACTTTAAGATCTGTTATCAAATTATTTGAGTTAATATTTAAATTTCTGTTGGTGACTATATAACACTAATTGTACTCTTGAATGATTAGACTTGCAGTGATAAATTGCAGAATAAATAATTATTACTAAGACAAAAATGACATTGCTATTGATTTATAAATGAACAAAGCAAGCACTGAGATAAAAGTAAATTGTTATAAATCCTGTTTCCTGCAGACTCAGCATTTGTTGTCACCATTTATCCAAATTCTATTCTTACAAAAATCATACATAAACAGAAAAGAAACATAACCCCTGTATCTTGGTTTATAATTTATATATGTTTGATTTAAATATACTTTCAAATTTGTAACTAACTGCTATTGAATAAAAAAGCAGAACCCACACCAGACTAGGAAGACACTTTCTCTTAATTTATCATTTTGAAATTCTTTACATATTGATTAATTGGTCTAGTTAAATATGCTGCTCTGATATAGAACACTTTTTGAGAGACATATAAATTAATTTTAAAGATATATATAACATACAGATATATGTTTAAAATGAATTTTCACCAAAATAAAATATGTGCATGGTAAAAAATAAAATTTGACAAAGGATCTAATGATAAAAAAAGGCTGTGTCCTCACAACTCTATTTTTCCTATCTTTGTCCACTACTATGAGGTAAATTATTTGACACTTTTTTATTTTAGTTCTAATGATAACCTGCATTACTCTTGAAAGTATACTTAGTAGTTCCTTACTAAGGAATGAATCAAATTCAAGCAGTATATGGTTATATCCTGATTTATATATAAAAGTTATATTTAACTTTTGCCATCTCTTTTCTTATCAGCTTTCATATTTATATTTTGAGCTTTCCATTTAATAGGCGAGTAGTTTTAATTAAGTAATGAATCTTTTTTGTCTTGTTTCACATACTTTTGACAATATCTTTAAGGCTCTGCTTTAATGCAAAGTATGTTAGAAACACTGCCCTTTGCTCTACCATTCCTGACTATCTCAAGTCTCACCTCTTTATACTCTATCTTGCAGCTACAATTAAGACTTTCTGTTTAGGGGACTTCCCTGGTAGTCCAGAGGTTAAGAATCGCCTTGCAATGCAGGGGATGCAGATTCTATCAGTGTCCGGGGAACTGAGATCCCACATGCCACAGAACAACTAAGCCTACATGCTCCAACCACTAAGCCTGTGAGCTCTCCCATAAGCCACTACTAGAGAGTCTGTGAGATGCAAGGAAAGATTCCATATAATGCAAAAAAGACCCTGAGTAGCCGCAACTAAAATCTGACAGCCAAATAAACAAATCAGTAAATATTTTAAAAGATTTTGTTTATCCTTTGGTTGATTCTTACATTCAAAAACTAAGATATTATTATTCAAATATTGTCAAGTATGTCACTAAGATTGCATTTCCTTCTCACCTATACACTGTCTTAAACCTGAGTCATACTAACTGAATATCTGTATTCATTTTTTAAGTTCATTATTTGCTAAAAGACATGACATAGTTTAATTAAAAATAAGTTTTGATATACCTTTTTTTGTGTTGCTTGTTTTGATATGGTTTGAGTTTTTAGTTTAAGAGAGTGTGTGTCTTAATCATCACATCCTCAAGTCAGTTAACTTTTTGTACTGCTAAGCATACTAGATCTCATGGAACTCTGCATTCTCCTGGTACATTATTCCTGTTACATTCATCCGTTTAAGCAATGCTTGAAAGTACCTATTAGGTGTAAATATTTAAGGCACTTTGTTTATATGAGTAGCTGGATGTTTACTCCATCTTCATTTAGGACTTCTTTTTAACTGCATTTATAGTTGAGATAATGTTTTTCAATATTCTGTGGCTTCCAACTTCATGATTTTTGTTTCACTTTACTGGCGAATATCCTGAAGTCAGGATGAGTGTATTAGAGCTCACATTTGTGAACCCATCAATATTTGAATGTGGTTTAATTCCAACCTCACAAAGTGATTTGTATCTATGTCTTCTAGCCTCCAAACTTTCCTTCAGAAACACGAGACATTTCTCAGTTGTCGGTCTTGTCACATCAGTTTTTTTTTTTTTTTTCCTGATGGTTATTTTGATAGTACTTTGTAGTGGGCTTATTTACTCACATTTAGATGGATTTTAAGATAATTTATTTAGACATATAGTTCAGAAATTTTATGAGACTAAAGTTTTCATCCCTTCTTTGCTTTTGAAAGCTTTGTTTAGTATTTCTAGTAATTACCAACTTCTATTATATAGTACAGAGAAGGCAACAGCACCCCACTCCAGTACTCTTGCCTGGCAAATCCCATGGGCGGAGGACCCTGGTAGGCTGCAGTCCATGGGGTCGCTAAGAGTCAGACACGACTGAGCGACTTCACTTTTACTTTTCACTTTCATGCATTGGAGAAGGAAATGGCAACCCACTCCAGTGTTCTTGCCTGGAAAATCCCAGGGACGGGGGAGCCTGGTGGGCTGCCATCTCTGGGCTTGCACAGAGTCAGACACGGCTGAAGCGACTTAGCAGTAGCAGCAGCAGCATTATATAGTAATTATCAATTACTTCTGTCTCTTTTACTGCTCTCTCATTCAGGGACTTTTTATCATATTTTAAATTCTGTTTGTTTTTGTTCTCTGATATTTACTTCTATTTATTAAGATACTAATATTTTATGTATGTCTTACATTGTCAGAAAGCCTGAAAATAACATGCAGAGTTTAAAGTATGCTTTCTCTAATGTCCTTAATTATGTTTCCCTAGAGGTCAGTATTTTTATTTGGTTTTGATCTTTCTATTCTGCACTACTGATTCTCTAAATAGAGAAGCTTTTTTATTTTCTGTTTACCTTAGTAGATGGTAGGCTTGAGTAGCCGCCATGTGCTTCCTTTATTGCTGCGTAAGTAAATTTTTTTTTTTTTTCTATACAGTCCTAGAAGGAATTATTGAAGATCCTTTATGGAAGAAACTGATTAAATTTCTTACGGTATGATTAAGATTTAACAGGAAAAGAGGTTAAAAGACTACTAACTAGAATAGACATATGCGTATGAAACAGAAGATGCTGTGTAGAGAATAACAGACAGTACATTCATTTTTATCAGATACAGAGAGATGTGACATAGGCTCTGAGTTTGGCATTACAAGCAAGGCCAAGCCATGGGGCCCTTCATTTTATCTAAGTAGACTGGAAAAAATGAGCTCCGTTAGAAAGTCCTATAATTTTTCCAGGTGGAGAATGACATGGATCTGAGCTAATAATTAGTAAAGAAAGATACAAAAAAATTACTGAGGTAGGCAAATGGTAGTGAGAAATTTAACTTAGGTAGGTTGATAAGGAGTGCAAGCCTAAGGTCCCTTTAAGGAGGAGGTGAACATTCTTTCTTTTTCACATTCTTTTGTCTTAGACATGTAGGCTTCATAGGCAGCAGTATCTCTTGTTCAAGGATATGCTTCTTGAGCTCAGAATTTATGTTATGAGAGAAGGTCTGGGTAAAACTTCCACAGCCTTGAGTTCTGGGTTAACCCATTCCTTATGGCTAATCTTGTGCTGATATCATCCTAGGATGTATGTTATGAGAAAGGGTCTGGGCAAAATTTACACAGCCTCAAGACATTTTCCCCTATTCTCAACAGTTAGCACAAAAGTATATAATGCCCTGATTGAAACTAGCAAGGCAGGTAATCTTTTTACCCCCTTCTGATGTCTAAGTCAGAAGCTCTTTTTCTGTCACTATCACATGGGTAAAATTTCTACGACACAAAGCTCTGAATGACTGAGACTATCTTCAGTCCAGGAGTTAAATCTTCTTTGGAGATCATGAATCCGAGGAAACACCACAAATTTTAATCTATCAGTAGTATGTGAAATAAACTGAAAAAGGGAAAAAAAAAATCATGGAGAAAAAAAGAAGTTGACTAACAAGAGGAAAAGTGGATCAGTAATAATTTGAGGAGTATACCTGGAGTACTTGAATAGTTAGTTTTGCTATCAATGATTATTGTCTATTCATGAAAAGAACTTATTGAGGATAAAAGATCATTGATTCAAATTTGAACATGTTGCATATGAGGGAACACTGAAGCATTCAAGTGGGATGTATACAAAAAATACTGAATTTTAGAAATTTGAAATGTACTAACAGTAAATGCATACTTTACATCTTTTCCTGCCAGAACTCCAAAATTTCAACTCACTGCTGAACAACTGTCAACAGGAAAATGTCAGATCCCACTAAAAAAAGATACCACACGTCCAAATGCAGAGGAGAAGCCCCAACAAGATAGTAGGAGGGGTGAAATTGCATTTAGAACAAAAACCCATACCTGCCAGAGATGCTCAGAGGTGTGCATACAAGGACCCAGAGACTGCACCGAGACTGAGCCAGACTGGCCTTTGAGTGTTTGAGTGTCTCCAATGGAAGCATGGGTCAACAGTGGCTTGATGTGGGGGCAGGGGCTCTGGCTGCAGCAGACCTGGGACATGCAGTGTGTAACATAAACCCTCTTGGAGGGGGTCTCCATTAGCCCCACCATATAGCTACCAAGCAAATAACGCACAAATTTCAGAACAATTATACCAAAGAAATTTTCACACTGTTAAAAAACTTCTAAGACCCAAAACAAATTCCCAACCTGGGGACTGAGCAAAGAGGAGAACCCTAAGGGAATTTGACTATGGAGGCCAGTAGGATTTGATTACAGAACTTCCACAGGCCAGGGGAAATAGACTCTTGAAGGGCACAAACAAAACCTTGGGCACACCAGGAGCCAAGAGGAAGAAGAAGTGTCACAACAATAGACTGAACCAGACTTCCCTGTGAGTGTCCAGGAGTCTCCAGTGAAGGCATGGGCTGAGGTGGGCTGCTATAAGTCCAGGAGCACTGAATTCAACAGTGCTGGCCTAAGTTCTTTGGAAGAGGGAGGGAACACAACCCTGCCCATCAACAGAAAATTGAATTAAAGATTTACTGAGCATGGCCCCGCCCATAAGAACAAGACCCAGATTCCCCCACAGTCAGTATCTCCTATTAGGGGGGCTTCCACAAGCCTCTTATCAGTATCCATCAGAAGGCAGAGAGAATGAAAACCAAAATCACAAAAAACTAACCAAACTGACACATAGATCACAGCTTTGTCTAACTCAATATAACTATGAGCCATGCCATGTAGCGCCACCCAAGACAGATGAATCACAGTGAGAGTTCTGACAAAATGTGGTTCACTGGAGAAGGGAATAGCAAAACACTTCTATATTCTTGCCTTTGAAACCCATGGACAGTATGAAAAGGCAAAAAGATATGACATTGAAAGATGATCTCCCCAGGTTGGAAGGTGCCCAATATGCTACTGGAGAAGAGTGGAGAAATAACCCCAGAAAGAATAGAGAAATGTAGCCAAAGAGAAAACAATGCCCAGTTGTGGATATGACTGGTGATGGAAATAAAGTCCAATGGTGTAAAGAACAATATTGTGTGGGAACCTAGAATGTTAGATCTGTGAATCAAAGTAAATTTGAAGTGGTCTAACAGGAGATGGAAAGAGTGAACACTGATATTTTAGCAATCAGTGAACTAAAATGGACTGGAATGGGCAAATTTAATTCAGATGACCAATATATCTACTAACATGGGCAAGAACCTCTTAGAAGAAATGGAGTAGCCCTCATAACCAACAAGAGTCCAAAATGCATACTTGTGTGTAATCTCAAAAATGATAGAATGATCTCTGTTCGTTTCCAAGGCAAAACACTCAGTATCACAGTAATCCAAGCCCATGCCCCAACACCTAATGCCAAAGAAGCTGAAGTTGAACGGTTCTAAAATGAGAACCTACAAGACGTTCTAGAACTAAAGAAAAAAAAAAAAAGATGTCGTTTTCATCATAGAGAACTGGAATGCAAAATTAGGAAGTCAAGAGATAACTGCAAAACAGGCAAGTTTGGCTTTGCAGTACAAAATGAAGCAGAGCAAAGGCTGACAGAGTTTTGCCAAGAGAAAAACTGGTATAACAAACTGGTATACACTGGTAAAGCAAACACTGTTTACCAACAATACAAGAGACGATTCTATACATGGACATCTGCAGAGGGTCAATACCAAAATCAGACTGATTATATTCTCTGTAGCCAAATATGGAGAAGCTCTATACAATCAGCAAAAACAACCAGGAGCCGACTGTGGTTCAGATCATGAACTCCTTATTGCCAAATTCAGACTTAAATTGAAGAAAGTAGGGAAAACCATTAGACCATTCAGGTATGACCTAAATCAAATCCCTTATGATTAGACAGTGGAAGTACCGAATAAATTCAAGTGATTAGATTTGACAAAGTGCCTGAAGAATTATATACTGAGGTTCTGGACATTGTACAGGAAGCAGAGATAAAGACCATCTCCAAGAAAAATAAATTCAAAAAGGGAAAATGGTTGTCTGAGGAGACCTTACAAATAACTGAGAAAAGAGGAGAAGCTAAAGGCAAAAGAGAAAAAGAAAGATATACCCATCTGAATGCAGAGTTCTAAAGAATAGCAAGGAGAGACAAGAGAGCCTTCCTCAGTGATCAGTGCAAAGTAATAGGGGAAAACAACAAAATGGAAAAGACCACAGATCTCTTCCAGAAAATTAGAGATGTCAGGGGAACATTTCATGTAAAGATGGGCACAATAAAGCACACAGAGAGTTACATGTATCTAACAGAAGCAGAAGATAATAAGAGGTGGCAAGAATATATAGAAAATGTATACAAAAAATATCTTAATGACCCAAATAACCACAATGATGTGATCAGTCACCTAGAGCCAGACATCCTGGAATGAGAAGTCAAGCAGGCCTTACGAAGCTTCACTATGAACAAAGCTAGTGGAGTTGGTGGAATTCTGCTGCTACTGCTAAGTCGCTTCAGTCGTGTCCGACTCTGTGCGACCCCACAGATGGCAGCCCACCAGGCTCCCCCGTTCCTGGGATTCTCCAGGCAAGAACACCGGAGTGGGTTGCCATTTCCTTCTCCAATGCATGAAAGTGAAAAGTGAAAGTAAAGTCACTCAGTCGTGCCGGACTCTTAGCGACCCTATGGACTGCAGCCTACCAGGCTCCTCCGTCCATGGGATTTTCCAGGCAAGAGTACTGGAGTGGGTTGCCATTGCCTTCTCCGGGTGGAATTCTAGTCGATCTATTTCAAATGCTAAAAGATTATGTCATTAAAGTGCTGCACTCATTATGCCAGCAAATTTGGAAAACTTAGCAGTGGCCACAGGACTGGCAAAGGTCAGTTTTCATTCCAACCACAAAGAAAGTCAATGTCAAAGAATACTCAAACTATCACACAATCACACACTGGTAAAGTAATGCTCAAAATTTTCCAAGCGAAGCTCCAACTGTATGTGAACCATGAAATTCCAGATGTTTAAGCTGATTGTAGAAAAGGCAGAGGAACCAGAGATCAAATTGCTAGCATCTGTTTGATCATCCAAAAAGCAAGAGAGTTCCAGAAAAACATCCACTTCTGCTTTATTGACAATTCTGAGGCCTTTGACTGTGTGGATCACAACAAACTGTGGAAAATTCTAAAAGAGATGGGACTACCAGACCACCTGACCTGCCTCTTGAGAAACCTATATGCAGGTCAGGAAGCGACAGTTAGAACTGGACATGGAACAACAGACTGGTTCCAAATAGGAAAAGGAGTACCTCAAGGCTGTATATTGTCACCATGCTTATTTAACTTATATGCAGAGTACATCATGAAAAATGCTAGGCTGGATGAAGCACAAGCTGCAATCAAGATTGCCAGGAGAAATATCAATAGCCTCATTTTTGCAGATGACACCACCCTTATTGCAGGAAACAAAGAAGAACTAAAGAGCCTCTTGATGAAAGTGAAAGAAGAGAGTGAAAAAATTGGCTTAAAGTTCAACTTTCAGAAAACTAATGTCATGGCATCTGGTCTCATCACTTCATGGGAAATAGATGGGGAAACAGTGGAAACATTGGCAGACTTTATTTGGGGGGGGGGCTTCAAAATCAGATGATGACTGCAGCCATTATATTAAAACATGCTTGCTCCTTGAGAGAAAAATAATTACCAAGCTAGACAGCATACTAAAAAGCAGAGATTACTTTGCCAGCAAAGATCTGTCTAATCAAAGCTATGGTTTTTCCAGTGGTCATGTATGGATGTGAGAGTTGAACTGTAAAGAAAGCTGAGCCCCAAAGAATTGATGTTTTTGTATTATGGTGTTGGAGAAGACTCTTGAGAATCCCCTGGATAAATAAAGGTAGCAAGCCTGGCATGCTGCAATCCATGGAGCTGCAATGAGCCAGACACAACTCTGTGACTGAATGGAACTGAACTGAAATGTACTAAAATAGTTAAGTTTTAAATTATAGAGTATGGAGTCAGTTCCACAGAGATGGTAATCAAAAGCCTAATAACATCTGAGTAAATACAGTAGGTACTCTTGTCTGGAAAATCCCATGGATGGAGGAGCCTGGTAGGCTGCCGTCCATGGGGTCGCAAAGAGTTGGACATGACTGAGCGACTTCACTTTCACTTTTCACTTTCATGCATTGGAGAAGGAAATGGCAACCCTCTCCAGTGTTCTTGCCTGGAGAATCCTAGGGACAGCAGTGCCTGTTGAGCTGTCATCTATGGGGTCACACAGAGTTGGACATGACTGAAGTGACTTAGCAGCAGCAAATACAGTAGGAACTAAAATAAAAATAATAATAATTTGATGGAGAAATCCTAAAAAAATGTTGAAAAAATGAAGAAAGGCATCAGAAAACTGAAATATGAGTATCAGAAAGGAGTCATAATATAGGGCATGGGTTTATGATCACTGAGTGAGAAAACATTTTCATATGGAGAGTACAGAGAACATTTTCTGATAGGAGTATTTTGTACCAATGGTCTCTTCTACTAGTATTGTTTTGTTACCTGAAAATGAAATGGAAGTGTTAGTAACTCAGTCGTGTCCAACTTTTTGTGATCCCATGGACTGTAGCCTACCAGGCTCCTCTGTTAATGAAATTCTTCAGGCAAGATTGGATTGCCATTCCCTTCTCCAAGGAGCTTCCCGACCCAGGGATCAATTCCAGGTCTCCCACGTTGCAGGCAGATTCTTTACCATCTGAACCACAGAGAGATCTTCTAAGACTACTCAGGCTAAAGGAAGACTCATTTTTATCCATTTCATAATAACTGGGTCTTTTATTTAAGTAAGTTTTTCTATCACAATGATTCTCATATACATATTTAGTTGTTTATTTCAACTAAATGATGAATTATTATTTGTTCACCGTTATTCCCTCTGATTAAGAGTCAGTGAGAAAGCAGGGTTCTTTATTTTATTCATCACTATATAACACAAATTTATCTCAGTTTTTGACACTTAGTAGTAATTTCTCATTAAATATTTATTGAATGAAAGAACAAAATTATAGTATAGAGGGAGATAAAAATAGAGAAAAACATTTCCAATGGATTTGAAAAATAAGAGATTACAGGATACCTAATTAAGAGAATGGCAGGTGGACTAATAGTAATAATAATGGGAAATTTAGCTTTTACTGTATTTCAGGTACTGTGTTAACTACCTCTCATATATTCTCTCATTTAATCATCAAGACAAACTATCAGATTGTTATTACTTACATCTCAATTCCAAACATTAGATAACAATGGGCAGGAAAGTTTAAATTTCAACACTAAAGAAGTATTGAGCTCAGGAATCAAGTCTATGTTGTTTTGTGGATACCATGTCTTTAACGTGCTCTGATTTTAGTGGGTTATGAATTAAATGAGAAACAGTGAAGAGACTGAGACTATCTGCTTTTGAGTCTTAAAGAAAGAATAAACACATGTTTGTATTGAGGATATATGGAGAGGGTACATTACAGAACCTGAACATATTATATGATAAGACTAAGATGTAGTCAAATTCTTGTCAGAAGATGTTGAAACAAGAAAGTCAGTTGATGTAAAACTCTGGAGGGTTCAGTTGGCCATGAAATTATAAATAAAGGTAGCAATAAATACTCTCATATTGAAAAAAAAAATATTGGGAGTGGGCGTGATAAATTTATAGTTGAAAAGGGACAACAAGTTAAAAACTTTTGCTCATACAGACTTCAGGGAATTTGCTCGGTGTGAGGAGTATGTAGAAGAAAAGGCCATATGATCGATAACAACACCATGGAGGAATAAAAAATCTGGTCTTCACTAAAATGTTGCTCATAAATATGGTATTGGGACTGAAGATGTGAGAAAGCAGCTCATTGACAATCTCCAATACTTCATAGTGTTGGGGGTATAAGTTAATTAAATTGCACCTGAGATAAATAAAATTACCTTCAGAAGAGTTAAATGTTGTTTTTATGGTCTTTCTATGAGATAAAATTTAGATATCACATTGTACAGTAGAGGACCTTGTGACTGATAACTATTCAGTTCAGTTCAGTTCAGTTGCTCAGTCGTGTCTGACTCTTTGTGACCCCATGAACTGAAGCATGCCATGCCACCCTGTCCATCAGCAAATCCTGGAGTCCATCCAAACCCATGTCTATTGAGTCAGTGATGCCATCCAACCATCTCATCCTCTGTTGTCCCCTTCTCTTCCTGTCCCTAATCCCTCTCAGCATCAGGGTCTTTTCAAGTGAGTCAGCTGTTAGCAACAAGTGGCCAAAGTATTGGAGTTTCAGCTTCAGCATCAGTCCTACCAGTGAACACCCAGGACTGATCTCATTTAGGATGGACTGGTTGGATCTCCTTGGAGTCCAAGGGCTCTCAAGAGTCTTCTCCAACACCACAGTTAAAATGCAACAGTTCTTCAGTGCTCAGCTTTCTTAATATTCCAACTCTCACATCCATACATGACCACTGGTAAAATCATAGCCTTGACTAGACAGACCATTCTTGGCAAAGTAATGTCTCTGCTTTTTAATATGCTGTCTAGGTTGGTCATAACTTTCCTTCCAAGGAGTAAGCATCTTTTAATTTCATGGCTGCAATCAACATCTGTGGTGATTTTGGAGCCCAGAAAAATAAAGTCTGCCACTGTTTCCACTGTTTCCCCATGTATTTCCATGGAGTGATGGGACCAGATGCTATGATCTTAGTTTTCTGAATGTTGAGCTTTAAGCCAGCTTTTCACTCTCCTCTTTTACTTCATCAAGAGGCTCTTTAGTTCTTCAATTTCTTCCATAAGGGTGGTGTCATCTGCATATCTGAGGTTATTGATATTTCTCCTGGAAATCTTGATTCCAGCCTGTACTTCTTCCATTCCAGTGTTTCTCATGATGTACTCTGCATATAAGTTAAATAAGCAGGGTGACAATATAGAGCCTTGACATATTCTTATTCCTATTTGGAACTAGTCTGTTCTTCCATGTCCATTTTTAACTGTTTCTTCCTGACCTGCATATAAATTTCTCAAGTGGCAGGTCAGGTGTTCTGGTATTCCCATATCTTGAAGAATTTTCCACAGTTTATTGTGATCCACACAGTCAAAGGCTTTGGAATAGTCAATAAAGCATAAATAGATGATTTTATGGAACTCTATTCCTTTTTTGATGATCCAGTGGATGTTGGCAATTTGATCTCTGGTTCCTCTGCCTTTTCTAAAAGCAGCTTGAACATCTGGAAATTAACAGTTCACGTATTGCTGAAGCCTGGCTTTGAGAATTGTTAGCATTACTTTACTAGCATGTGAGATGAGTGCAATTGTGCAGTACTTTGAGTATTCTTTGGCATTGCCTTTCTTTGGGATTGGAATGAAACCTGATCTTTTCCAGTCCTGTGATAAATATTCAGTTCAGTTCAGTTCAGTTCAGTTCAGTTCAGTCGCTCAGTCGTGTCCGAGTCTTTGCGACCGCATGAATCGCAGCATGCCAGGCCTCCCTGTCCATCACCAACTCCTGGAGTTCACTCAGATTCACGTCCATCGAGTCGGTGATGCCATCCAGCCATCTCATCCTCGGTCGTCCCCTTCTCCTCCTGCCCCCAATCCCTCCCAGCATCAAAGTCTTTTCCAATGAGTCAACTCTTCCCATGAGGTGGCCAAAATACTGCAGTTTCAGCTTTAGCATCATTCCTTCTAAAGAAATCCCAGGGTTCATCTCCTTCAGAATGGACTGGTTGGACTTCCTTGCAGTCCAAGGGACTGTCGAGAGTCTTCTCCAACACCACAGTTCAAAAGCATCAATTCTTCGGCGCTCAGCCTTCTTCACAGTCCAACTCTCACATCCATACATGACTACTGGAAAAACCATAGCCTTGACTAGACGGACCTTAGTCGGTAAAGTAATGTCTCTGCTTTTGAATATGCTGTCTAGGTTGGTCATAACTTTTCTTCCAAGGAGTAAGCATCTTTTAATTTCATGGCTGCAGTCACCATCTGCAGTGATTTTGGAGCCCCCCAAAATAAAATCTGACACTGTTTCCACTGTTTCCCCATCTATTTCCCATGAAGTGATGGGACTGGATGCCATGATCTTCGTTTTCTGAATGTTGAGCTTTAAGCCAACATTTTCACTCTCCTCTTTCACTTTCATCAAGAGGCTTTTTAGTTCCTCTTCACTTTCTGCCATAAGGGTGGTGTCATCTTCATATCTGAGGTTATTGATATTTCTCCCGGCAATCTTGATTCCAGCTTGTGTTTCTTCCAGCCCAGCGTTTCTCATGATGTACTCTCCACATAAGTTAAATAAGCAGGGTGAGAATATATAGCCTTGACGTACTCCTTTTCCTATTTGGAACCAGTCTGTTGTTCCATGTCCAGTTCTAACTGTTGCTTCCTGGCCTGCATACAGATTTCTCAAGAGGCAGGTTAGGTGGTCTGGAATTCCCATCTCTTTCAGAATTTTCAACAGTTGATTGTGATCCACACAGTCAAAGGCTTTGACATAATCAATAAAGCAGAAATAGATGTTTTTCTGGAACTCTTTTGCTTTTTCCATGATCCAGCGGATGTTGACAATTTGATCTCTGGTTCCTCTGCCTTTTCTAAAACCAGCTTGAACATCAGGAAGTTCATGGTTCACGTATTGCTGAAGCCTGGCTTGGAGAATTTTGAGCATTACTTTACCAGCATGTGAGATGAGTGCAATTGTGTGGTAGTTTGAGCATTCCTTGGCATTGCCTTTCTTTGGGATTAGAATGAAAACTGACATTTTCCAGTCCTGTGGCCACTGCTGAGTTTTCCAGATTTGCTGGCATATTGAGTGCAGCACTTTCACAGTATCATCTTTCAGAATTTGAAAGAGCTCCACTGGAATGCCATCACCTCCACTAGCTTTGTTCATAGTGATCCTTGCTAAGGCCCACTTGACTTCACATTCCAGGATATCTGGCTCTAGAAGAGTGATCACACCATCGTGATTATCCGGGTCATGAAGATCCTTTTTGTATAGTTCTTCTGTGTATTCCTGCCACCTCTTCTTAATACCTTCTGCTTCTGTTAGGTCCAGACAATTTCTTTCCTTTATCTAGCCCATCTTTGCATGACATGTTCCCTTGGTATCTCTAATTTTCTTGAAGAGATCTCTAGTCTTTCCCATTCTGTTGTTTTCCTCTATTCTTTGCATTGATCACTGAAGAAGGCTTTCTTATCTCTTCTTGCTATTCTTTGGAACTCTGCATTCAGATGCTTATATCTTTCCTTTTCTCCTTGGCTTTTTGCTTCTTTTCTTTTCACAGCTATTTGTAAGGCTTCCCCAGACAGCCATTTTGCTTTTTCGTATTTCTTTTCCATGGGGATGGTCTTCATCCCTGTCTCTTGTACAATGTCACGAACTTCATTCCATAGTTTATCAGGCACTCTATCAGATCTAGGCCCTTCAATCTATTTCTCACTTCCACTGTATAATCCTAAGGGATTTGATTTAGGTCATACCTAAATGGTCTAGTGGTTTTCCCTACTTTCTTCAATTTAAGTCTGAATTTGGTAATAAGGAGTTCATGATCTGAGCCACAGTCAGCTCCTGGTCTTGTTTTTGTTGACTGTATAGAGCTTCTCCATCTTTGGCTGCAAAGAATATAATCAATCTGATTTCGGTGTTGACCATCTGGTGATGTCCATGTGTAGAGTCTTCTCTTGTGTTGTTAGAAGAGGGTGTTTGCTATGACCAGTGCATTTTCTTGGCAAAACTCTATTAGTCTGTGCCCTGCTTCATTCGGCATTCCAAGGCCAAATGTGCCTGTTACTCCAGGTGTTTCTTGACTTCCTACTTTTGCATTCCAGTCCCCTTGAATGAACAGGACATCTTTCTTGCATGTTAGTTCTACAAGGTCTTGTAGGTCTTCATAGAACCATTCAACTTCAGATTCTTCAGCGTTACTGGTTGGGGCATAGACTTGGATTACCGTGATATTGAATGGTTTGCCTTGGAAACGAACAGAGATCATTCTGTCGTTTTTGAGATTGCATCCAAGTACTGCATTTTGGACTCTTTTGCTCACCATGATGGCTACTCCATTTCTTCTGAGGGATTCCTGCCCACAGTAGTATATATAATGGTCATCTGATTTAAATTCCCCCATTCAAGTCCATTCTAGTTCACTGATTCCTAGAATGTCAACGTTCACTCTTGCCATCTCCTGTTTGACCACTTCCAATTTGCCCTGATTCATGGATCTGACATTCTAGGTTCCTATGCAATATTGCTCTTTACAGCATCGGACCTTGGTTCTATCACCAGTCACATTCACAGCTGGGTATTATTTTTGCTTTGGCTCCATCCCTTCATTCTTTCTGGAGTTATTTCTCCACTGACCTCCAGTAGCATATTGGGCACCTGCTGTCCTGGGGAGTTCCTCTTTCAGTATCCTATCATTTTGCCTTTTCATACTGTTCATGGGGTTCTCAAGGCAAGAATACTGAAGTGGTTTGCCATTCCCTTCTCCAGTGGACCACATTCTGTCAGACCTCTCTACCATGACCCACCTGTCTTGGATTACCCCACAGGCATGGCTTAGTTTCATTGAGTTAGACAAGGCTGTGGTCCTAGTGTGATTAGATTGACTATATTTCTGTATGATTTCAGTGTGTCTGCCCTCTGATGCCTTTTGCAACACCTACCATCTTACTTGGGTTTCTGTTACCTTGGGCATGGGGTATCTCTTCATGGCTGCTCCAGCAAAGCATAGCTGCTGCTCCTTACTTTGGATGAGGGATGTCTCCTCACCGCCACCCTTCCCAACCTTCAGTGTGGAATGGCTCCTGTAGGCCCTCCTGCGCCCGCATAGCCACCACTCCTTGGACGTGGGGTTGCTCCTCCTGGTCGCCACTCTAGCCTCGGGCACCGCCCCTGGGCTCGGACACAGGGTGGCTCCTCTCGGCCGTCGCCCCGACTTCAGTCGCGGGGTGGCTTCTCCCTGCCCCCATCCCTGGCCTCGGACGTGGGGTATCTCCTCCCAGCCCTCACCCCTGACCTTGGACGTGGGGTAGCTCCTCTCAGCCATTCCTGTGCCATCGCAACCTGGCACTCTATGCCACTGCCCCGACCTCGGACGTGGGGTAGATCTCGGCCATGCTTAGTGTGCCAGCCACCACCCCCTGTGCTTTAAGATGTTAGAATTGTTTGATTCATAATGCTCTATGATGTTATCATTCCCAGTCTGTGGACTAGGCAAAAACAAAAATACAAAAAAGTGAAACAACTCTAGCATATGTTCAGTTAATTAATATTACAATTCTAATATAATGACATTTACACAACATTTTATTTTCATAACTGCTACAAATCTAAACTTGAAGAGCTTTAGTAGTGAAATATAAGGAAACAGTAAATCAGCATTTTTTATTACTTTTTGCACACAGTGTGTGTTTTCAGCTTAATAGAAGTTACTATTGTAAATCCATATCCGTGTGTGTGTGTGTGTGTGTGTGTGTGTGTGTGTGTGTATATGGGGGGGGGCACTCCGCAGAAAGAGAGAGGCAGTGGAACTTCCCTCAGCAAAGCCGAGGGGTCCCGAGGAGAGGTGAGCCTGCTGTCTGCCAACCCAGCCCCTCAGCGAGCAAGAGACAATCAGACGCGACAGGGGTTCCCTCTGAGCAGTTCCGTTTATTGCCACAAACTCTTGGTCTATATAGGTAAGCAAGGGGGTTCTGGGAGGGACCTCCCATAGTTGCACCAATCACATTAAAGGTCAATGCCATAGTTACACCAATCATGTTAAAGATCAAATCATAGTTGCACCAATCACGTTAAAGGTCAAATTATAATATGCATATTAGGTAAAGTCGTCATTAGCTTAACAGGAGTCTATGGTAATCATGCACTGTCCATGTGCACGGAAGTCAAGAGAACCAATCAAAAACTTTAACATAGACCACGCCCCTATCTATTCCACCGGACGCCATCTTGGTTTCCAACCATTAAAGCTAGCCCCTTTTTTTTAAGTTTTCCCACGTAGGGCCCAACATCTCCCCCTTTTTTAAGCCCTCGAGACATTTGTATTGATGTTCTGTAGAGCAAGGTGTAGAGCTGTAGGTGGCCAACCTCCAGCCTCGCCAGCCCCTCTTGCGGCTGTGCCTGTCTTAGGTTGTCCTCTTCTGAGGGTCTTACCTGTCATTGGCTATCCAGCCACCTCTTGGGGGCTAGGCGGAATCTCTCTAGATGATGGGTATCTAGAACTATGTCTCGGTTAATCTCTTAAAGGGCTAAATTAATCCAGGGGTTTTGTGGGTGCCTAATGTGGGGCTCCTTTTCCATGACCTGGGCAAGCATAACTATTTTTTTACTGTAAACGCCTATTGTGGGCTGTGAGATTTTTACCTTTAACATTACAACAAACAGAATAACAAAAACAAGCAAATAGAAGGCATTTTTAAACCATGTAAATGGACTTTGTACCCAGTCCCATAGATCCGTTGCTCCCTTTTTCACCTGTTAGAGTCTCATTTAACACTGGAAAAGCTGTCAGACAAAAGCTGGGGTATCTCACATAGCAGTCTATGCACGCCAAGACACTCAATGTCTCGATCGCTCTGGTGTGGAGATCAAGCTGTTGTTGGAGTCCCATTATGGCGAATCTCAGATGTTCGAGCTGGTTTGAAATCCTTGAGCAGAGACAGTGGATATGTTGTTTATAACCTCGATGGTCTGAGCTTGTTGAACTCTCAGCACGGATGCTGACACTGTTGTACCCTCATGGTTGATGGCCTTGTGTGTCGTTAAACCCAGACTTCAAAGATTCTAAAAACTGTTGCACAGCCGTGGCAATGACGAAGGTCAGTAAGGAGAGGATAGGTAACCTGACGATCACCAGGAGCAGTGTCCACCAGGGTTGCCGCATTGATGATCTGAAAGGGAAAAAGATCGCCTCAAGAACTTTTTGTTCTTGGGCTCAATATGTGAGTGTCTCTTTAATCTGTGTCAGATTTTGAGATTTGACCTCTCTCTTGTGGTGTAAATTTAAGATTCCTTGCTGGCACCCATACAGGGCTGGGGTCCCCAATGGGGAATATGCATCCGAATCCTCTTCCCATTGTAAGGAGTGGATCGGGCCCCTTCCACTGGCTAGTGATGGGGTCTTTCCATCTCACTTGTATTTCAGGTTTTATTTCTTGGTTAGACCAATGTTTTTGAAAACATGGTATCAGTTCATTTTTTGAAAAATTTAAAATATTTAGAGTAAAAAGTGCCATTCCAAGTTGGTGGTGAGGGCTTATTCCCCCTTTTTGTTTTTGTAATTGAGCCTTTAGATTTTGATGGTGATGCTCAATTATGGCTTGTCCCTGAGGGTTATGTGGGATTCTGGTGTTATGACAAATGTGTCATTGTTGGAAGAATTTCTGTAAGCTCTGGCTGATGAGGCAAGGACAATTATCTGTTTTTATTTGATGGGGAAGGCCCAACGTCAGAAAACATTGTAAAAAATGGCTTTTAGCATGTTTTGCTTTTTCTCCTTTGTGGGCAGTAGCCCAACAGGCATGAGAGTAAGTGTCAATAGACACAAAAACATACTTAAGTTTTCCAAAAGGAGAATAATGGGTCACATCAGTTTGCCACAGCACATTGGGTTTTAGCCCTCGAGGGTTTACTCCTGGGGGCTGTAAAGGTGGAACTTGTAAATAAGGAAGACAGGATTTACAAGTATGTATAATTTTCTTTAATTCTCTAATAGGGATCTGTGGAAACTTTTTATGTAGTCCTCTCCAATTGATATGAGTAAGATCGTGAAGATCATAGGCATCTTGTAAGTTATAAGCTTGGATTGTAAGGGAGGCAGCTCTATCGGCCAGGGAATTTCCCATTGAAAGCAATCCAGGTAAATTTTGATGACCCCTAAGATGGTGTACATAAATGGGGTCAACCTGTTCAAGTAACAGGGTATGGGCTTGTATCATAAGGGGAGTAATAGGATTGTTATCTAGCTGTATGTGAGAATTTAGCAATCATGGAAGCAAGTTTACTACATAAAGACTGTCAGAAAACAGATTCATGGGTTCAGGGACTTCTGTGAGCGCCATGACAACAGCAAATAATTCTTTAAACTGTGCGGACCCCTCACAAGGCCCAAAGTATTTTTGTATATATTCATCTGGCTGTTGTGATAGCTGTGGTGGCTGGAACACGACGACTGCTGCACCATTCTTTCCTCCATCAGAAAAAAACATTGAGGGCATCTGGTATAGGATTAAAGAGAAATAATTGGGGCACCCTCCAATCTAGGCAACCAAAAGAAGTAACCCATTTGTGTGGCCCATAATGACAGTCAAGGATGCCTAGGTACCCCTCCAGGGCTAAAGCTATTCTCCCATTGTTTCTTTGAATCCATTCAAAATCTGATAGTCTGTGTGGAATAACAATCTTATCAGGTTCATGCGCATAGCATTGGACTGTGATATCTCTTCCCTTCTGTATTAAGTCAGCCATTTGATCTATACAGGTATAGACTCAGGGAGTTCCCCCCAAGGAGATGTGAACCCATTGTAGAGGCTTTCCCCCCTGGACCAAGGCCGCCACAACTAAGGATGGACTAGGCAGGACCTACAATTGTAGACTCTCTTCAGGAGTATACCTGGTAAGCTGAGCCCCATTGAGGGCCCTTTGAATGTCTTGAAAGATCTTTTTGTGGGAAGGTAGAAGTGTTATCTCATCATTGGGCTGTTTATCTTTTAATAGATCAAAGAGGGGCAAGAGGTGGCCTGTTGAAACAGGGATCCAGGGTCATAGCCAATTGAGTTCTCCCAAGACCCGTTGTAGGCCAGTCAGGGAGTAGGAATCTTGGGTGTATAGCTGGGGTTTTAGGGGGTCACACCTTCTAGGGACAGCTGAGATCCCAGAATCTTAAAAGGCACGACAACCTGGACTTTGTCAGAGGATATATGGAGTCTCCCTTTTGATAGACACTTTTGTAAAACTTTATATGCTTCTATCAGCTGTTCAGCAGTAGGGACACCCAAGATGATATCATCCATATAAACATACATTTTTAATATGTGTCAGACCTCTAACTGGCTGGAGAAGATCTTTTACATAATTTTGACAATAGGCAGGGCTGTTTGCCATTCCCTGTGGTAAAACTGTCCATTCAAAACGCTCATCAGGCCCCTCGAAGTTAGTAGACGGTACCAAAAAGCCAAACTTTTCACAATCTTGGGATTGTAGAGGTTTAGAAAAGAAACAGTCTTTAATATCTATTACCATAAGACATAGATTACTAGGAATAGCTGGCATCCAGGGTAACCCCCTTAGGGGTGTTCCTTGGATGATCATTCTCTCATTGATCTTTCTAAGATCTTGTAACATCCTCCATTTTCCTGAGGATTTTTTAATTACAAATATCGGGGTATTCCAAGGGCTAGTAGAAGGGTGGATATGTCCCAAATTTAGTTGTTCAGAGATGATTCCTCTAAGGGCTTGTAACTTCATGGATGGAAGAGGCCACTGCTCCACCCATATTGGGGGTCCAGGTTTCCATTGTATAGGAGGGACCTGGGGGGCAGTGACCCTTAGGATTGGAGGGGCACCTTCCATTGGGTTAGAGGCTCTCCCTTGTGAAGTTTATCAAATCCAGAATCTCCCCTATAGTTTGGTATGGGAGAATTTTTATAATGTTGTTGATATTTTTCCTCATTGAGGTCATCATAAAGGCCCTTATAATTAATGGTAATATATACATCTGCTTGTCCCAAAATATCTTGGCCAAGCAGATTTGCATTCAATCCAGAAGCTATCAGGGGCCAGACCTCTCCTGTAGAACCATCAACATCTTTCCAGGGGACCGACTCAGCAGTCTCCTTAGATCGAGTGTTCCCCCCAACACCCAATAATTGAGGCCCAGGGACCAATACCAACTAGGTGGGACCTCCTCTGCCCTGAGGACAGTCCAATCAGCTCCTGTGTCGATCAGACATCGAAATCTCTTTCCTCCTATGGTAACATCCATTTTAGGCCTTAATCCAGGCACAATGGGCACAGCCCAATTAGCTCTGGGGGGCTCTTTGGCCTTAGTGATCCTCATTAGCCTTATAGGGGTCAGAGCGAGCCGTATCCAGGGAAGGGTTTTTGAAGGAACTTTTCAATATGATCTGGTAAGAAATGAGGTCCCCCTTTGGGTGACGGGGCTGGGGGTTGCCCCTCATCTAGTTTAAAGGCTTGCCGTCGTTATCAAACTTAGATTTGCACTCTGCCTTCCAGTGATATCCCTTCTTACATCGCGGGCATGGAGTAGTGGGGGTTCTCCAACCAGTAGGTCTTCCCCCGCCTTGAGGACACTTCTTCTTAAAGTGTCCCTCTTGTCCGCAGCCAAAGCATCAACCCAACTTTGGGGGGACTAGGCGTTCCTTAGATACGGTCCCCCCAAAGGCCATCATAGTGGAGAGGGCCTTGGTCATTGCCTCGGTAAGAGTTTCAGTCTGAGCCTGAAGGGAAGTTGAAATAGAGCAGGTCTGATTGCTCTGTGTCCCCATGTCTTTGGTGGCTACAATCCATTGCTCCATAGAGCGGTCTTTCTGTCCTACACAAGCCGACTTATGGTCTGAGTTCATCCCATCCCAGACTAATAGCCTAACAAATTGATCTCTCAGGGGTCCAGGAGGAAATTTCCTCTGAATACTCTTTTCCACCCGATCTATGAAGGTGGAGAGGTCTTCATTATTTTTTTGAGTGATGCCTGATATAAGGGGCTCACTGGGGCCCTCCGCAAGGTTTATCCAGGTGGCCATGCATATGGCCTGTACCTGATCTGTATAAGGAGCAGGAATGGTGGCCCGTTGAGGTCCCGTACTCCGTTGATCTGCCATCCCTGACAACATCCCAAAAGTCACCAGGACAGCAGGGTTGGCAGCCTGATTTCTTTCTGCCTGAGCATGACACTCTTCCTTGAAAAAGGCACACCATTTGATATAGGTGTTGCTGGGAAGTACTGCCTTACATAGCATCTTCCAGTCTTGGGTCATACAAGGTTGATGAGCCAGGCCCTGGAGAATAGTTTCCGCCCAAGGGGAGTTTGGGCCATCCTCCACCACTGCCTTTTTGAGCTCTTTTAAATCATTGGCCTCCCAGGGGTACCAGGCTGCCGGCCTATTCCCCCCCAGGTTAACATTTACAGGAAAGGCTTGAGTTGGGCCAATAAAGGGCAGTGAGGATCCCCAAGGGTCCTCGGGATAGGCTCTCCCCCTCCAAGGTGACCTCATTGTCTTTTCCACCCAAGGTGCTCCTGAAACTTCCTCAAATGGGGGAGGCAGGAAGAGGCACAGGTCTCTCCCCTAGGCTCCCGGTCTCGAGGCATCAGATGGGTCTCTATTCTCTTCTGCCCCTTTATGATCCCCGAAAGGCTCCCATGGCCCACTATTTGCTCTAGAGTCTTTATCCCCTACAGTCTCTTTTGCTATATTTTGGTCCGACATGACTCGTTCCTCGTCTAACTTTTTCCATTGTTTTTCTGATTTTGAATTGGGGATACCTGTATCAGTGACATGCTCCCTGCTCTGTGAAAAACAGAGCTTGAGGGCCGAAATCGTCAAACAGAACCCTAAGGGGGGCTCCTCACCGTGTTGAACCTCTCGCTGCCTAGCAAGTGTTTGTACTCAATCCCAAGTGTCCCAAGAGAACAGATTAGCTGAAGCAAACCAGGGGGCTAACTGTACAATTGTCCCCCAGACCTTAATGTCCTGAGCATCAGAAATCTCAAGTCCCCTGCTTATAATCATATATCTCAGTGCCCTGAGTGCGGGCTCATCAGATTTCCCAATATTATTTCCCATGCTGCCGAGAGAATAGAAAGAAAAGTCACTGAGGACAACCACCAAAAATCCTACTGGGAATGGTGGTGGCCAGAAAGTTGGGCTTGTGGTATGCTTTTTAAACTGTCTATGTGCCTGCGTCATTGCACGGAAGTTTTCTTGCTGGGGGCTGGCACCCTAGAGGTTTCTAGCCCGTTCCATGACCCCCTTATCCTGTCATGGGAGTCTGCAAGTGGCAGGCGCCCTAATGGCCTTTAAGTGCCTGACCCGTGCCCACAGGGAGATTCTAGGCCACGTCCTCAGTTATGAAAGATTAAAGGGGAGTTTCACCCGGTCGGGCTCTAGTTACTGAGGCTCACCTGTTGCGGGGCCTTCAAAGTCTGCCAGAGAGTGGCCCTGGCCAGGACTTATCAATTGCCTCCACAACCGCTCGCCTGTTCACTGAAACTCCAGAAAAAGGAATTAAGGACAGATCAGAAAAGAAAATAGTCAGGAGAGTTTTTTGCCACTTCCCTCAAAGTAGAGGGGGGCCCACCTTGAAATCCGGATTACCTCGGGCGATAATCCTCTAAAGGGGAGCTCCGCGCTGCCACCAGCCTAGGGTCCTTCGTCGCTCCTTCTTTCAGAGCCGCACGGTGACACCACCTCCGTCCGTCCGCTTTGCGCCCCACGTTGGTCGCCAGTTTCTGTGGGGGGCACTCCGCAGAAAGAGAGAGGCAGTGGAACTTCCCTCAACAAAGCCGAAGGGTCCCGAGGAGAGGCGAGCCTGCTGTCTGCTAACCCAGCCCCTCGGCGAACGAGAGACAATCAGACGCGACAGGGGTTCCGTCTGAGCAGTTCCGCTTTATTGCCACAAACTCTTGGTCTATATAGACAAGCAAGGGGGTTCTGGGAGGGACCTCCCATAGTTGCACCAATCACGTTAAAGGTCAAATTGTAATATGCCATAGTTACACCAATCATGTTAAAGGTCAAATTATAATATGCCATAGTTGCACCAATCACATTAAAGGTCAAATCTTAAGATACCATAGTTGCACCAATCACGTTAAAGGTCAAGTCGTCATGTGCTTCATTGTAAAAGGAGTCTATGGGGATCACCACTGTCCACGTGCTCGGAAATCAAGAGAGCCAATCATAAACTTTAACATAGGCCACGCCCCTATCTCTTCCACCAGACGCCATCTTAGTTTCCCACTGCAAAAGCTAGCCCCCTTTTTTTAAGGTTTCCCATGTAAGGCCCCACAATATAAACCTAAAAAGACATTAACATATAGAATCCAGAGATATTAGAAGAGAACATTATATAATTTGGGTTTCCCTGGCAGTTCAGTGGTAAAGAATCTGCCTGCCAATGCAGGAGTTAAGGATTCTATGGGTCAGGAAGATCCCCTGGAGAAGGAAATGGCAATCCATTATATTATTCTTGCCTAGGAAATCCCATGGACAATAGAGCCTGGTGAGTGACAGTCCCTGGGGTCTCAAGAGTCAGACATGACTTATTGACTAGACAACAGCTATATAATTCCTAAGCTTACATTATTCTAATAATGCAAGGGTTGTATAATGTTTAGAAATTAATATCACTCACATTAATAGTATAAATAGAAAAATAACATATGAATATAACACATTTCATAAAACTCAAAATAATTTTATAGTTCAGTTGCTCAGTCGTGTCTGACTCTTTGCGACCTCATGAATAGCAGTAAGCCAGGGCTCCCTGTCCATCACCAACTCCTGGAGTTTACCCAAACTCATGTCCATCGAGTCAGTGATGCCATCCAGCCATCTCATCCTCTGTTGTCCCCTTCTCTTCCTGCCCCTAATCCCTCCCAGAATCAGGGACTTTTCCAAAGAGTCAACCCTTTGCATCAGGTGGCCAAAGTATTGGAGTTTCAGCTTCAACATCAGTCCTTCCAATGAACACCCAGGACTGATCTCCTTTCAGATGGACTGGTTGGATCTCCTTGCAGTCCAAGGGACTCTCAAGAGTCTTCTCTTACTCCACAGTTCAAAACCATCAATTCTTCGGTGCTCAGTTTTCTTCACAGTCCAACTCTCACATCCATACATGACCACAGGAAAAACCATAGCCTTGATTAGATGGACCTTTGTTGGCAAAGTAATGTCTCTGCTTTTAAATGTGCTATCTAGGTTGGTCATAACTTTGTTTCCAAGGAGTAAGCATCTTTTAATTTCATAGCTGCAATCACCAGCTGCAGTGATTTTGGAGCTCCCAAAAATAAAGTCTGCCACTGTTTCCACTGTTTCCCCATCTATTTCCCATGAAGTGATGGGACCAGATGCCATGATCTTCATTTTCTGAATGTTGAGCTTTAAGCCAACTTTTTCACTCTCCTCTTTCACTTTCATCAAGAGGCTCTTTAGTTTTTCTTTTCTGCCATAAGGGTGGTGTCATTTGCATATCTGAGGTTATTGATATTTCTCCCGGAAATCTTGATTCCAGCTTGTGTTTCTTCCAGCCCAGTGTTTCTCATGATGTACTCTGCATATAAATTAAATAAGCAGGGTGACAATATACAGCCTTGATATACTCCTTTTCCTATTTGGAAACAGTCTGTAGTTCCATGTCCAGTTCTAACTGTTGCTTCCTGACCTGCATACAGGTTTCTCAAGAGGCAGGTCAGGTGGTATGGGATTCCGATCTCTTTCAGAATTTTCCACATTTTATTGAGATCCACACAGTCAAAGGCTTTGGCATAGTCAATAAAGCAGAAATAGATGTTTTTCTGGAACTCTCTTGCTTTTTTGATGATCCAGAGGATGTAGGCAATTTGATCTATTTTCCTCTGCCTTTTCTAAAACCAGCTTGAACATCTGGAAGTTCACAGTTCACGTATTGCTGAAGCCTGGCTTGGAGACTTTTGAGCTTTACTTTACTAGCATGTGAGATGAGTGCAATTGTGTGGTAGTTTGAGCACAGAGTGCCTGATGAACTATGGACAAAGGTTTGTGACATTTTACAGGATCAACACCATCCCCATGGAAAATAAATGCAAAAAAGCAAATGATTGTCTGGGACGGCCTTACAAATAACTGTGAAAAGAAGAGAAGCAAAAAGCAAAGGAGAAAAGGAAAGATATAAGCATATGAATGCAGAGCTCCAAAGCATATCAAGGATAGCTAAGAAAGCCTTCCTCAGTGAGCAATGCAAAGAAATAGAGGAAAACAACAGAATGGGAAAGACTAGAAGTCTATTCTAGAAAATTAGAGATACCAACGGAACATTTCATGCAAAGATGGGCTCGATAAAGGACAGAAATGGTATGGACCTAACAGAAGCAGAAGATATTAAGAAGAGGTGGCAAGAATACACAGAAGAACTGTACAAAAAAGATCTTCATGACCCATATAATCATGATGGTGTGATCACTCACCTAATGTCAGATATCCTGGAATGTGAAGTCAAGTGGGCCTTAGGAAGCATCACTATGAACAAAGCTAGTGGAGAAGATGGAATTCCAGCTGAGCTATTTCAAATCCTGAAAGACAATGCTGTGAAAGTGCTGCACACAATATGCCAGCAAATTTGGAAAACTCAGCAGTGGCCACAGGACTGGAAAAGGTCAGTTTTCATTCCAATTCCAAAGAAAGGCAATGCCAAAGAATGCTCTAACTACTGCACAATTTTATAGTAGAAATATTTATTTAATATATAATATTTAGGAATATTTTATTCTGATAGCGTATCTTAAATAACTAAAGCAAATATGGTATTTTTTAATGAACTATTGGAAACTTTCCCTTTGAAACTGACAATAAAACCAGGCTGCCCTCAATTACCACTTTTACTTAGGAAATATTTGGGGTAGTACAGCAACAAAAAGCAAAAGTGATGATAAAATATAGTTGACTCTATTCTCAGGTGACATGAGAAAATCTCAGAAAATCTAAAACAATCTATAAGCTAATTTTAAGAATTTAAAAGCAACTTTTACATAATTCATAAGTCTATAAATACCCAATCATATTTTCATATACTGGAAACAAATGAAAATAAAAATAAATTAAAAGATAACATTCTCAATAACAGCAAGATTTTCAATTATGACATAATCTAATGAACAAACTAAAAAATTCCACATATCAGGAAATGTACATAATATTACTAAGAAATATCAAAGAAGATCTAAACAAATGGAAGGATTTGTTACATTTATTGATTGGAAGATTAAATTTTCAAAAGCTTCCAGTTTCTCTCTCTCTCATATATATATATATATATATATACACCTATACACACATATATTTATAAAGTGAAAAGTGAAACTGTTATTTGCTCAGTCCCACCCTTTCATTTGCTACTCCATTGACTGTAGTCTGCCAGGCTCCTCTGTCTGTGGAATTCTCCAGGCAAGAACACTGGAGGGGGTAGCCATTCCTTTCTCCAGGGGATCTTCCCAACCCTGGAGTTGAACTGGCGTCCCCTGTACTGCAGGAACATTCTTTCCCATCTGAGCCACTAGGAAAACCCTATTTATCTATTAAACCCAATGCAATTCTTGTTAAAATATAAATCTTGTTAACATATAAAAATGAAGAAATATACTTTATTTCTTTTTTTCCCCCAAGGGGAATTGATAGGTTCATTCTCAGTTTTAAAACATATTTTCAAAAAAAACCCAATAATTGATACACTAAAGGAGTTGTAAAATGGAATAACAAGAAATACTCAGTTAAAACCAAAGATTGAAAAGAAGGCTCTGTCAATGATTAGAAAATAGTTACAAACATGGATAATATTAATCCAAATATATCAATAACTAAATATTAATGTCCTTAACACACTATCCCAGATGATTTCTCCATTAAATTCTACAGGTGGATTCTTTACCACTGAGCTACCTGGGAAGCCTAACTTCTAAGGATGGAATACCAATTCTCCACAATCTCTTACAAAAAATAGAAGCAGAATGAATATTTCTTAACTCATTCTATTAAGCCAGCATCACTCTAATACCAAAATTAGGCAAAGAGATTCTAAGAAGAAAAATGACAGATCAATATCTCTCATGAATATAGATGTAAAAATCCTTAAGAAAATGTTAGCAAAATGAATCCAACACTGTCTAAAAACATACACCATGACTGAATGTTCTGTGAACCTGGTTCAACAGGAAAATCAGTTAATCACTGAATGTAATCTACCACATCAACAGACTAAAGAAAAATCATACAATCATATTAGTTAATGCTGAAAAGGTATTTGAAAAAATATGATTTATGATAGCATCCCCCCAAATGAAATAATTGTGTATATATCTAGTAAATGTGTACAGGAACTCTATGCTGAAATTGACAAAACAAAATCAAAGAAGCACCTAGAAGGGTGGGATGGGATGGGGTGTAGGAAGGAAGTTCAAGAGAGAGGGGACATATGTATACTTAAGGCTGATTCACATTGGTGTTTGGCAGAAACTAACACAATATTGTAAAGCAATTATCCTCCAATTAAAAAAAATAAAATTATTATATAAACAAACAAAAAAAAAGAAAATCAGAGGGGCAAATGAAGCCAAGATAATTTTTGTTGTTGTTGTTCAGTTGTGCAGTCGTGTCTGACTTTTAGTGACCCCATGGACTGCAGCATGTCAGTCTCCCATGTCCTTCACCATCTCCATGAGCTTACTCAAACTCATGTCCATTGAGTTGGTGATGCCATCCAACTATCTCACCCTCTGTTATCCCCTTGTCTTCCTGCCTCCAATCTTTACCAGAATCAGGGTCTTTTCTAATGAGTCAACTCTGCATCAGGTGACCAAAGTATTGGAGCTTCAGCTTCAGCATCAATCCTTCCAATGAATATGCAGAATTTATTTCCTTTAGGACTGATTGGTTTGATCTCCTAGCAGTCCAAGGAAATCTCAAGAGTCTTCCCCAACACCATAATTCAAAAGCATCAGTTCTTCAACGTTCAGCCTTCTTCATGGTCCAACTCTCACATCCATTAATAATTTTAAGTTAGAACAACAAAATGGAGGCTACCATTTTCTTCTCTATGTGTCTGTGTGTACTTTTCCAATTTTTAAAGTACACTTACTGAATTAGAGGCCACCAGAACTCCATATGAAATCATCTTGATCCTTATATTAAATTTATCAGCAAAGACCCTATTTCCAAATAAAGTCACATTCCATGTTTTCTTTTTTGTCCCCCTGCTCCACGCAGTGGGTGACATGTTAGTTCCCTGACAAGGGATCGAACCCATACCCCCTGCATTGGAAGCATGGGATCTTAACCATGGGGCTGCCAGCAAAGTCCTTAAGGTCACATTCTAATGTTCTGAGTATATGTGTACTTTGGGAGGGAAATTATTCAATCCATTACACACTTATGCTTCAGTAAAGTATTTACAGAAAAAATGTATTAATATACTATCAAAATAATATTAGGTTAATACTCATGGGGTATATTAGTTTTAGCTAAATTGTTTGCATGAGACATTAAAATTTTATCTCAGATCCCTTTTTATCAATAAAATTATATAAACAGGCATATATATATATATATATACATATATATATTCTTTTTACAAAACATTTCTATCATATTGAAATATATATGAGTGCTTTCCACTTTTTATGTTATGTTTATTTTCCTTTGCCTTTAATATAATAGACTTAAAATTTTAAATCTGACAAAATGAAAAAAACAAAACTAGTTTTGTGGATATTGATTGACTTCAAATATCTGTGTGTATAAGCTTAAAGTCAGTGATCACAAGATAAGTGGACTGTTAATATATTGTTAATAATTCTACAACTTATGCTATGGAACTATGTGTGATCTACAAATTTGAAATTTAAAAGTTAAAGAGGCTTTATTTCTTATATTGCAACAAAAAATCTTCAGATACCAGATTAAAGACAATAATCACATAAATGTATAACCACAGCATTCTTACTGATATAACCTGATTTTTAAAATCTAGAGATAGTTTAGGATTTAGTCCTCACTTTTTCATAAACCAATTCCTTTCTGTTTTACATGCACTATGATCATCATGATTTTCCATGTGGCACATTAGAATAGAGAATTCTATCTTTAATCCATACAGCTTTTAAAACAATCTCAATTTCTAAATTAAGAAAGGAGTGTTTTAGCATTGCTTGTTTATATGAATACCAAAATAACTTATCTTGATTTTATGATGTTGTTTGTAAGCTCTGGAGATACTAAGGCTAATTTCATCTTTGTTACATTCTTGGATAATCTGTTCTGAGGCTTTGTGTATTGCTGGCATACAATGTTCAGATTTTATTTTTCCTTAGTGGAGTTTGTTGTTTAGCCTTGTTGTCACTAAAGCTTGTTATTGTTTATCCTGCTCATTCAGCTGCAAGGTTCAATCCCTGTCCATCATGTTCTCTAAAGCCCAATGTTTGCAGTTTCTTGCAACTTTTTGTTTTTGTTTATTGGCATAAGCTCTTTTTCCCCTTTGGGAAGATCATAGCTCATCTTATTAAGAAGAACCATTTTAAAATATTCTCTCATTTTCAAAATATAATTTAGCATTTATAGAAAGAGAAAACGAAAAAAAAAAGGAAGTAAATATTTTAGTAACAATATATTTGAAATTAATTAGCAAAACCAATTAGAAAACAAATTTAGTCAGTATAGAGTTATAGCATTAAGGAAACAAACATATAAAAAATGTTTTAAAAAATCTGGTCATCTAGTAGAAGTATTAAGACACAGAACTGTCTCAGAAAGTCTACACCCCCAGTAGTATGAGGTCCAGTTAATAAAGTTTTGTGAAATAGAATTTCTGTCATCCCAAAATGCATAGATTAACAAAAATTATTTGATAAACAATATGCTTCAGATACAGAAAAATCTTTCATTCTATACCATTTATGTAAAATATAGGAAGTGATAAAAGATAGTCATAAGGTGAATGGCAGATGTTACAGGTATCCCATTCCACATCACCTTGGCATTCACTATAACAGACATCCAAAAGTTTTGTTACTGCAAGAGCCTACACATCTACAACTGATGACTTTTTAATAAGCATTTAGCTTGACAGCAGGCTAGAAATGCTAGCCAAGTGAATGTCCAGGGAGCATTCCTCATCCACTGACAGACCAGGAGAAGAATTACAACAGCTTCCTTAGTTTATGGTTGGGACAAAATATATGTACACATATTCAGTGTGAGAGCTCCACACTGGCAGGATCAGCATTAGCTAGGGGCTGGTTAGAAGTTCTAGGGACCCATGCAAGACCTAATGAGTCAGAATCTCTGGGGAACAAGCTTCAGAAACTGCTTTAACTAGATCTTCAAATAGCCCTTGTATCTGCTAAAATTTGTGAAGCATTAACTTACACAAGGAGTCAGAAAACTTTTCTGTAAAGGACATACATTAATTTCTTATTACTGTCATAGCAAATTACCACAAATTTCCACAGTTTAAAAACAACACACTTTTATTATCTTACAGTTCTGTAAGTCAGAAGTCCAACATCAGTCTTACTGGGCTAAAGTCAAGATGTTAGTAGGGTCAGTTCTTTTCAGAGGCTCTAGAGGAGAATCTGTTTCGCTGCCTTTGCCAGCTTTAGAGGCTATGCATTTTCATTGACTTGTAGTCCTTTTAGCTTCAAAACCAGCGGTATAGAGTCATTATATCTGCTTCACTATTTTTGTTGTCATATGGCCTTCCTCTAACTTTCCTTCACTCCTCTCATTAAGAACCCTTGTGATTGCATTGAACACAAAGGATAATGAGGATAACCTCCACATCTTAAGACTCCTAAATTCATCACACTGTATGGTCCCTTTTGCTAGATAAGATAACATATTCACATTTTCTGGGGATTAGGATACGGATATCTTTGGAGGGAACATTATTCTGCTTTCCATAAACTAGATCATAACTATTTTAAGTACTGTCTGCCAAGAGGCAAAATTGGGGATATTCTGTACGTACCTGTATAACAACAGAAAACTGTTTTCCACATTTTCTAGGAATGGACCATCCACCCCAGATAGTGGGTCTACTTTGATTCAGTTGGAGAAATCCTGCAAAAGAACACCTGGGTCAAGAGGGATACATGGTAGCGGAAAGCACTGGTTACAACCTTTTTAGTTTCATTCTCTACCTCAAGAATACTAAGGAATACTCCCTTCTCATCTCACAGAGTTTTGAAAACTCAGTTTGGGCAGTTGGACAGAAATAATATTACTTTCTGAGTCCCTGAAACCCAGACTAAGACTCCAATCTTGGTGTCCCAAAATTGCCAATAGAGGAGTGCCCAATGTGAAGCTGGCAATTGGCATAAATCCTGTGTGTCAATAAGGTGCAGCCACTGGCTGAGGAGGCAGGTGCTAGGAGCAGAGGAGAAATATGGGGAAAAAGGAACATCTAGACTGATCTCCATGGCTTATAGAGCTGGACTGCTGGAGTTGTGCCCCTGAGTACAGGGACTATACAAACAGATAGTACGCCATGCTTGACCCAAGGGCTGTAGTTTGCTGATCTCTAGTATTAGAGACACCATTCCCTAGAAATCACATTGAAATTGAGCTCTAATTGCCCACAGCAGTGACCTGTATTCTCTATTCATTGTTTCCCTTTCCAGTCTCACTGCCTATTCCTTCCATGAATGCTTCCTGAAATAACTTCCCAAATAAACTACTTGCATTTAAATCCTTTCTTCAGGAGCATTGTTCAGATAACACAACTGGTACATGTTATGATCAAAGATGATTTTTTAAAGTCAATTCCATTTGTCAAAAGTATACCAATTATAAACTTGACAATCACATGTATTAATAATATCAGCTTTTTGTAGATAGAAAGATATGTGCTTTTTTTTCGAATGTGTTTTCCCCATTTATTTTCTCATGTGTTTGTTTATTAAAATGGCACTGTGCATAGATAGGAGAGTATGCATGCATGCTAAGTTACTTCAGTCATGTCCTACTCTTTGCAACTCCATGGACTCTAGCTTGCCAAGCTTCTCTGTCCATGGGTTTCTCCAGCAAGAATAGTGGAATGGGTTGCCATGCCCTCCTCCAGGGGAACTTCCCAACTTAGGGGTCAAGCCAGCATCACTTACATTTCCTGTATTGGCAGGTGGTTCTTTACCACTACTGCTACCTGGGAAACCCATCAGTTCAATTCAGTTCAGTTCAGTCACTCAGTCGTGTCCAACTCTTTGCAACCCCGTGGACTGGAGCATGCCAGGCTTCCCTATCCACCAGGGACATCCGTAAGAGACTATAGTAATATTAATAATTCAAAATCAATGGAGACCTCTAAGTGAAGCAACAAATAGAGGGGAAAAGTATCCATGAATATCAGAAAACTATCAACGATGACCAAAAGACAATTCTGCACTGAAATTTGTTGCTTGACCTCTAATGCTTAAAAATTGTTTTAGGAGAATAAGATGATAATCATGTTTTGCTCACTTGGAGGGGTATTTTCTAATGATACTAGTAGCCAGTTCTCTGCTGAAGGTGTGAACATTGTCTCTTTAGAACAAAGTCAAAATGCAAGTTTGAAATCAGAGAAAAAAAAGTTTGCTTTCAACTGGATAAAATGAAAGACCATTTTAAAGCAAATTTCATATTTATAAAAATATTTTCCTGTCCTAGAGCAAAATAAGTATAAATACCAGAGAAAAAATGTCCAAGAAGGTAATTCATACATTTCAGTTATGACAATTTGTTTTGGGTAGAAAATAAAAGTCCAAACTGAATTCCAACACTAAAAGTACTATATTTTTCAAAAATATGTAGCTCATGAAACAAGAATTCACATTTTACAAGTTTTAACTAATCAGGCTAACAGTTTTCACAACATATCCTCTTCTAATATCATAATTAGGAAGGAACATTCATGTAGTGCAATTGTCACCAGCCAGATTCCAGTTTAACTATAATAGTATCAGTGAGTAATAAGGCATGGAAATGAGTTCTACAAACTGGCAGCATGAGGAAAAGATTCTATACCCTCTCTCTATTTAGAATGTGATCACTGCCATGATAGTGCCCCTGCTATTGCTCCATTTCTCAGGTAAAACTACACTTAACATGTTTAAATAGTTAACATTTAAAATTAAAAATACAAGTCTATATAGAGTCAGAGTTTGAGGCAAGTGTACAATAATTCACATTTCCTTTACTTACACACCCTCATAGACACATAACTAATATCACATGAATAAGACCTACCTATTGTCTCAATTAATAGTAAATTTCATATAGAGCAAACTTCATAAAGATTAAAATATTGATTCATTCATTTTAAGCTAGTTTATTTTCTCAGATTTTCAGTGTACTTTTTTATATGTAGGTATAAAGATTAAATATTTAGATTAAGATAGAAATCTGCAATATAGGGATTTATGCAGGCATGAACAAAGATACAGTGGTAGAAATAAATACATTTAATAATTACAATAACTATTGGACATCTGACACAGGATAATTCCCAGTTGGGAAACACTCTTGCTATTTTTCCAACATGTGCATTTTGAGAGAGGTAGCTTTAATAGCATATCAACTGATAAAATATATTTGAGTATAAAATAAGTAAAATACTGTTTTTATAAATCAAACCATAAAAGTTGAAATGTACTAAATTCTCACCTGTGGTGAGTTATTAAAGATTAATATATCTGTGTATCTCAATGGAACAGAAGTTGAATTTCAGAAAATTTGAAGGTGGGTAAGATATTTGCATTTTCACAAGGGATCATGAGTAAGAAAATAGCTGACAAACTCTGCTGTAAGGATTTTACACTCAGTTCAGTTCAGTCGCTCAGTCGTGTCCGACTCTTTGCGATCCCAGGAACTGCAGCACACCAGGCCTCCTTGTCCATCACCAGCTCCCGGAGTTCACTGAAACCCACATCCATCAAGTCGGTGATGCCATCCAGCCATCTCATCATGTTGTCCCCTTCTCCTCCTGCTCCCAATCCCTCCCAGCATCAGAGTCTTTTCCAATGAGTCAACTCTTCGCATGAGGTGGCCAAAGTACTGGAGTTTCAGCTTTAGCGTCATTCCTTCCAAAGAACACCCAGGACTAATTTCCTTTAGGATGGACTGGTTGGATCTCTTTGCAGTCCAAGGGACTCTGAAGAGTCTTCTCCAACACCACAGTTTAAAAGCATCAATTATTCGGTGCTCAGCTTTCTTCACAGTCCAACTCTCACATCCATACACTCAAGGAATTTTTAATTTTGAAAGGAATAGAACAATGTCTCTTTTTCCACAAGTATGACTGACTTGGCATGTTGATGTTTCTTGTAGTTTCTCTATGACTTGTCAGTAATGTATAAACACATGTGTCTTTGCCTACACTTTTGGTGAACAGGCATTTTATTTGTTATTTCCATGATAATTCTTCAAATTATCTAACAAAAGGCTGTTGACACAATAGATAGATAATTCTTTTAATCTCACTTAACATAATGTTTACCAATACTCAGTTTCTCTACCATTTTGCACAAAGAAATTGTAATTAGAGAAAGAATAGAAGCTATGTTTCTTTTTAAAACACAATTTTTATTCTATATAGTTTAAAATGGAATTTTAATATATCTATATTAATTTCTATATGATTTTTATTTTTTGAGATGTAATTAACTAAAATATCAGTTCAGTTCAGTCACTCAGTCGTTTCTAACTCTGTGACCCCATGGACTGCAGCACGCCTGGCTTCCCTGTCCATCACCATCTCCAGGAACTTGCTCAAACTCATGTCCATCAAGTTAGTGATGCCATCCAACCAGCTGATCCTTTGTCACCCCCTTCTCCTCCTGCCTTCACTCTCTCTCAGCATTAGAGTCTTTTCTAATGAGTCAGTTCTTCACATCAGGTGGCCAAAATATTGGAGCTTCAGCTTCAGCATCTGTCCTTCCAATGAATATTCAGGACTGATTTCTTTTAGGAATGACTGGTTTGATCTTCTTACAGTCCAAGGTGATCTTATACACTATATAATTATACACTATAAATATATACTAAAATATAGTTTATGTATTTATAGTGTACAATTTGAAAGGTTGCTCACTGTGTAAAAATGAATATAATCCAGATATTGAAACCACCTCCATAATGCAAGGGTTTCTTTGTGCCCACTTGGTAATCATACTCTACTTGCCTACCCCAAATATTTCCCAGGTAACAGTTGATCTTATTTCTGTCATCATTGATTAGTTTGAATTTTCTATAATTTTATATACTTCATATAGTACATATTCATTTCTTTGTGTGTGATTTCTTTTATACAACATAATACTTTGAGATGTATCTATGTTGTTGCATGTATCAATAATTCTTAGTTTTTCCCTCCCCTTCTCTCTTTCCCTCCCTCGTGCTTTCCTTAATCAAGTAACACTCCATTGTTAGAATTTAAAACTATTTGTTCACCCACTCATTTGTTTGTTCATATTTTGATTATTATGAGTTTAGAATATTATAAATAAAGTACTCTGAAAAATCTGTGTACCTATTTTGCCTAAGTATTTTTTTTTTCTCTTATAAGAATACTTTAGTTAGATCACATGGCAGTATATGTTTAACACTTTAAGGCTTATCCATTTATTTATTTCTATTTTTCCATGAGCTATCTGTTGTCCTTTTCCTCCCTTCTGCCTTAATTGATATTAACTTATTATTTATACTTCCATATACTACTGTTGTTGACTGATTAGCTATGAGTTTGGTTATTTTAGTAACCAAATATAAACTCATATTTATAGTACAAGTTTATAGTATGTGTTGAAGGTTTATGGTACATACCTTCACATTTTCAAAGCTTCAAGTGATATTATACTACTTCCATTATAGCATAAAAGCCTTATAATAGAATACTTCCATTTCTTTACTCCTGGCCATTCTGGTTTTGTCCTTACACATTTATTTCCTCAAATGATATAAACTCCATTATTCAATGTTATTATTTTTGTTTAAATAATAAATTGCATTTATATTTTTCCAATTTTTAAAATAGTTGTAAAATAGTATAAAATTTAACATCTTAGCCATATTTAAGTGCAGAATTCGCTGGTATTAAGTATATTCATTTGCAACCATCACTACCACCCAATTCAGAGCTCTTTCACATTTCAAAAATAAAACTCTGTACTCACCAAACAATAATAACCCATACCACTTCCCCTTGTTTCTACCAATCACAACTCTACTTTCTGTCTATTCCTATGATTTTGAGTACTTTAAGTATCTCATGTATGTGAAATTATACAGAATTTGTCTTTTTGTGAATGGCATTTCACTTAGCACAATATCCTGAAGCTTCATTCAAGATGTGCCATGTGTTGAAATTTCCTTTCTTTTAAAGCTAAATAGTATTCAATTGTATGTATATATCACATTTTGCTTATACAGTCATCCATCAGTGCGTACTTCATTTGCTTCCACATTTTAGCTATACTGAATCGTACTCTTAGGGACATGGTTGTACAATTAAATTGGCTTAGGTATATGCCCAGAAATGATATTGCTGAATCATAATCTAATTATATTTTTAATGTGAGAAGAAATCTACCACTTTCCATACTGGTTGTACAATTTTGCATTTTGACCAACAGAGCACAAGCATTCCGATTTCCTGGAAAATCTCTCATACACAGTTGAGAAAATGTGTATTCTGTTGCTCTCAGGTAGAGTAGTCTATATATATATGTTAGATCTAGTTTACTTACTTTCTATCTGGCTGTTTTTGTTATTGTACGAGAATTAAAAAGTTTCCAACCATTACGGTATTCCTCCAAGGTTTCTACCTGTTTGCTTCACATATCTTGGACTGTAATTATGTGCACAAATGTTTCTAACTGTTGTCTTTTGCTGTATTGAAACTTTTAAAATATATAATATCCTCCTTTGACTTTTATTACATTTTTTTCATTTAAAGTGTATTTGGTCTGGATATTGCTACAGCTACTCATATTCTTGTATATATATAAATATATGTATACTATATATATGTAAAAAATATATATATAAAATAGTAAAAATATATATAATGAAGTATATTTGGCTTTCAATGTTTTATTTATATATTTATAAATATATTTTTATTTATATATAAAATGTATTTATATATTATATATTATATAGCATATACATTAATATTATATTAATGTAATACATATTATATATTTTATTATTGTATACTTATCATTATTAATATAATTAATAAAAATATAATATATAAATTATATATTATATTAATAGTAAATGTATATATAAAATGAAATATAGTTGCCTTGCAATGTTTTAGGTGCACAGCAAGGTAATTCAGTTATACAAACACACATATTATTTTTGAAATTATTTTCTATCATAAGTTATTACAAGTTATTGACTATAGTTATATTGACTATAGTTCTCTATGCTATAAAGAAAAACTTTGTGGTTTGTTGCATATCTATTTTTTAAATTAGTAATCAGGCATTCTATTCATACTAATTCAAAAATTGGTATCAAAATTCTTGTGATCCCATGGACTGTAGCCTGCCAGGTTCCTCTGTCCATGGGATTTTCCAGGCAAGAATACTGGAGTGGGTTGCCATTTTCTTCTCCAGATAATTTTTTTACTTGGGCAAAAATTCATTAGTTTTCTAAAATATATATATATCTATATATATATATAATACATATAATTTACATACATGCATAAAAGAGATTTTCTACTATGTTTGATAAAGGCTTGTAAAAGAACATCAAAAAAAAAAAAAAAGAAAGAAAAAGAAGAGATGGAGAAATTGGAAAGCATTAACTAAATGAAATGTGAGCACTGGATATGAGATAGTGAAAGTGAAACAAACTAGATAAAAGTAAAAGATTCTCATATTAGTTCAGCTATTTTTAAACATGGCTCCTCATTAGAAACATATCTGGAGTTTTGGTGGAAAAAAAAAGAGAAGCAATACCTGGCCATCTGCATTTTTCAAAAAATTCCAAGATAATTCTGATATGCCTCTGGATTTTAAAAGAGTGATCACAGGGTTTTCTATTAAATAATAGGTTTGGTGATACAGAATTCTATTATTTTTCTGTTGACTAATTATGATATAATGGTATTAAGTGCATAATAGTTACATAGTCACAATAGTAAAATATGTTTATCACTTTTCACAATCAATAACCTGACAAAAAATAAAAGATAATTATAATTTCAAGCCATAATGGGCACATGATTAACTTAACAATATGAAATAATTACATACAATTTGGGAGGGTCAAGCAGGGTGATGTGGTAAGTAGAAGAGCATACATACACGTTTTCATCCACCCAAGAAGTCTATGTCTTTTGGTTGGTGCATCTAATCTATTTACATTTAAGGAATGATCCTATTACCATTTTCTTAATTGTTTTAGGTTTATTTTCTGTAGGTCTTTTCTTTTTCTTTTGTTTCCTGCCTAGAGATGTTCCTTTAGCATTTGTTGTAAAGTTGTAAAGAATTTCTCCTAATTCCCTTATTTTGTCCTTCCCCTCAACCCCTCTCCCTGGTGGTAACAATTAGTACATTTTTCTATATCTGTAAGTCTGTTTCTGTTTCATTATATTTATCCACTTATACATTACTTTGCCAACAAAGGTCTGTCTAGTCAAGGCTATGGTTTTTCTAGTGATCATGTATGGATGTGAGAGCTGGACTGTGAAGAAAACTGAGTGCCCAAGAATTGATGCTTTTGAACTGTGGTGTTGGAGAAGACTCTTGAGAGTCCTTTGGACTGCAAGGAGATCCAACCAGTCCATTCTAAAGGAGATCGGTCCTGGGATTTCTTTGGAAGGAATGACGCTAAAGCTGAAACTCCAGTACTTTGGCTACCTGAGGCGAAGAGTTGACTCACTGGAAAAGACTCTGATGCTGGGAGGGATTGGGGGCAGGAGGAGAAGGGGATGACAGAGGATGAGATGGCTGGATGGCATCATCGACTTGATGGACATGACTTTGAGTTAACTCTGGGAGTTGTTGATGGACAGGGAGGCCTGGTGTGCTGCAATTCACGGGGTCACAAAGAGTTGGACACAACTGAGCAACTGAACTGAACTGAACTGAAGTGAAAACATACAGTATTTATCTTTTTCTGACTTATTTCACTAAGAAAAAGATTCTCTAGATCCATCCATGTTGCTGTAAATGGCAAAATTTCATTCTTATTTATGGCTGAGTAATATTTCATTATAGTGGTGGTTTAGTTGCTAAGTCGTGTCCAACTGTTGCGACCCCATGGACTGCATTGTGTAAGTCTCCTCTGGCATGGGATTCTCCAGGCAAGAATACTAGAATGGGTTGCCATTTCCTTCTCCAAGGAATCTTCCCAACCCAGGAACCCAGAAATTGAACCCTGGTATCCTGCATTGCAGCCAGGTTCATTATACATACATATTCTTATGAAGTAAGTCAGAAAAAGATAAACACTGTATGTTTAATCTTTACTCAGTCATCTGTTGAAGAACACTTTGGTTGCTTCCATACTTGGCTATTATAAATATGCCATTATGAACATCAGGGTGTATTTATCTCTTCAAAAGTGTTTTCACTTTCTTCTGATAAATAACAAGTAGGGGAAATGCTAGATCATATGATAGTCATGCTTTTAATTTTTTGAGATACCTTCATACTGTTTTCCATTGTGGCCATATCAATCAATACTTCTTTTTTTTTTTTTTTTTTGCCATGCTGCACAGAACACAGGATCTTAGTTCCTTTATGAGGGATCAAACCCATGCTCCTTGCAGTGGAAGTGTGGAGTCTTAACCATTAAACTGCCATGGAAGTCCCTTCTTGTCTTTTCAACCACAGAAATTTTGGCAGGTGTGGGGTGCTAGCTCATTGTAGTTTTGATATGCATTTCCCATTTAGATCTTCAATCCATTTGAGATTATTTTGGAATGTGATGTAAGAAAATGGCCTAGAGTCTTTCTTACTTTCTTTCTTTTTTTTTTAACATGTAGCTGTTCAATTTTCCCAGCACTACTCCTTGAAGAGGTTTTTACCCGTTGTATATATGTGCCTCCTTTGTGGTAGATTAATTGACTATATGAATGTGGGATTATTTCATGGACCTCTATTCTGTTCTATTAATTTATGTATCTGTTTTTGTGTTGATACTGGTATGTTTTGATTACTATAGTTGCATACTATCATATGAAGTCAGTTCAGTTCAGTTCAGTTCAGTTCAGTTCAGTCGCTCAGTCGTGTCCGACTCTTTGCGACTCCATGAATCGCAGCACGCCAGGCCTCCCTGTCCATCACCAACTCCCGGAGTTCACTCAGACTCACATCCATAGAGTCAGTGATGCCATCCAGTCATCTCATCCTCTGTCGTCCCCTTCTCCTCCTGTCCCCAATCCCTCCCAGCATCAGAGTCTTTTCCAATGAGTCAACTCTTCGCATGAGGTGGCCAAAATACTGGAGTTTCAGCTTTAGCATCATTCCTTCCTAAGAAATCCCAGGGTTGATCTCCTTCAGAATGGACTGGTTGGAGCTCCTTGCAGTCCAAGGGACTCTCAAGAGTCTTCTCCAACACCACAGTTCAAAAGCATCAATTCTTCAGTGCTCAGCCTTCTTCACAGTCCAACTCTCACATCCATACATGACCACTGGAAAAACTATAGCCTTGACTAGACAGACCTTAGTCGGCAAAGTAATGTCTCTGCTTTTGAATATACTATCTAGATTGGTCATAAGTTTTCTTCCAAGGAGTAAGCGTCTTTTAATTTCATGGCTGCAGTCACCATCTGCAGTGATTTTGGATCCCCAAAAAGTAAAGTCTGACATTGTTTCCACTGTTTCCCCATCTATTTCCCATGAAGTGATGGGGGGTATGAAGTCAGGCAGGGTGATATCTCCAGGTTTGTTCTTTTTCCTTAAGATTGTTCTGGCTCTTCATTGTCTTTTTTGGCTCCATATAAATTTTAGGATTATTTGTTCTAGTTCTGTGAAAAATGTTATTGGTATCTTGACAGACATTGCAATAAATCTATATATTACTTTGGGAATCCAGACTTTTTAACAATATTTATTTTTCCAATCCATAAGCATGGTATATATTTTCGTTTATTTGTATCAGCTTCAATTTCAATGTTTTATAGCTTTTAGAGCACATGTCTTTTACCTCCTCTGTTAAATTTATTTCTGAGTTTTATTTTATAAATTATTTTATTTTAGTTTTTGATGAAATTGTAAATGAGGTCATTTTCCCATTTTCTTCTTGACCCTTCATTTTAATATATAGAAATGCAACAAATTTCTGTATATTAGTCTTGTATCTTGCAACTGTACTGAATTCATTTCTATATATAGTATCATGTCATCCACAAATAGTGAGTTTTACCTCTTCTGTTACAATTTAAATACTGTTAATTTATTCTTCTTGTGTGATTGTTATGGCTAGAACTTCCAGTACTATGTTAAGCATAAGTGCTTTGAGTAGATACTCTTGTCTTGTTCATTATGTTAAAGAAAAAGCCTTTAATATTTGTGTATTATTTTAGCTATGAGTCTCTCATAAATGGCCTTTATTACACTGAGATATGTTCCCTCTGTGGGGCTTCCAAGGTGGCTCAGTGGTAAAGGATCTGTCTGCCAATGCAAGAAACACAGGACACATGGGTTCAGTCTCTTGGTGGGGTAGATCCCTTGGAGGAGGAAATGACAATGCGTATTTTTGCCTGGAGAATTCCATGGACATAGGAGCCTCACAGGCTGGGAGGCAGGAGCCTGGGATTGCAAAGAACTGAAAACGACTGAGCACACACACTTCTTCCCTCTATAGCAACTTTGATGATAAATTTTTCCAAGAATCAATGCTTAATTTTGTTAAATGCTATTTCCACATCTATTGAGACGATCATCTTATTTTTATCCTTCCTTTCATTAATGTGATATACCACTTAGATTTGTGGATATTTAATCATTCTTGTATCCCTGGAGTAAACCCTACTTGATTGTAATGCTATATTATCATAATGTTGATTTTTACGTAACGCTGAATTCAGTTTGTTCAGATTTTTTGAGGATTTCTGTGTCTATCTTCATTAGGGATATTGGCCTATGATTTTATTTTTTAAGTCTTTTGGATTTAATATCAAGGTAATGCTGTCTGCAATAGGATGAGTTGGAAAGTATTTCCTCCTCTTCAATTATTTTGGAGTGGTTTAATAAATACAGGTATTAACTCTTATCTAAATGTTTGCCTTCCTTGGTGGCTCAGAGGTTAAAGCATCTGCCTGCAATGGGAGAGACCTGATTTCAATCCCTGGGTTGAATCCCTGGGTCAGGAAGATCCCCTGGAGAAGGAAATGGCAACCCACTCCAGTATTCTTGCCTGGAAAATCCCATGGATAGAGGAACCTGGTGGGCTACAGTCCACGCGGTCGCAAAGAGTTGGACAAGACTGAGCGACTTCACTTTCACTTTCAAATGTTTGGTAGAATTCCCTTGTGAAACTGGTCCTGAAATTTGTTTGGTGAGTTTTTTATTACTGATTCAATTTCATTGCTGGTAACTGGTCTGCTCATGTCATTCCCTTCTGGCCCACAAAATTTCTGCTGAAAAATCAGTTGACAGTTTTATTAGGTGTTTCCTTTTATGTGGTTCTGTTTTTTTTCTTGCTATTTTTAAAATTATCCCTTTATTTTTATTTTTTGGCCATTTTAAGTATGTCTTGATGTAGGTCTCTTTGCAATCACCTTCTTTGGGGCTCACTGTCCTTCCAGGATCTGAATATTTGCTTTTTTCTTTAGATTAGGGACATTTTCAGCCATAATTTCTCTAGTACCTTTTCTGTCTCTCCCTTTTCTCTTAATGTAATTGTTAGTATGCCTGATAATGTCCCAGACATCCCTTAAATTATCCTCTTTTTTTTTTTTTCTGTTTTCACTAGGTGATTTCCACTATTCTATTTTCTAAGTTGTTTATGTGTTCCTGTATATCACTTCATCCACTGTTAATTCTTTCTAGTGTATTTTTCATTTCAGTTATTATATTCTTCAGCTCTGGTTGTTCCATCTTATAGTTCTTTGCTGAAGTTCTCACTGTGTTCATCTTTATCCAAAGTTAATTTTTATTACTGTTGCTTTGAATTTTTGTCAAGAAAATTAATCATCTCGTTTATTTATCTTATTTATTTCATTATTTTTTTTTTCCCCTCTCTTCTAGGGTTTTATTTTGTTCTGTTGTTTGGAATATATTCCTCTGTTTTCAAACTTTGTTTGACATCCTCTGAGTTTATGAAATTTGGCAAAATAGTTACCTATCCCATTTGTGAAGGTGTTTACTTGTGTGGAAGCATCTCTGTTCAGTCTGTGGGTGCCCAGTGGCTTTAGTAGCTTTGAAATGAGCATAAGGTATATCTTTTCCTTGGGTACGTTAGTAACCACCACCTTGGTAGGAGGTAGGGCTGGTGTTGGAAGGGCTAGAATCAGAGCCAGCTGCAAGCTGGAGCTTTTCCCAGACTTAGTGGTGGTTTCCAGCCTGTTAAGAGGCAGAGTCAGGACCCAAAGGGCTGGAGTAGGGGCCCTGAGGGAGTTGGACTTCCCACTGGAGTGATGGTAGTCTCTGCTATCATTGGGGGCATGACTGGGCCCCTAGGGGGCTGGAGCCATACTATGAGCCAACACTGCTTTCCCCACATTACCTGTACATGATAGCTGTTTCTGCTTTAGTAATGGGATCAGTGCCCCAGGGGTTTTTAGCTGGCTTTGCTTTTCCCCAATGTTAGTGTATGTGTGTGATGGCAATGGTGAGCTCCACCTTAGCAGGAGTCTGGTCTGAACTGTGGGGTGCAAGGGTGTGGTTCTGGCACCATGAAGTTTTCAATCTGCTGCCTCTGCACTGCAACTGGGAGCAAGCAAGTCTGTGAGTACACTCTTCATGAGAAGAGTTGTTTTATTATAGTTTTTTAGTAAGCCCACTGGTTTTCAACCCAATGAAGAGTTCTTTCCTGTGCCAGACCCCAGGGCTGGTGGTGCCTAATGGGGTTTTAAAGTCCACATTCCTTAAGGGAGATCACAGAGCCAATATATATCCCTCCTCTTTTGGGTCAATTGCTATGGTGTGGGTCCTAATTAGATTGCTTTTCTTCCCCTCCTTCCAGGAGCTCTGTAGTTCTTTCTTTATGGTCTTGGTTGTAGAAGCACTGTTCTGATAGCCTTCAGGTCATTCTCAGCAAGAGTTGCTTTATATGTACTTGTAATTTTGATGTGTTTTGGAGTAAATTAGTTCAGGGTCTTCATATTCCACTATCTTAATTGCCTCATCCTCCTTCAGTGGTTGATGTCACAAAATTACATCTTTAAATGTTGTGAGTCCAAAATTGAAAGTGTTAATTGTTCAGTCATGTCTGACTCTTTGTGACTTGACAGACTGTAGCCTGCCAGGCTTCTTTGTCCTTGGGATTTTCCAGGTAAGAATATTGGAGTGAGTTGTCATTCCTTTCTCCAGGGGATCTTCCTGACCTAGGAACTGAACCTGGGTCTCCTACACTGCAGGGCAATTCTTTACTCTCTGAGCCACCGGGGAATCTCTGTGAGTCCAAAGTTATAAATTAATATTTTTCAATGCATTACTCTTTTAAATTACATAGAATACAAAAAAGGAGTTATGAGCTAAAGTTACAAAGATACTAGCGTTTAGACTAATAGTTGCATTTTATTTTATTTTTTCTAATTTTACAATATTGTATTGGTTTTGCCATACATAAAAAATGTATTAGTTTCTCAGATTATGTAGAAAACAAAAAATGGAGTAACCAACTACCACTACAAAAATACTAGCTTTTATAATTAACAAAATACTTATGTTTACTGAGATCTTTATTTCTTCAAAATCTTTGAGTGGCTATCTAGCTTCCTTTCATATAAACCTAAAGGACTTTCAAGGACTTCACTAGCATTCCAATGGTTAAAATTCCATGCTACCAATGCAAGCAGTGCCAGTTTAATCTGTGGTTAAGTAACTAAAATCCTACATGTTGTGCAGTGCAGTCAAAAAGAACAAAAATTTAAAAAAAAAAAAAAAAACTAAAGGACTTTCTTTAGCATTTATTAAAAAAAATTATTTATTCATGGATTTACTAGATCTTCACTTTGTATGCAGGTTTTTCTCTATTTGTGGCAAGTGAGGGCTACTCTTCCTTACTGTGCTCAGGCTTCTCATTGCAGTGGCGTCTCATTGCAGAGCAGGGTGTCTAGGCACCTGGGCTTCTGTAGTTGCAGTACATAGACTTCAATAATTATGGCTAGTGTGTTCTAGAGTGTAGGCTCAGTAGTTGTGGCACACGAGCTTAGTTACTTTTGTGGCATGTGGAATCTTCAAGGACCAGGGATGATCGAACCTATGTCCCCTGAACTGGCACGTGAATCCTTAACCACTAGACCACCAGGGTGGTCTTCTTTCAGAGCAGGTATAGTAGTAACACTTCTTCAGATTTTGTTTATATGAGAATGTCTTATTTTCTCACTTTGAAGTACAGTTTTGCTGAATATAGTATTCTCAGTTGGTATATATATATTTTTCACATAGAACTTTGACTATATCAGCCAATTTTATTCTGGCCTCCAAAGTTTCTGATGAGAAATTTGCTATTAATATTATTGAGGATTCCTTGTATATGATGAGTTGCTTCCCTCTTGCTAATTTAGAAATTCTCTTTGTGTTTTTCCTTTGACAATTTCATGACAATGTGTCTTGATGTGGTCTCTGATTTCATCCTAGGTGATTTGGGTTGAGTTTTTGGATGTTTAGATCCACATATTTTACCAAATATTTGATAGTGTTAAGACATTATTTCTTCAAATATTTCTCTCCTTTTCTCTCTCTCCTCTGTCTGGGACTCCCATAATATATAGGTTGGTCCACTACACAGTGTTCCATGGTTATGTTCACTTATCTTTAATCTTTTTTTCTGTTTCCCAGACTTGATCATTTTCTTTGTCTTTTCTTCAAGGTCATTGATTCTTTTTTCTCCCCTTGCTCAAATCTGCTTTTGCAACTATCTAGTACATTTTGCATTCCACCAATTATACCTTTCAGCTCTAGAATTTCTTTTGGTTTCTTTCTAGACATTTTATCTCTTTGCTAATAGTTCTATTTTGTTCAAACATATATTTCTTGACTTTCTCCATATATTCCTTTAGTTTTCTGAACATAGTTAAACACAGTTATTTAAAAGACTTTATCTTAAAGCAGCCATCAGTTCTTTTTTACAGACAGGTTTGCTTTTTTCTGTGAACAGACCATATTTCTTTGTTTTTCTGTATGCTGTGTGATTTCTTTTTGCTAAAAATAGCCATTTGAATCTACTAATATTGTAACTCTGGAAATCAAACTCTATCCCCTTCCCAAGGCTTGTATGTTTTAGGTTGTTACTGCTGTTTCCTATCAGTATGGACTGTCTCTGCTCCAAAGATCAGCCTGATGTATAAACTTAAAATATTATTGGAGAGTGGAAGAAGATGGCAGAAGAGTAAGATGGGGAGATAACCAGACTCACCACAAATGTATCAAAACACATCAAGATATGGAACAACCTCTACAAAGCAACTTGTAGGTGACAACAGAAGACCCCAGGCCTCCAGAAGGCAGGCTAAGCTCCCTAGAATGGGGTAGGAGAGAGGATGGAGAAATAAAAAGGGAAAAGATGGAGAACTTCTTGACAGGAGCTTGTTCCCTCAGGAAGGGAGGGTATCCTGAGGGAGGAAGATTTCCCATGCACTAGGAAACTCACATGCAGGCATAAGAGTGTGCTGCAGAATCTCAGAAAACCAGCAAAACAGGGACGTAGAAGGTAGAAAACAGAGAAAGCTGCACTTCTCAGCCCATAAACAGCTCATGGACTGTGGTGGGCTTGGGAAACCCCACAGGGCAGAGAGAGGGCCCAGGGTGCCAATAGAGGGCAGACATACAAGCCTCTCCAGCTCACACACCCTTGTTGTGCAGAGGACAGGCTTGGCATGCTGAGAGAGAAGTGACATACAAACCTCTCTAGTACATATAAACCGTGGGACACAGAGGCTGGATGGGGAGCCTAGAGAAGAACACACAAGCCCTGCAACATAGAGGGTAGGTCGGTGAGCTGAAACAAGTACACACCAAGCCCTGCGACAACGCAGAGGGAGGATCCAGGGAACTGAGACAAGTGCACACAAGCCCTCTGATGCAGAGGGCAAGCTCAGGGGGACACAGGAAACCCATAAAAGTCTCCTTAGTCCACACAAGTCTCTTTGATGCAGAGGACACAATCAGGGAGCTGAGAAAAGATCCACACAAGCCCCTCCATATCATGCTTCCACCTGCTGTGCAGGGTGGGACCAGGAAACAGAAGCACCGGTAAAGATTCCAGAGACAATTAGCGGGTTGGCAGGAGTGAAAATATGCTGATAGGACCACTTTGAAACAGCTGAGGAAACTGATGTGTCTAACACTGCCGAAGCCAGAAGGACTGCCCAAAGACGCACTGAACCCCCAAACCTACTACTAAACACTGTACTGCCCTTCAGAGAGATAAGATCCTCCCCCAACCAGGAAAACATCACAGGACATGAATCCAACCTCTTGCACTGGAGCACACTTCACAGCCAAGAAGAATTATGACATTGAGAACTTTTTGCCTTATAAATCACACTGTTTATTCCTCTTGCATATTTCTGCCTTCACTTTAGTCTTTTCCAGTGCTGTGGAGTTATCCTTGATTTTTTAAAAAAATTCATTTTAAGATTTTTTTTATTTTTCACCCTTTTTTATGATTTTTTAAATTTTGTTTTTTTTTATATATTCAACTGCTTCTCTTATACTGCTTTACAATCTTTAGCTATTCCTGAATATATATAAATCTTTTTCACATATGTCTATTTACCTTTGCTTTTCTATTTTTTCTTTCTCTTTTTTTAACCCTCTTTTCCATCCCTTTTCTCTCCCTTCTCCTCTTTTGTCTTCTCCCTTTTTTCTTTCACTCTTCCTTTTTACACCAAGTAAGTTAAATTGTTGGGCTCTCTTTGCTATATTCCCCAGGTGGCACTCTGCTCAGGCTCAGTTTTCCAGACTGACCATTAGCTAGTTCTGCTTTTATTTGATCGATATCACCTTTGGTTTTCTTGTTCACCATGTCAATCTCCAATACTATTTTCTTTAGAATACTTTGGTTATAACTATATCATGGAAGTGTGTATATATGTCCCATTATTTCTGTAACGACCTGCATGATCTCCTCCCACTAGAACACAGGTAGAAGTCACCCCTAACAAGAAGTAAACACAAACCACTCAACCAACCTTTCCCTCCAATGGCAAAAATCAAAATGATGAAGGAATACAACCCTAAAGCCTGGGAAAAGGAGACCTCAAGTGGAGAAACTTAGGGGGAAAAAATGAAAAAAACAGAGAAATATAGCACAAATGAAAGAACAAGGTAGAAACTCACAAGACAGAATAAATGAAGAGGAAAGAAACAATCTAACTGTAAGAGAATCAAAATAATGATAGTAAACTATGTTATGAGGACTTAAAAATAGAATGGAAAAAAATGAAAGAAACAACACAGTTAATACAGTCATCAAGGACATAAAAGAAATAAAGAATAAGCAAACAGAGATGAATAACATTATCACTGAAATTAAAAATACTCTAGAAGGAACCAATAGCAGAATAACTGAGGGAGAAGAATGGATAAGTGAGATGGACGATCAAATGGTGAAAATAACTGTTGAAGAGGAGAATAAAGGAAAAAAGAATGAAAAGAATTGAGGATAGCCTCAGAGACAATTGAGACAATATTAAATGCACTGTTATTCGAGTTATAGGGGCTCAAGAGGAAGAAGAAAAAAAGAAAGGCACTGAGAAATTTTTTGAAGAAATTATAGTTGAAAACTTTCCCAACATGGGAAAGGAAACCGTTAATCAAGTCCAAGAAGTACCAAAAGTCCCTTACAGGATAAACCCAAGGAGAAATATACCAAGACACACCTTAGTCAAGCTAACAGAGATTAAGCATAAAGAAAGAATATTAAAAATAGCAAGGGAAAAGCAACAAGTAACATACAAGGGAAAACTCATGCAATTAACAGCAGATCTTTCTCTACATGAGGATTAACAACAGATTATTCAGCAAAATCTCTGCAGGCCAGAAAGGAATGGCAGAATATATGTAAAGTACTGAAAGAAAAAAGAAAATCTATGACTATACCTGGCAAAGATCTCATTTAAAATTGATGGGGAAATCAAAAACATTACAGACAAGCAAAAGTTAAGAGAATTTAGCACCACCAAACCAGCCTTACAACAAATACTAAAGGGACTTACCTAGCCAGTAAACAAAATAGAAAGGAAAGACCTACAAAAACAAACCCAAAATGATTAAAAAATGCCACTAGGAACATATATATCAATAATTATCTTAAATGTAAATGGGTTAAATGTACCAACCAAAAGATACAGACTGACTGAATGGATATAAAAACAAGACCCATAAGTATGCTTCCTAAAAGAGACCCTCTTCAGAGCTAAAGACAAATGCACAGAAGTAAAAGGATGGAAAAATATATTCCATGTGAATGGAAACCAACAGAAAGCCAATATGGCAATCTTATTTAAAAAAAAAAAAAAAGACTTTAAAGTAACGACTATTATGAGAGAAAGAAGGACACTACATAATGATCAATGGACCAATCCAAAAAGAAGACATAACTGTTGTAAATATCTATGCATCCAACATAAGAGCACCTCAGTACATAAGGCAAACACTAACAGGCATAAGAGGGAACATGGACAGCAACACAATAATAGTAGGGAACTTTAGCACCAATGGACAAATCATCAAAACAAAGAATCAATAAGAAAAGAGAAACCTTAAATGAAATGTTAGACCAAACGAACCTAATTGATATCTTCAGGACTTTTCATCCAAATACACTTTCTTCTCAAGTGCACATGGAACATTCTCGAGGATAGACCACATCTTTGGCCACAAATCAAGTCTCAGTACGTTTAAGAAAATTGAAATCATATCAAGTATCTTTGAGCACAGTGCTATGACACTAGATATCAACCACAAGGAAAAAAACAAACAAGCAAAAACAAACTCAAACTCAAAAAGCACAAACTCATGGAGCTTAAACAATACATTACTAAATAACAAAATGGCTACTGAAGAAATAAGAAGGGAAATTAAAGATTCCTAGAAACAAATGACAATGAAAATAGGATGACCAAAAATCTATGAGATTCAGCAAAAAAGCAGTTCCAAGAGGTAAGTTTATAGCAATACAATCCTACCTCAAGAAACAAGAAAAACACTGAATAGACAACCTAACTCTACATCTAAAGCAGCTGGATAAAGAACAACAACAACAAAACCCAAAGTCAGCAGAAGGAAAAAAATCATAAAGATCAGGGCAGAAATAAGTGAAAAAGAAATGAAGGAAACAATAGCAAAGATTAATAAAATTAAAGGCTGGTTCTTTGAGAAGATAAACAAAATTGGCAAACCACTAGCCAAACTCATCAAGATAAATATGGAGAACAATCAAGTGAACAAAATTAGAAATGAAAAAAGAGAGGTTACAACAGAAAACGCAGAAATACACAGGATCATAAGAGACTATTATGAACAACTAACTATATACTAATAAAACGGACAACCTAGAGGAAATGGACAGATTCTTAGAAAAGTTCAATCTCCTAATACCGAACCAGGAAGAAATAGAAATTATGAACAAGCCAAATATAAACACTGAAATTGAAACTGTGATAAAAATCTGCCAAAATACAAAAGCCAAGGGCTGGATGGCTTCAAAGGGGAATTCTATCCAACATTTAAAGAAGAGCTAATGTCTATTTTTCTGAAACTCTTCCAAAAATTTGCAAAGGAAGGAACACTTCCAAACTTACTCTACAAGGCCACAACCACCCTGATAACAAAACCAGGCAAAGACAATATACACAAAAAAGAAAATTACAGTCCAATATCACTGATGAACATAAGATGCACAAATCCTCAACAAAATTCTAGCAAATAAAATTCAAGCAAATAAAATTCAACAACACATTAAAAAGCTCATATACCATGATCAAGTAGAGTTTATTCCAAGGATGCAAGGTGTCTTCAATATACATAAATCAATCAATGTGATACATGATTTTAACAAATTTAGATAAAAACCATATGATCATCTCAATAAATGCAGAAAAGCCTTCAACAAAATTCAGCATCCATTTATGATAAAAAAAAAAAAAGATTCAAAAAATGAGCATACAAAGAACATACCTCAACATAATAAAGGCCATATATGATAAGCCCACAGCAACATTATTCTCAATAGTGAAAAAACTAAAAGCATTCCAGAATCTCTAAGATCAGGAACAAGACAAGGGTGTCCACTCTTACCACTATTATTCAATATAGTTTTGGAAGTCATAGCTATGGTAATTAGAGAAGAAAAATAAATAAAAGGAATCTGGATTAGAAAAAAAAAAAAAAGGTAAAACTCTCACTGTTTGCAGATAGCATGAAATTATACATAGCAAACCCCAAAGAAACTATCAGAAAATTACTAGAGCTGATCAGTGAATTCAGCAAAGTTGCAGTATACAAAGTCAATACACGGAAATCAGTTGCATTCTTATATACTAACAATGAAAACTCAGAAAGAGAAATTAAGGAGTCAATCCCACTCACCATTGCAACAAAAAATTAAAAATATTTAAGAATAAAGCTACTTAAGGAGACAAAAGAGCTATATACAAAGAATTATAAGACACTTCTGAAAGAAGTCAAAGAATCCATCCATACAAATGGATGGAGAGATATTTCATGTTCCTGAGTAGGAAGAATCAATATTGTGAAAATTACTTTACTACCAAATGCAATCTACAGATTCAATGTTATCCCTATCAAATTACCAATGCATTTTTCACAGAACTAGAACAAAAATTTTCAAAATTCATATGAAAACACAAAAGACCACAAATAGTCAAAGCATTCTTGAGAAAGAAGAATGGGCTTGAGGAATCTACCTTCCTGACTTCACACTATACTTCAATGCTACAGCCATCAAGATAGTACAGTACTGACATAAAAAGAGAAATATAAACCAATGAAACAAGATAGAAAACCCAGAGATAAACCCATGCACCTATGTGTTCCTTATTTTTGACAAAGGAGACAAGGGTATACAATGGGGCAGAGATAGCCTCTTCAATACATGGTGCTGAGAAAACTAGACAGCTATGTGCAAGAGAATGAAATTAGAACACATCCTATCACCATACAAAAAATAAATTCAAAATGGGTTAAAGACCTAAATGTATGATCAGAAACTATAAAACTCTTAAAGGAAAACATACGGAGAACACTCAATGACATAAATCCAATCAAGATTTTCTATGACTCACCTGCTAGAATAATGGAAATAAAAACAGAAATAAAAAAATGAGACGTAATTAAACTTAAAAGCTTTTGCACAGCAAAGGAGACAAACAAGGTGAAAAGACAACCCTCAGAATGGGAGAAAATAATAACGAATGAAATAACTGACAAAGAATTAATTTCCAAAATATACAAGCAGCTCATATAACTCAATACCAGAAAAACAAACAACCCAATCAAAAAATAGGAAAAAGACCTACACAGACATTTCTCCAAAGAAAACATACAGATGGCTAACAAACACATGAAAAGATGCTCAACATAGTTCATTATTATAAAAATGCAAATTAAAACTACAATGAGATACCATCTCCCACCAGTCAGAATGGCGATCATCAAAAAGCCTACAAACAATACAATAAATGCTGGAGAGTGTGTGGAGAAAAGAGAACCCTCTTTCATTGCTGGTGGGAATATAAGTTGATACAGCCACTATGGAAGACGATATGGAGATTCCTTAAAAAAGCTATGAATAAAACCACCATATGACTCAGCAATCCCACTGCTAGGCATATACCCTGAAGAAATCAAAATTGAAAAGGACATATGTACCCCGATGTGCATTGCAGCACTATTTACAATAGCTAGAACATGGAAGCAACCTAGATGCCCATCAACAGATGAATGGATCAAGAAACTGTGATATGCATATACAATGAAACATTGCGTAGCCATAAAAAGGAATGCATTTGAGTCAGTTCTAATGAGGTGGATGAACCTAGAACCTGTTATATAGAGTGAAGTCAGAAAGAGAAATAGAAATATATACTGACACATATATATGGAATCTAGAAAGATGGTACTGATGAATTTATTTGCAGGTCAGTAATAGAGAAATAGGACTTCTCTGTAACTCAAATGGTAAAGAATCTGCCTGCAATGCAGGAGACCAAGGTTTGATCCCTGGGTCAAGAAGATCCTCTGGAGAAGTGAATGGCAAGGAGAATCCCATGGACAGAGAAGCCTGGCAGGCTACAGTCCATGGGGTCACAAAGAGTCGGACACACCTGAGCAACAAACACACACACAATGAAGAAACAGAGATAAAGAACAGACCTATGGACATGGGGGGAGGGGAGGAGGGGGAGGGTGAAATATACAGAGACAGTAACACAGAAACTTACAGTACCATGTGTAAAACAGATAGCCAATGGGAATTTGCTACATGACTCTCTGGAGGGAGGGGATATGGGTGTAACTATGGCTGATTCTTATTGATGCTTGACAGAAAACAAAATTGTGTAAAGCAATTGTCCTTCAATTAAAAAATAAAGTGGCAAAAATAAAATATTATCAAGCCTTTTCTGAGTCTACCTCTGTGCACGAATATTGACTTTCTACTTTTCCCTATATATGAGGTTGCAGCTAAATGTCTTAGTTTTTAACGTCTGGCAACCAAATGAGAAAAAAAAAGAAACACAGAAAGAGATAGAGAAGAAAATACATGAGCCCCGTACATACACTGGAAGTCACTTCAGCTAAAGGGTGAAAAGCCTGGGAAGAGAGGATATGCTACAATGACTATCTGCCTCTGTGTCTGCACTTTCATGAGCAGAAGCAGCAATCATCAGTCAGAACCAGATCCCTAATATCTGCAGAAAGTGAAAGTCACTCAGTCATGTCCGACTCTTTACAATTCCATGGAATTCTCCAGACCAGAGTACTGTCTGGGTCCTTATTGCCCACTCCATCTCCTATGAACTGCGTGAAGTTGTTTCAGGAACATGTGCAGGACTACCTAACTTTGAGCTGGAGGGCAAGGGATGATGAGTAGTCACTACTGAAATAAGAGCTAGAATTGACTGAAATGAACCACAATTTACCTTTCAAGACTTCCCCTGGAAGTTGTCCTAAAAAAGACTCCAGATTTTCAAAATAGTTATGTCAGATTGATTCTATGAATGCAAAAATTGTTTTCTACATGAGGAGGCAGATTACTCATGCCTTTTAATCTGTCATCTTCCCAGAATCCTCTTTGAAACCAGTCAATTATCTTTTAAGGATAATTAAATAATAGCAAATGATCTTGTATATTTATATATGTAGAGATAAATCCATGTGCCTATGGATTACTTATTTGTAGAGAATAAATGTTTATTAGTGTATTTATTAATAAAAATCAATAAGTTTTATTATTTATTTTAGTTTATTCTAGTGATGCTAGTTTATTTTTGTATTAATATATACATAGACACATTTGATATCATTCTTATTCTCTCTGCAGGCACTTTGATAACATTTTGTATTTCATAGTGTCTAACGGTGACACTTTTGAGATTTTTAAATATGTTTAAGATTTTATTTTGCTTTTATTTTTTAAAAATGTGTAAATTTGTAAGTAGGCAACTCTTCTTTCAGTACTTTGAATGCATTGTTTGCCTATATTTTTGCTGGCAGCGTTTGTGATAAGAAATCTGCTGTCATTCTATTGCTGTACTGGGTACTTTTTTTTTTCTGATTGCTTCTATTTTTTTGTTTGTTTGTTTGTTGAGTACTTGCTTTATGCAGTTTGGTTATGATAAGATTTGGGGTCATGTCTCTTGTGCTTGGGTTAACTGGAGATTGTGTATTTCTAGAGTTTATAGATACCATCAAATTTGGAATATTTTCAACCATTTTACTTCAAATATACTTTTATCTGCCTATTTATTTCCTCACCTGTTTCCTTAAAACTCAAATTATATGTATGTCAAATGACATCACACAACTTATTTATGCTGTTTCATTCTTTCTAATCAATTTCACTTTTCTTTGAAGTTTCTGTTTCATGTTCTTCAATTTTATTAATACTTTATTTTGCAGTATCATAGCCAGTGTATTTTTACTTCTGATATTATAATTTCTTTCATCTAAAATTTCAATTTGCACATATTTATCTTTTCAATATCTAATTTAAATGTGTAAAATACAGTTACAATATTCATTTTAAAGTCATTGCCTACTCATTCTAACAACTCTGTTAGTTCTGGATCAGTTTCAGTTGATTGACTTTTCCTTCTAATTGTAAGTCGCATATATATATATATATATATATATATATATATATATATATATATGACTTCCCTGGTAGCTCAGCTGGTAAAGAATCCACTTGCAATGCAGGAGAGCTGGGTTTGATCCTTGGGCTGGAAAGATCCCCTGGAAAAGAGAACAACTAACCACGCCAGTATTCTGGCCTGGAGAATTCCATGGATTGTATTGTCTATGAAGTCACAAAGAGTCATACACAACGGAGAGACTTTCACTTTATAGTTTCACTATATATATATATATGCCTCTTTTCATGTCTGGTAACTTTTGATTTAGTGGTAGTCATTTGTAAATTTTAATTTATTGCATGATAATTTTTTTTGATTTTTATAAATGCTATTGTTGTTCAATCACCAAATCATATCCTACTCTTGTGACCCCATGGACTGCACACACCAGGCTCCCCTGTCCTTCGCTATCTCCCAGAGTTTGCTCAAACTCATGTCCATTGTGTCAGTGATGTCATTCAACCATATCATCTCTATCACCTTCTTCTCCTCCTGTAATCAATCTTTCCAAGCATCAGGGTCTTTTCCAATGTCACTTCAAATCAAGTGGCCAAAGTATTGGAGCTTCAGCACCCGTACTTTCAATGAATATTGTGGGTTGGTTTCCTTCATGATTAACTGGTTTGATCTCCATGCTATCCAAGGGACTCCCAACAGTCTTCTCCAGCACCAAAAGTTGAAAGCATCAATTCATTGGCACTCAACCTTCTCTATGATCCAACTCACATCCATACATAACTACTGGAAAAACTATAGCTTTGACTACATGGAACTTTGGTGGCAAAGTGATGTCTCTGCTTTTTAATATGCTGCTTAGGTTTGTCATAGTTTTTCTTTGAAGAAGCAATTGTCTTTTAATTTTATGGCTGAAGTCACTGTCTGCATTAACTTTGGAGCCCAAGGAAACAAAATCTATCACTTTTTCCTCATCTCTTCTCCATGAAGTCCTGTTGAGGTCCTTTAACAGACCGGAACCTGGTGGTCCAGAGTTGATGATAAGAAAGTAAAAGAGAAAGAGAAAGAGGCTGATATTCCTTGGTTTACACAGAAAACCAATAAAGTCCTTGATACAGGGCTCGCATTGCTCAAGAAGGCACTTGGTGCCCTCTCGAGGGGTTGAAGTTACAGTGCGCCTTCTCGAGAGAGTCTTAGAAGCCCAGGCAGGAGAGTGAGCATGATGGTTTCTGTGCTCCAGAGAATTAGCCTGAAAGAGAGAGAGAGAAGGAAAGAAAGAAAGACATGGGGACCCAAGCTCTGATGGAGCAAAGGTGTTTTATTCAACATTGTGTGGGTATTTATACTATCTTACAAGGTAGCTATTTTCAGCAGAGATAAAAACCAAAAGTCCAGACTTGCAAATTATCAAGGAAAACATAAGGCAATCCATATCAAAGAGAGAGGGTTGTAAATAATCACTTTTACCATATGGTTCATAAAAAGGAAGAGGGTCGTAAATAGTTACTTATCACCATATGGAAAAACTAACGAAGGAAATGCATGCATTCTTCAGCCCCTGGGAGTAGTTTGCTACTCCACTTAATTCCTGAATATTCAGGAATTAATAAAGGACAGAGGATTCATGACAGATCCAAAACATCACACAGGAAGCCTCCTGTTAAATGCTTCCTGACAAAGTCCCAGTGATGAAACTAGATGTCATAATCTTAGCTTTTTGAATATGTCCATTTAAATCCAGCTTTTCACTTTCCTCTTTCATCCTCATCAAGAGGCTCTTTAATTTCTCTTCAGTTTCTGCCATTAGAGTGGTATCATCTTCATATCTGAGGTTACTGCTGTTTCTTCTGGTGATTTTGATTCCAGCTTGTGAGTTATACAGCCTAGCATTTAGTATGATGTACTCTGCATATAAGTTAAATAAGATGGGGAAACAGTGGAAACAGTGTCAGACTTTATTTTGGGGGGCTCCAAAATCACCACAGATGGTGACTGCAGCCATGAAATTAAAAGACGCTTACTCCTTGCAAGAAAAGTTATGACCAACCTAGATAGCATATTCAAAAGCAGAGACATTACTTTGCTGACTAAGGTCCATCTAGTCAAGGCTATGGTTTTTCCAGTGGTCATGTATGGATGTGAGAGTTGGACTGTGAAGAAGGCTGAGCACTGAAGAATTGATGCTTTTGAACTGTGGTGTTGGAGAAGACCCATTCTGAAGGAGATCAGCCCTGGGGTTTCTTTGGAAGGAAGGACGCTAAAGTTGAAACTCCAGTACTTTGGCCACCTCATGCAAAGTGTTGACTCATTGGAAAAGACTCTGATGCTGGGAGGGATTGGGGGCAGGAGGAGAAGGGGACGACCGAGGATGAGATGGCTGGATGGCATCACTGACTCGATGGATGTGAATCTGAGTGAACTCCGGGAGTTGGTGATGGACAAGGAGGCCTGGCGTGCTGCGATTCATGGGGTCGCAAAGAGTCGGACACGACTGAGCGACTGAACTGAACTGAACTGAAGTTAAATAAGTAGGGTGACAATATACATCTGTGACGTACTCCTTCGTCAATTTTGAATTAGTCCATTGTTCCATGTTCAGTTCTAACTGTTACTTCTTGACTTGCATACAAGTCTCTCAGGAGACAGGTAAGGTGGTCTGCATTCCCATCTCTTTAAGAATGTTCCACAATTTGTTGTGATCCACACAGTCAAATTGTTTTGTGTAGTCAAAGATGAAAAAGTAGATTTTTTTTTCCTGAAATTTCCTTGCTCTGTGTATTATGTAACGGCTGTTGGCAATTTGATTTCTTGTTTGTCTGCCTTTTCTAAATCCAGCTTGTACATCTGAATGTTCTCAGTTCACATACTGTTGAATCCTAACTAGAAGGATTTTGAGTATTACCTTCATAGCATGTGATATAAATGTGATTGTACAGTAGTGTGAACATTCTTTGGCATTGCCTTTCTTTGGGATTGGAATAAAAACTGACCTTTTTCTGTCCTGTGGCCACTGCTGAGTTTTCAAATTTGATGACATATTGATTGCAGCACTTTAACAGAGCCATCTTTTAGGGTTTGAAATAACTTAGCTGGAATTCCATCATCTCCACCAGCTCTGTTCATAGCAATGCTTCCTAAGGCCCACCTGACTTCACATTCTAGGATGTCTGGCTCTACATGAGCGATCACACCATTATGTTATCTGGGTCATTAAGACCTTTTTTTTTGTATAGTTTTTGGATGACAAAAATTGCCATGCAGAGGAAAGAAATCTAGGACATTTGAGAGGGGCTTTAATGGGTCTTCTGGATTTGGAGAGATGGAGATGTATTATCAGTGCATTTGTTGAAACATTATGAGAAAATCTTGATTGAAAGAAGTCATAGAGAGAAATTATGATAAAAACTGGAATTAGAAGAAAAATTGCCAATAACAGATTTAGTTAAAAGTTCTAAAGTATGTGATCATAGTACAATTCTCTTTTGAGTCATGAGTTAACTATGCTGAGGACTAGGAATTATATCTGTTGATCTTAGAAGGTTACTCTTAATTTCCCTTTTCTGTTAGAAGTGTTCCTTAATATCCAATGAAAATCTCCAACTATTAATTTTATCCCAGTGATTTGTTTTAGTAGGAAGAGGATTATGAAAGACTACAAGAAAACCAAATCAAACAGTGAAAAGAAATTAATAAAACAAAGCCTTGTTTGAATTTAACAGTTATTTCTGATAGTTTCAAAAGCCTGTGGGATTTTAGACAAACTAAACTGAAATAGTTCTACAGGCCCATGAAGTAGGGGCTGGCATTATACTCTCTATATTACAGCTGGGAACCTTGAGGCACAAAGCCATTTAAGTGATATGTCCAAGGTCACTGAGCAAGTCACTGGTGAGGCCAAAAATAGAATCTCAATTCTTCAGCTAGTTCTTTGTTCAGGAGACCATATTGGTTCTTTTATTATGGTGGGGTAAAATATATTAGAGGCTTTTTTTTTTTAATATGCCAACCTAAAAATCAACATTTAAAAAGACCATTCAATTGATATTAAATCAAATCATATTTCATGCTTGAGATTTTCAAGTTACTGTTTAGAAAGAGTGTTTTCTTCTTGTTTAAGAGGAAAATATCCATAGGCAGCTTTTCACTGTTATCTCTCCATTCATAAAACTTTTCTCCTGCCCCTAAATATTTAATGGCTCTATTTAACAATAAATATGTTCTGGTTTCTGCACAAGGAAATGCAAGCCATAGTAATTGGCTTTGCCTTCAGACAGCTGAGTCAGCAAGAAATCAGGCAGCCTATAGAAACCTTTTAATTTGCTATCAGGTTTTCAGAGTTTCAAGCCATTGAAATGTATTGAAAAAATCTGGAGTCAACTAAACCAAGCAAATTAACCTTACATCTGCTTTATACAGCTCTTGAACTTCCAGATTTGTAACTCCTTATCTGTGTCTGCTCAAACAATTTTCTGGTGCATAATGCTGTCTGTGCAGTGGTAGGAAGGGAAAGTGGATTATAGTCTCTGGTACATATTTGTCTAAAAGTACTTGTATTTTTCCAGTTATAAAATATCTTTTTTCCCCTCTTGTGGGAATCCTTGAGAGCTATAAATTCTACTTTTGAGCTTCATATCTATATGTACAGATTTTGTGGAAAGCGATTTTACAATGTTCAAAGTTGTTAAATATTTCTAAAGAAATATACATTCACATACATTAAAGAGGACTAGAGATATACTTATCTCTGTATGTGTATGTGTGTGTATCCTAAGTTGCTTCAGTTGTACCTGACTCTTTGCAACCTTATGGATCATAGCCTGACAGGTTCTTCAGCCCATGAGATTCTCAAGGCAAGAATATTTGACTGGGTTGCCATGCCTTCCTCCAGCAGATTTTCCCAACCCAGGGATGGAACCCATGTCCCTTATGTCTCCTGCACTGGCAGGAGGGTTCTTGACCACTATTGCCAGCTGGAAAACCCCTGCATGTGTATGCTATGCACATGTACATATAAGAACTCACATGTATATATGTTTAGATATATTGTACACTGTTTTGTAATTATATGCAGTTATAATGTAGTAACACAATAATTTAATAATATAATATTAAATTATTAATTTACTAATGTAATAAATGCATAACATTTATTAAGCAACTACCTTGTTCCAGGCATTCTGTGAAGGTCTTTGTATATTATGTTTCATTTATCCTCATGGCATTATAAAGTGATTATTATTTCAATTTAGTTACTGAGGAAACTGAGACACTAATAGCAAACATCAATTTCCCAAATTAATATAGCTTTTAAGTGGAAGAGCAGGGTTATAAACACAGATGACCTAGTTCTCCTACACCATGTGTGAATAAGAATTATTTGTGAACATGTGAGTATAATAAACGTGTAAAGTCAACAGGTTTTGTCAAAATTGACTAAATTCATAAATTGAGATGCAGATAAATGTCTTCCACAGGCTGTACAGCTAGCTAGTGTCCAAACCTGGAGTATGAGTCAGAAAGTAGCATTTCGCTACAGCTTTCAGAATCAATATCATTAGATGATATCATAAATTGCAAACTGGGTAAGGTAGGAAATATCTTTTATAATTATGCAATACCTTTTTTTTTCAATGACATTTTCCCAGCTGAGATAATTTTTAAAAATAGGTAAACTATTTTTATTTTTAAATTTTCTGTTGATGTTTATGAACAGGTTTTTTTTTTTTAACCACATAAAAGGACTCCCATACAACCTCATAGTTGGTATTCAACAACTTTTCTCCACACTCATTCATTATTCAAAATACTTTTCTTTACATGTTGTAGAAATACTTTTTGCTGAGACACTTAGATCTCTGAAATACTACCTTCAATGGAACATCTTAGTATTTACCTTTGGGGACTTTTTTTTTTTTTTTTTCTTCTTCCTTTTTCTGCCTTCACTATTGCCTTCCTTCTTTGAGTTTGTATTCATGTGCTTGCTGTCACTTCATTCAGGTCCAACTCTATGCGGCCCTATGGACTGTAGCCTGCCAGGTTCCTCAGTCTATGGGATTCTCCAAGCAAGAATATATCGGAGTGGGTTGCCATGCCCTCCTCCAGGGGATCTGCCCGATACAGAGATCAAACCCATGCCTCTTATGTCTCCTGCATTGGCAGTAGGAATTTTTGTTGTTGTTTGTTTGTTTTTTAACCACTAGCACCACCTGGGAAGCCCCCTCTCTCAGTTTGAAAGTGAAAGTGAAGGTCTCTCAGTGGTGCCCAACTCTTTGCAATCCCATGGACTAGTCCATGGGATTCTCCAGGCCAGTACTGGAGTGAGTAATCTTTCCCTTCACCAGGGGATCTTCCCTACCCAGGGATCTAACCCAGGTCTCCCACATTGCAGGAGGATTCTTTATCAGCTGAGCCACAAGGGAAGCCCTTTAACCCAGTACTATCCTGGTTCCAACTGCAACTTTTTAACTCTGCCTTCTCTCATTTCTCTATGAGCAATTCCTTTAAAAAATATAGATTTATTTTTAATGTTCAGTTCATAGACTCTTTTCTTACTGTATAAACATCCCTTAGGTGAAGGTGATCATATCTCTTATGATAAGAGCATATTTGGATAATTCTGTATGTGTGCATATTTGTGCACATATTTGAAAGAGAGAGAAGGCCAGTAAGCTTCAGATTCCTACTGTCTACTGTATTTTCTGAATTACCTGCAATTGATGCTACAAAACAAACATGATAGGAAGATGTATAGTGTGTAAAAACTAAGCTGAGTGCTTAAGCCTGGAAGGATCTAGTTATATGAACATATCTGGCATAAATTTCTCAAGTTATTATTCAGTAACTATCCTCAAGTGGTTCTATGGTAAAATTTCCTGTTAAAAGTTCACTAAAAGACCTGATTCAAACCATACTCTGGTCTTAGTTTTTAGACCAATCTCACCTTCCCATTTAAAACTTCAAGTTGCTACAAGTTAAAGCTCAGTTTCATACTCAATAGTAAGTTTTTCTCCCTCACTTTTCCAACATCCAGCACAGATTAGACTTACTATGGGTTATAGAAAAATGGAATTAATGAGAAAAAATTATGATCAATCCTTTACACATCTGCTTTTCCTACTTCTTTATGTACTAGCTTCTCTTGTTTGTTAAGGCACGACAAGGAAAAGTTAAAACATCCAATTTATCCTTACTTCCCTAAGCAGAACTGCAGTCTTTTCCTTGTTCGGTTATAACTGTTTTACCTGTGAGTGCCAAACACCATGATATTAAGGTACTCATTTGTATGCAGCTCCCCTAGGCATTTTTACACTTTCAGGGTTGGCCTTATCTCTTAGCTGGCCTTCAGTTGATGACGTTTGTGTTACATTCCTCTAATACCTTCTTCCCATTTTGTTCCTTTCCCCCCCAAATCATCAGGTGTAATGGCAAAGCTACATCCCCCAATTGTATCTGTCCTTGTAGGTCTGCTGAACCTTTGGGAGAATGCTTCTCTATATCCTTAGAGGAGAGGAAGGAGAGGTTCCTGGTTTTCCTCTATGTCTTGTAGTACTCTCTCTCTCTCTCACCCTTTCTCACTCTTCCACTCTCTGCCCCATTTGCACTCCTTCCTATTCTTCTTTTCTGTTAGCACAAGACCATAACAGTAAGCCCTTCTAAGTAAAGGCACAAAGAATGATAAATGTTTCCCCTACTTGAAGGTTTTACCAATTTTTAGAAAGAAAACTCATAGACCTGCCTTCCATGTCTTCAAATTGGGACAGGCTCATTTTCTCTGTGCCTGAATGGCTCTAAAACATCAATTGCAGTCTTATTTGCCAATTTGCATTCTGTAGTAATTGGTGGGGGTGAGTAGGGTTGACACACATGCTTCTGTAACTTCTGCCTCTCAATAATTTCAACTTCTGGTGACTCTGAATTTAAAGTGTAAAATACTTAAGGTACTTCATTTTCAGTTTAAGCCACAATTATAGAACAGAAAAAATCATTGACATCTTGTTCTATTTTTATTAAAGGAATGATAACTCATGGGGAAAAAAAAGTAATAATTGTAGAGACCTCAAAGCGGGGAACTTATGTGGTATTTTAATAAACACTTTGACTTCATTTTTAACATTTAACTGCTGATAGTGTGCAAGCCCAATCACTTCTCCCTTCTGCCCCACAACTGACTAAGCAGATAAGATACACTAGGTGTTCCCTCCTTTGGCAAGAGCCAGAAATTCAAACCAGGCAATCCCTAGCCCACTCACATGAACCAACACTCCAATGCTATCCCTTAATCACAATAAAAACCAAACTAGTCTTGTTTTCTCTTGCTCAAGCTGCCACTTTTGGACCTTGGGAGATGTCCCCACTTTCAAAAGAAAGTTTCATTATGTGAGTAATAAATTATTCCATCAGTTATTTTTTTTTTTTTTTGTAAGAAATCATTTTTTTTTAAATCAAAGTATAACTGACATGTAATGTTATATGAGTTTTGGGTTACAACATATATGATATTTGTGTACAATGCAAAATTATCACCACAATCCACACCCCCAATTGCATGGCCCCAAAGAATAAAAATCTGTACTTGAAGCTGGTTCAGAGAACAATCTTTACAATAGGATGTTATGTGGAGCCTAACCGAGGACATGCCTTGAGGAACATTGCAGTCCCACTGGATGCCAATGAGCTCGTGGGGAATAAGGACATGGTTGTCACTTTTGAGTAAGCCCTCTACATGCAGGTGATGAAGCTCAGCATGAGCCCCAGTTGTCAGGAAGGCAAGTACCTGGCTGACCTGTCCAACTTGGTAGAGGATCTGAAGCGACAGTTCAGGCAGCCAATCCTGTGGTACAGTGCATCATAGAGGAATCAGGAGAGCACACTATCTCAGGGGAGCACACTGTCTCAGGGATAAGCAGAACCTGATGACCCTTCTGAAGGATGTGGGTGATCCGAGCCTGCATTCCCATCAAGATAAAGAACCCTTTCTCTTGTGCAGTGAGACCTTCAGCGAGGAGTCCAACAGGAGAATGTGCTGTTTGTCCAGGTGCCCCAACAAGCACATACAGGGGTGGCCCTCTCCTAACTGCCTGGCCAAGGACACTGAACAGGATGAGGTTCCCCTCACCAGGAGCTCAACAGCAGACTCACTACCTGGAGGAAAAGTTCCAGGAGGAATGTGGCCGAAGTCCACAATACAAGGTGCTCTGAGCCCCAGGGCACCTGCACCCCTAGTCCTCACTGATAGCATAGGGGCAGCATGCAGTGCCTCAGTGAGGTCAAATACAACTTGAGGCTGAGCTTCTAAGGTGCAACCAAGCAGGGAGCCACTGCACGTGGAAAACCAAGAGCGTCCAGGAGGATTAACAGCATGAGGAGGATTAGCAGCATGGGGAGACCCAGCAGCGTGAGGAGGATCACCTACATGAGGAGGTTCAGCAGAGTGTCGTGCTATATGTCTGACATCCACAATATGATGCTGCATGCTGATGTCACAGAGTGTGGAGTGGTGTGGGGCAAGTCCTGCTGACAGCCCAGCCTCAGCCTCTGGAGCCCAACTGTCTGTGGGGACCCCTGTATGGAACAAGAAGTCAGTGGCTTCTGCCATGTTCTGAACTAGAACCCCCATGTTTGTGGTGAAGGTCAATGTGCCTGAGAAGCAAGCTTTGGTTTCATAGCTGGGCCTTCCAGTGGTACATGTTTGACCATAGCAGATCCTGTTCCGATACCCCTTTGGATAGAACTGGCAGGCAGGGGCTGAGACCCACAAGCACAGAGGCCTGACTGAAGGAAGGCACCCCAACCTGGGGCGACTTGCTGGGCAAATTTTAGGTGGGACTCAGAGCACCATCAGAGAAGGCAATAGCACCCCACTCCAGTACTCTTGCCTGGAAAATCCCATGGAGGCAGGAGCCTGGTAGGCTGCAGTCCATGGGGTCGTTAAGAATCAGACACAACTGAGCGACTTCACTTTCACTCTTCACTTTCATGCATTGGGGAAGGCAATGGCAACCCACTCCAGTGTTCTTGCCTGGAGAATCCCAGGGACAGGGGAGCCAGGTGGAATGCTGTCTATGGGGTCGCACAGAGTCAGACACGACGGAAGCGACTTGGCAGCAGCAGCAGTCGCAGAGCACCATGGTCTCCCAGCTGTGATACTGCTATCACCACAAGCCTTCATGTTCCCTTCACAACACCTTGGAAGGGTCCAGACACAGATTTCTGGAGCTTACTCCATGCCATCACTCAATGGGAACATTTGATGTGATTCCTGCTGATTTTCATTTCACAATTTCAGAAACAGGAGAAAGGCCCCTACTGCAGGTATTTATTTGGCCTATGGTTTTTCCAGTTGGTCATGTATGGATGTGAGAGTTGGACTGTGAAGAAAGCTGAGCACCGAAGAATTGATGCTTTTGAACTGGAGAAGACTCTTGAGAGTCCCTTGGACTGCAAGGAGATCCAACCAGTCCATTCTAAAGGAGATTAGTCCTGGGTCTTCTTTGGAAGGAATGATACTAAGGCTGAAACTCCAATACTCTGGCCACCTGATGCGAAGAGTTGACTCATTGGGAAAGACTCTGATGTTGGGAAGGATTGAGGGTAGGAGGAGAAGGGGACAACAGAAGATGAGATGGCTGGATGTCATCACTGACTCGATGGACATGAGTTTGAATTGACTCTGGGAGTTGGTGATGGACAGGGAGACCTGGCATGCTGCAATTCATGGGGTCGCAAAGAGTCAGACATGACTGAGCGACTGAACTGAACTGAACTGAACTGAACTGAACTGATGGAGCCAAGAGAGGGGATGGGACCCTCAACATTTTGACTTTCATTTCTTCAAAGGGAAACTCAGGTGCCCCCTCGAATTTTAAAAATAAATGCATTAAAGATATAACTGTGTAATTGGACCATAGGAGATATTCCTCCAGAAAGGGGATGGGGGTGGGGTGGGAACAGGCAGGTAGACATTGTCTTTGGATAGAAACGAGAAGGTAGGAAGTCTTGTGCAGTGTCACCATAAGCACCTCCATCTGCATTAGTACCATTGGAATAATACATTTGATATGGTAGTGACTGTGAAACAAACAAAACTCTCTTAATTATAACTCTCATAATATGTCTTAATATAGTAACCAAAACTTTAGAGGGAGCCTCGAACCCACCTCTGTGAGGTGAATAAAATGTTTGGCACCGTGAGGAGAATGGCCAGACAGTGACCACCACAGAAAGGTCTTTATTTTAATGCTTCTGCTTGCTGACTGGTTTTGTTACCTGCTGGAGAGCATGCACTTTTAGCTGCTGCCTGCTGGCTTGTGCTTTGAGCTGTGTTGGTTTGTGCTGCATTTACTGAGCTCTCCAAGTTTCTCTTATAGATTTAACTGATCTTAGTTGAAAAGTGTTCATAATTGGCATTTAGGGACAGTAATGTGGAATTGAAGACCTCCTTCAAATGGCTGTAGTTTGTGTGCCTTGTCTGGGAACTGTGGTTATCAGAGTGAATCATGTCTTGATTCTGTCAAGGAAGTGTGTAATTTCCTTGGTTCTGTCTTATCACAACAAAAATTTGAAATGATGGACCAGCTCTTGGATGGACCACTGTTACAGCTCCATGTTACAGCTCAGTTTTACTTAGAAAACAAAGGAAAATACATCCTCTTGGTGTGAGAGCATGACAACCCAAAAGGTGAAAAAGGAGAGAGATGAAACAGAGAGAGACAGAGAGAGAGAGAGTGAGCGAGATAGAGAGAGACCTTGGCCCTTTGGCCTCTCTTTTTACATGTTTTTTTCCTCCCCCTGGGCCTGCCCTATGTAAACTGGGCTAGCCAGGAATGCTGTTTGTTCTACCTGATGTCCTCACTCTGGTCCTCAGACCTTCCTTTATTTATTTTTGCAGGCTTTTCTCTTCCTTGTCTTTTAGCTACCATCATTCTGGACTCCCTTTTTCTATTCTAACTACCTAACATTCCCCTCCCCGCCCCCAAGAGATGGGAGGCCCAATTGTTTGGGAATAGGGATTTTGAGTTTTTTCTGGCTACTTCCTGTTGAACTGGGAAGGCGAAGGGCATTGGGCCTCCTCCTCTTGCTAGTCTTAGACCCCAGAGTCCTTATAGCAGTGCCCATATAAGGGGGAGTGATATTTTCTGTGGTCAGCTGTAGTTTTATATATCATTTTTGAACTGGCAATGTATGTTGTAGCTTGTTGACTTGGGCAGAGACAAAAGAGGTTAGACAATTGATAATACATGGGACAGTCATCAGCAGCATCGATATGGTGCTGGCAGGGACTAGTAGGGTTATTAGCCAACTCTAAATTCCCATTCCCATCTCCTTGTTCAGGGATCAGAAGATCTATCTCCTGTCTGTTTTGGAGTACAACTGCTGCCAAGATCTTTAGAGCTGTCTTGAGAAATCTTATCCCTGGGAACTAGACTTTGGGAGTGTTCATTAGAATGGCACTCATTTGTAGTTCTGAATAGGTATCTGAGATCTCCCAGGGGCTCACAAGTGTATTGAGTGTCCTCTTCTGTTTTATTCCATGTCTTGACTCATGAGTAGTGAATCCAGAAGTCATGTCCTGGTACCTTGACTGCTGTGGGGGTAGAAACTATTACAAGGTAGGGGACCTTCCATGTGGACTGGAGCTGAGCCTTTGGGGACCCATCTTTCCAGCCTTTAATTAGGACTTGAGTCCATGGAGGATATAGTGGTGACTCCTTAGAATCTTTTAGGTCTTGGTTGACTCCCCACAAGCATATAGCCTGTTGGAATTGCCCAATGGCCATGGTATAAGACCAGAGGGTCTGAGCCTCTAGATCTAGGAAGAGGTAATTGACATAAACAAAAGGTTTCCTATATAGCATCTCATAAGGACTAAGACCAACCTATTCCTTAGGGGCAATATGGGTGTTGAGGAGAGCTATTGGAAAAGCCTCCTTCCATCCCAGGGAGGTCTCCTGGGTTATCCTTTATATCACTGATTTTAAGAATTGGTTGGCTCTTTCTACTCTCCCTGAAGACTGAGGCTTACAGGCACAACGGGATAATAAATAATGTCCAATGCTTTAGAGACCCCTTGGGTGACCTTAGAAGTAAATGATGTTCCACTGTCACTTTGTAATGACCAGGGCAGATGAAATCTCAGAACGATTTTATGAAGCAGTTTTTTTTTTTTTTTTTTTACCACCTCCTCAGCCTTCTCAGTTCAGGTGGGAAAGCCTTCAATCCATCCTGTGAATGTATCTATCATGACTAATAGGTATTTATACCCTTGAGAAACTGACATCTGGGTGAAGCCCATCTGCCAGTCCTCTCCTGGATAGGCACCATGTCATTGGACAGGTTGGGCCTGATCCTCTGTCCTGGGGTCTTCAACTCCTTGGGGGTTGTTTAATTGGCAAGTGCGACAAGAGGAGACTGCTTGCCTTATAGTCCTTTGGAAGCCTGTTCCTCTGAAGGACTTTCTAGTAATCTTTGGAAGGCCTTTTCCCCTAAATGAGTGGTGTCATGTAAGGAGTTAACCAACTTCCATTGGAGGTTCTCAGGCAGAAAAAGGAGTCCCTCATTTTGAAACCACCGTATATAATCTTCTTGAAAGCCCTTACTCTTAGCTTTAAGAGTCTCACCTTCAGTATATGAAGGAGTTTCTGGCAAATTAGTCTGTGGAACTAAGGTGGCAACCCCTATTAGGTCATTGTTCTGTAATGCTGCTCTCAGCTGCTTGGTTTCCTCGTGCCATTTCCATGCTCCCTTTTTGGTGTCCTTTATAGTGGGAGGCTGAAACCTCAATGGGCAGATGGACTGCCTCCAAGAGTTTAAGGATTTGATACCATGTTTGTTTGGGGATCCTGGGGTAGTCAAGTGACTTCTTTCTTTCCAAATAACAGCACATGCATGTAGCACCAGAAGAGCATACTTGGAGTCAGTGTAAATGGCTGTTCTTTTTCCTTTTCCCAGCTCTAAAGCTTGAGTCAGGGCTATGAACTCAGCTAATTGGACGGAAGTACCTGGTGGCAAAGGTTTAGCCTCTATGGTCTCAAAATTGGAGATGACTGCATATCCGACTTTTCTTTTTCCATCCAAGACAAAGCTACTTCCATCAGTGTACCAGATTTCCTCAGGATTGATCAGAGGATCTTCCAACAATCCCTCTCAGCGTTCTGTCCAGTGGGCCAAGGTTTCTAGGCAAGAGTGAAAGGGGAGAGAGCCCTCAGGGGTAGGCAGGAGCGTGGTAGGTTTAAGAACCTCACAAGAGGATATAGTGAGGCCTGGATTTTCCATCAGCACTACTTGATATCTGAGAATTTTTTGATCAGACATCCATAAATGGCCTCTCCTGTTTAGGACTTGTTTTACTTGGTGGCTGGTAAAAATAGTTTGCCCCCAAACGAGAGTTTTAAAGCATCTTCTATAGGGATTGCAATAGCTGCAAAATTTCAAAGGCAGGGAGAGTTTTCTTTCCATTAAGGGAGGGGGACAGTCAGGGACCACTAGAAACTGATGGGAAAATATTTGTCCATCCCGGCAACAAAGTGCTCAGGTGAATCTTTTAGTAACTGTTGTTCCTGTAACACCGCAAATGATACAGGTTTGGGAGGAGAAGGCTCTGGAGTAAGAGGTCAGGACAGAGTAGGTAGCCCCTGTGTCAACCAAGAAATTCTTGGACCTACCTGCCACATCCAGTTGCATCCTTTGGCGCCAGCCCCGTGATGGTTATCTGTGACAGGTAGGCTGGCTAGAGTGGACTGCTTCAGTCCTATTGAACCATTGTGAGGGAAGGCTTGGTGCTTGACCTTGAGGCTCTTAAGCCCCAAGGGCAGAGTGCTGCCCAGTGTCCCAGTTGATGGCATTTATAGCAAACTGTTTTAGGACTTATCATGGTTTAGGCACTCTTTGGCCCAAAGCCCCGCCTGTCTACAGATTAGGCATTGGCCTTGTGCCTTGTCCTTCAAGGACTTGGTGTTTGCCATAGGGCTTCCCTGGAGGGGAGTCAGCATCTGGGCATGCCTTATCTCTTTCTTTTTCTCCCTTTCCTGGGCCTTGGCCTCTCTTTCCTGTTCTCTGTTATAAAAGGTATTGGTGGCTGTGTGGACCATTTCATCTAAAGAGGCAGCAGGGTCCTGCTGCTGTAGCTGTTGTAACTTTATTCTGATGTCTGATGCATATTGGGACAGGAATTTGTCCTTTAAAATCACCTGTCCCTCATAAGAATCTAAGTCCAGATTGGTAAACTTTTGGAGGGCTTCTTTTAACTTTTCCAGAAAGACAATGGGGTTCTCATTGGGCTCCTGAGTTATTGCTGAGACCCAGGCAAAGCTGCTTACTCTTTGCTGAGATGCTTTCAGTCCTGTGTTCACACAGATCAGAAAATGATCCCTTTCTCATATGTGCTCAGGGTCATTATAGCTCCAATTAGGATCTGAGGAGGGGACTTCAGTTTCCCCTACTAGATATTTATTGCTTGATATGTGAATCCCCGTCGCATACTTTTGGCCTCCCTTTAAGACACTAGTATGCTCAGGGTCAAATAGAGTTTGACTAAATATGACCATAATGTCCTTCCACGTCAAGTCAAAGGCCAAAGTAATGTGTTGGAATGTATCTATATAATTACCTGGGTCATCTGTATAGCTTCCCAGGTCTTGTTTGATCTGTCTTAGTTTTAGGAGGGAGAAGGGCTTATGGACCTGGGTTGGTTTGAATTCTCCTCCATTTTCAACTTGGCTTTTGTGGAGGGGATGCTCCTGGATATGGGGGCAGATTTGGATACAAGGAAGGAGCACCAGCAACTCGGGAGCTGTGTGAGGTGACCTTTATGAGGGAGATGGGGAGGTGGGGGGTTTCTCTTGGTTGTCTGTGCTTCACACCATTTGCCTACTAGGCTGACTTTTAGGGCATGCAACAGTCCCATACGGAAGACAGAGTTCCTTCATATCTGTTAGTCAGAAGAAAATTTGGACAGAGGGGATCTCTGTACATATCCCTTGTCTTTTGCAGAATAAGTCTTGCTTCAGGATGGTGTTGTAATTTAAACTCCCATCTTCAGGGCAGTGTTCCTCGTCCCCCAGAGGATACCTTGGCCACTCAGTGGCACAAAAGAATTTTAAGCAACTTCTCCTTAGAGTTGGATGATTGAACAGCTTCCAGTTATCAAGGATGCATCTCAAAGGCATCTGCTGGGAAGTGGATTGGTTATTTCCCATCTGAAAGACAGTCACACAGGAGTAAAAAAAAAAAGATTAAAAAAGAAATAATAAAACTAATAGGCCTCCTTCAGTTTCCATGGGTGGACTTCCTTAGGGGTGAGTCTTTTTTAGACTTATCCTACCCAATACTGTTGCAACCTAAGAGCCAGGCATCCCTGGTTCAGGGTGCAGATCCCCAGGCAAGTGAGGTGTGACAGCTTCCTGGAGATCAAATCCTCAGGCAGGTTGAGGCAGGTTGGCCTCCTGAGAATTGGGTCCCTGGGCAAATCGAGGCATGACAACCTCCTGGGACCCCTGGACTGGTGGATCCCCAAGCAGGTTGAGGCGTGACAACCTTTTGAGGACCAGATTCCTAGACAGGTCGAGGCAGGATTGACCTTCTGGGACTGCCAGGCTGGAGTTGGGCATCCCCCAGGTCTTCAGCATGACCAGTGCTGGGTAGGATTAAGGGGCTGTAATTTTAACTCATTGGCAATTTGTTCACCACAGATGGGAATAAATATCATAATGTAAAGCAATCCAAGTCTGTGCCCTGAGACTTGGAACCTGGTGAAACAGTCATAAGCCTTGTCCTCTTACTGCTCTAAGGGATTTAAGTCACTGATTTCCTCCCCTAGCCCTCCATAAGAGCAGCTTAGGGTGTTTCCAATGGTAAACATTTCATTGTCATAGGTTCACTTTAGGTAATAACAGAAATAGTGACAAAGGAGTGGATTATCTGGCCCTGTTAGGGGCGTTAAGTGTATCTTAATAATAAGAGGGGTAGAGCAATGTTGCCCACAAGGGGGCAGGGTCCTAGTTGTAGGAGTGAGTAATTGGCTTAAGAATAAATTGGTAAGAGGCAACAGACAAGATGTTCCATAAAAGTGGAGTAGAAATTTGATCTGGGGGTATGTTTGTAACTTTAGGAGAAGGATGGTAAGGGTTTCAGCCCAAAAGGCCTGCAGGGTTAACTCCCAGAGTGGCAAACATTATCCATGGAAGCCCAATTGCCTTTGAAGGGATGCCAACAGAAGGACTTCTAGCAGGCATTGTGTGCCTGTCTCCCACCCTAGCAGGTTCACTGAGAGATACTGATGTTGCACATGTTGTAGGAAACATGGAAGATGACGGCCTGAATATCTAGAGGGATTGGATATTATATAGTACTTCCCTCAGTATTTTCTGGAATCTGAGACTGAGTCAAGTGAGCTTTCTGCTGACTTCGTTTTTTGCTGTCCTGGTTTCCAGCATGCTGAGCTTCTTGTCACTTCCCCTGTGCTGGGTTTTCTTCGTGTTCAGCTTCTACTGTGGGAGATTTTGCCGAGTTGGGCTTCTGCCATGCTTGGTCTCTTCCTTGTGGGGGCCGCACTGAGGTTGTTTCAGCCAGGTTAAATCCAAGTTATGGCACTGTAGATGTTGGGGGAGTGTGTAATTTCCTTAGTTCTGTCTCATCACAACAAAAATTTGAAGTGACAGAGAAGCCCTCGGATGGACCAGTGTTACAGCTCCATGTTACAGCTCAGTTTTATTTAGGAAGGAAAATACATCCTTGAGGCCTGAAGGCGTGATGACCCAAAAGACATGAAGAGAAGAGAAAGAGAGACAGAGAGAGAGACAGAACAAGCGAGAGAGCGAGACCTTGGCCCTTTGGCTCCTCTTTTTATATGTTTTTTCTCCTCCCCCTGGGCCTGCCCTATGTAAATTAGGCTAGCCAGGAGTGCTGTTTGTTCTACCTGAGGTCCTCATTCTGGTCCTCGGACCTTCCTTTATTCTATTTTTGCAGGCTTTTCTCTTCTTTGTCTTTTAGCCACAATTCTGGACTCCTTTTTCCTATTCTAACTACCTAACAGTTCTAACATAAGTCATAACTGACACTAGCTCAAAGCAGTGACCCTTACCTGTGACCATGACTGTGTATCTCAGCCTGGCACTCACTGCCATCCTATTGAGTGCTTAAGGGAGAGACTGATATTCTGTGCAATGTGTAGGCCAATCAGTGGTTTCCCACGTGGAGGAAGAGTAGTCATTATGTAACATGTTGAGGGCCACACTCCTAAAACAGTTGCCTTGCTACAACTCTTAAAAATGCCTTTGCTTGTATTGCAAAAATATCCTTATACTCCAGGATATAGGGGGAAAAAAAACACATTTCCCCTAATGACACAGTTAAGGGAAGGAGATATTAAAACCTGATCTCAGTTGAGGATTCTTAATCCCAATAAAGTTACTATTGCTGTGGGAGAGGCCTCTAACCCTGGAAGACTAGTCTGCAACTCTCTGGAGGAAGAAACCTGTAAGTATGTACAGAATGTAGATGATTCCCTTGAAATATATACAGTAACAACCAAGAAAAACAAAAAAAACTGAAGCAGAAGTCTATGGTGTTTTACTAGAAATCTAAAGTTTAATACAAAAACAAACAAACCTGAAACATGTAGGTGAAATAGTGACAATTAAATTTTATGACTCTGCAACATAGGTTCTAAGTTAAGCTTAGTGAAAGTGAAATCACTCAGTTGTGTCCCACTCTTTGCAATCCCATGGACTGAGCTGGCTAGGCTCCTCTGTCCATGGGATTCTCCAGACAAGAATATTGGAGTGGTTTGCCATTCCTTTCTTGAGGGGATCTTCCTGACCTACGGATTGAAACCAGGTCTCCTGCATTGCAGGCAGATTCTTTTAAGTTAAGCTAACAGTTGCTCAAATGCACCAATTGGAAACATTTCAATTATCTGGGGATCCCACTGAACTTAATAAGCAAGGTATCCCTTTACTCTTAGAGAAGTTGTAAAATATAAAATAGAAAAAAAGAAAAAAGAAAAGAAAGGTAAGCTTCCCCCTAACTATCAGAAATATCACCTGCTTAATTTCCCATGGTGAGAGTACCCATTACCCTGAAACACCCCAGATTGGGCATGGACTCCCTGAATCAATTAGTATTATCAATAAATTAAAATTAAATGAAGTCTTTGGTACTAACAATCATACTTTTAACCTTACATTACAGAATGTTTCTACATTTTGGGCTTCAGAAACAGATTATTGAGTAATGTACTTCTTTTTGCTCCACCTCTTTCATTCCATTTTCAATAACAAACTCAAGAAGACCAAAAAAAAAAAAAGCAGGCCATGAATCGGAGGGGCAAGGTAGATGAAATGTGAAAGGGTCGTGTTTTTAGTGCCTTGAGTCATCTTTCAATATCATGATTTCAGCCTTAGAGGACCTCATCCTTTCTCCTTTCACATTACAGTTGTCCCTCAGTATCTGGAGGGGATTGTTTACAGGACCCCTTGTGGATGCTAAAATCCACAGATTCTTGAGTCCCTTGTATCCCTAGTATCTGCATATAACCTACATACTTCCTCATATATATTTGAAATCATCTCTAGATTATTTATAATACCTAATACACTGTAAATGTTGTGTAAATATTTGTAGATACAATGTAAACGCTGTATAAATAGTTGAAGGCACATGGCAAATTCAAGTTTTGCCTTTGGGAACTCTCTGGATTTTTATTGTTTTTTTTTCCTTTCAAACTGTGGTTTACTGAGTACATAGATGTGAAATCCTCCATTGACCATAATTTGAAGAAGTCTGGATTTGGATGATGCTTGGCTTCAGCGATCAGTGCAAAGAAATACAGGGAAAGAACAGAATGGGAAAGACTAGAGATCTCTTCAAGAAAATTAGAGACACCAAGGGAACATTTCATGCAAAGATGGGCTCGATAAAGAACAGAAATGGTATGGACCTAACAGAAGCAGAAGATATTAAAAAGAGGTGGCAAGAATACACAGAGGAACTGTACAAAAAAGATCTTCATGACCTGGATAGTCACATGGTGTGATTACTCATCTAGAACCAGACATTCTGGAATGTGAAGTCAAGTGGGCCGTAGAAAGCATCACTATGAACAAAGCTAGTGGAGGTCATGGAATTCCAGTTGAGCTGTTTCAAATCCTGAAAGATGATGCTGTGAAAGTGCTGCACTCAATATGCCAGCAAATTTGGAAAACTCAGCAGTGGCCACAGGACTGGAAAATGTCAGTTTTCATTCCAATCTGAAAGAAAGGCAATGCCAAAGAATGCTCAAACTACTGCACAATTGCACTCATCTCACACGCTAGTAAAGTAATGCTCAAAATTCTCCAAGCCAGGCTTCAGCAATACGTGAACCATGAATATCCTGATGTTCAAACTGGTTTTAGAAAAGGCAGAGGAACCAGAGATCAAATTGTCAACATCCGCTGGATCATGGAAAAAGCAAGAGAGTGCCACAAAAACATCTATTTCTGCTTGATTGACTATGCCAAAACCTTTGACTGTGTGGATCACAATACACTGTGGAAAATTCTGAAAGAGATGGGAATACCAGACCACCTGACCTGCCTCTTGAGAAAGCTGTATGCAGGTCAGGAAGCAACAGTTAGAACTGGACATGGAACAACAGACTGGTTCCAAACAGGAAAAGGAGGACGTCAAGGCTGTATATTGTCACCTGCTTATTTAACTTCTATGCAGAGTACATCATGAGAAATGATGGACTGGAAGAAACATAAGCTGGAATCAAGATTGCCAGGAGAAATATCAATAACCTCTGATATGCAGATGACACCACCCTTATGGCAGAAAGTGAAGAGGAACTAAAAAGCCTCTTGATGAAAGTAAAAGAGGAGAGTGAAAAATTTGGCTTAAAGCTCAACATTCAGAAAACGAAGATCATGGCATCCAGTCCCATCACTTCATGGGAAATAGACAGGGAAACAGTAGAAACAGTGTCAGACTTTATTTTTTGGGGCTCCAAAATCACTGCAGATGGTGACTGCAGCCATGAAATTAAAAGACGCTTACTCCTTGGAAGAAAAAGTTATGACCAACCTAGATAGCATATTCAAAAGCAGAGACATTACTTTGCCAACAAAGGTCCGTCTAGTCAAGGCTATGGTTTTTCCAGTAGTCATGTATGGATGTGAGAGTTGGACTGTGAAGAAGGCTGAGCGCCGAAGAATTGATGCTTTTGAACTGTGGTGTTGGAGAAGACTCTTGAGAGTCCCTTGGACTGCAAGGAGCTCCAACCAGTCCATTCTGAAGGAGATCAGCCCTGGGATTTCTTTGGAAGGAATGATGCTAAAGCTGAAACTCCAGTACTTTGGCCACCTCATGCGAAGAGTTGACTCATTGGAAAGGACTTTGATGCTGGGAGGGATTGGGGTCAGGAGCAGAAGGAGACGACAGAGGATGAGATGGCTGGATGGCATCACCAACTCGATGGACGTAAGTCTGAGTGAACTCCAGGAGTTGGTGATGGACAGGGAGGCCTGGCGTGCTGCGATTCATGGGGTCGCAAAGAGTCAGACACGGCTGAGCGACTGAAATGACTGAACTAACTGGATTTGGTGAGACTATTTGAGGTGTCTCGAGGGATCTGATGTATATAAGAAAGGGAGAAGGTGAGAATTTCTAGGAATATCAGGGAAAGAAAAGATTTCTTGTTTAAATTTATCTTTACAAAGAGTAATTCCTTAATGAGAGGCCTGTGGCTATTCTAATTGTCTACTAGGACAAAGAGCAGTTTATAACATTTGGGAAAGGTTTTTTTTTGTTGTTGTTCAGCTGTCCTGTCTGTGATCCAGCTTTTTTTATCCTCAACCATTTGAGACTTGGCTTGATGAATTTACAGTGAAAAACACTTACTTAAAAAACAAAATACAGTTCTAAAAAAACAAAGTACAAAAGAAATAGCTGTCAGTAGAGTAAAATTTGCTTTAAATAAAGTCGCATATTTTTGCACAACTGTTTGTCTGATTCAAGATCTGAGAATTAAGATATTAAATTTTCCTTCCCAAGTCACTGTTTTTGATGCAATAAGTAGTAGAGCAAACTTTAAAGCATGGTTTTAGTTTTACAAATGATGTTTGTAAAAAAAAAAAAATCTTATTAATATTGTTTTTGTGTTCTTAATAGAACACATGGATATGGTCTGATTGTCAGTTACTCAAAGATATTTAATTAATGTCTATTGCATTTCTATTCTAGCAAAAGGAAAAGAAAAAAGAGAGAGAGTAGGTAAGGTTAGAGGAAGAGGAATATTTAGGAAAACAAAAAAATACAAGGTAAGGACTATGATGTATAGTCTCAAAATACTTTTAAGCTCTCTCTGTTTCTCCAGAGAGGCTGGATATACACAAATTGTAGCTTGGGTACTTTTCTCACAATCGTATTTTAATAAAATTGGTGATTCATTATGTCTTTGGCATAAGTCTGTGAACATATTAAAAGACAGATACTATTGATTTCTTCTGTTTTTCATTCCCACTTTGTGCTGTTAAATGATGATATCTGTCAATGATAAAATAAGTGTTTAGTTAATATGAGCTAATGAAGAAATAAGCCTATTAAATGGAAATATAATAGTGTATAAAAATGAGAAAATAAAAATAGTTTACATAGATATTTTTTGAAACCATTAAATATATCTTTCTTGATAAGATATAAATATGATATGTAGGTCATCTTAAGTTAGAGAAGCCTCAGTCCTTCATAGGTGAGATGTCAGCCTTGAACTAAGCTCTGAGAAATAGCTGGTGTTTGGGGAAAAAAGCCAGATTATATTAGTGCCTATAAGTTTAGTGTAGAGGGACATGTGGTTGGAAATTCTTTAATCTGAAGATATTGACAACACCTTCTAAAGAATAACAGATGTTTTCAGGAATAAAAAGATTTGGCAAGATTCTTGTTTAAAGTTATAAAACAGGAATTAACAATTGATCTGGCAGTTGAAACAATCTGAAGCTTCATCTTAACACTGGAATTTGCATCTTGAGCCCAGATGCCTTTGCAGAAACAGCTTTAAAATTTCTATGTCTTCACATAAGTACCTTGCAATCCAAAATGTATCCTATTTTTCTTCTTTGCTGTTGTTGCTAAAATACACTGTCATTTTATCAGTTGTTTGGACTGAAATGTTAAAATCAGTGACAGTTACCTTCACTTCATCTCTGAATATAGTGAGTTTTCAAGATGCAGCAATTCTTCTCTTTCAGTAGCTGGTGCTCACTATCTCAGTGTAAGATTAGCTCTGGCCAGACTAAGACACAAAGTAGTGCTTCTCATAGTTAAAATCTTGGTGACATGTAGATTTTACTTCAGGAGTTCTAAGGTGGGTCCTGGAGTTCTTCATTTCTGAGAAACCTGTAAGTTTGTTAGTGCTAACTAGACAGGACCACATGTTGAGAAGTAAGGCTATAGAAGTCTTATTGCTGTCCCTACTTCTGCCATCCATATGTTACTCCAAATTAAAAAAAAAAAAAATCCAGGAAATAAATCTAAGGGGATAGAATAAAATTCTAATGTTTCTCATATTAAAGAATACATTCCTTGGAAATTGCAGAATTTAAATTCAAATTCACACTTACTCTATTGAATAGATTAAGTCAGTTATCACTTGATGCTTCTCTGTAAGAGCACCTCATTTGGTATTCAATCTTCTTCCTACAAAAACTTTGCTGAAATGTATGTGACCAGTATTACATAAACTAACATGAGTCTGATGCTAATTAAAAAAAAATACAGAACTTAAAATTTTTCTTCCTTTTGGTTGCAAACAAATTAATTAGATGTCAAAGTTCTCCATCAACTGACTTCACCTAAAACAACTGATCCAGTATTAACTTATTTTCTAACCTAAACATTTTTTTTTTCATCTAAGTTAGTGTCCAGACTACTTCTGAAAAGATGTAAAGCTTAATGCATGTTTATGTATTCACTCATTTATCTGCCACCAAAATACACTGACTCTTTACTTTCTTGGGTATTATTTTAATATCTTGGGCTAAACTGTACAAAAAATACAGTTCTTGCCTGTGGGATTCAAAGTTCAACAGGAGAATTGAAAATTTTTTAATACATAGGTAACTTATTGAAGCAAAGTCCGATGCTGTAGAGAGCAATATTGCATAGGAACATGGAATATTAGGTCCATAAACCAAGGCAAATTGAAAGTCTTCAAAGAGGATATGACAAGAGAGAACTTTGCCATTTAAGGAATCAGGGAACTAAAATGGACTGGAATGTGTGAATTTAACTCAGATAACCATTATATCTACTACTGTGGGCAGGAATCCCTTAGAAGAAATGGAGTAGACAACATAGTCAACAAGAGAGTTGAAAATGCAGTACTAGGATACAGTCTCAAAAATTACAGAATGATCTCTGTTCGTTTCCAAGGCAAACCATTCAATATCATGGTAATCCAAGTCTATAGCCCAACCAGTCACACTAAAGAAGCTGAAGTTGAACATTTCAATGAAGACATACAAGAACTTCTAGAACTAACATCAAAAAAGATGTCCTTTTCATTATAGGGGACTGGAATGTAAAAGTGGGAAGTCAAGAAACACCTGGAGTAACAGACAAATTTGGCCTGGGAGTGCAGAATGAAGCAGGGTAAAGGCTAATAGAGGTTTGCCAAGAGAACACATTGATCATAGGAAACACCTTCTTCCAACAACACAAGAGAAGACTCTACACATGGACATCACCAGATGGTCAATACCAAAATCAGATTGATTATATTCTTTGCAGCCAAAGGTGGAGATGTGCTATACAGTCAGCAAAAATCAGACCAGAGGTGATTGTGGCTCAGATCATGAACTCCTTATTGCTGAATTCAGACTTAAATTGAAGAAAGTAGAGGAAACCACTAGACCATTCAGGTATGACTTAAATCAAATCCCTAAAGATTATACAGTGGAAGTGAGAAGTAGATTTAAGGGACTAGATCTGATAGACAGAGTGCCTGATGAACTATGGATGGAAGTTAGTTACATTGTACAAGAGACAGAGATTAAGACCATCACCAAGAAAAAAGAAATGCAAAAAGGTAAAATGGCTGTCTGAGGAGGCCTTATAAATAGCTATGAAAAGAAAAATCACTAAAAGCAAAGGAGAAAAGAAAATATACCCATTTGAATGCAGAGTTCCAAAGAATACAAAGGAGAGATAAGAAAGTCTTCCTCAATGATCAGTGCAAAGAAATAGAGGCAAACAATAGAATGGGAAAGACTAGAGATCTTTTCAAGAATATTAGAGATACCAAGGGAACATTTCATGCAAAGATGGGCTCAATAAAGGACAGAAATGGTATGGACCTAACAGAAGCAGAAGATATTAAGAAGTGGCAAGAATACACAGAAGAAAAGTACAAAAAAAGATCTTCATGACCAGCATAATCACAATGGTGTCATCACTCACCTAGAGCCAGACATCCTAGAATGTGAAGTTAAGTGGGCCTTAGGAAGCATCACTATGAACAAAGCTAGTGGAGATGATGGAATTCTACTTGAGCTATATGAAATCCTCAAAGACAATGCAGTGAAAATGCTGCACTCAATATGCCAGCAAATTTGGAAACTTAACAGTGGCCACAGGACTGGAAAAGATCAGTTCTCATTCCAATCCCTAAGAAAGGCAATTCTAAAGAATTCTCAAACTGCTGCACAATTGCACTCATCTCACATGCTAGTAAAGTAATGTTAAAATTCTTCAAGCAAGGCATCAACAATACATGAACTGTGAACTTTCAGATGATCAAACTAGATTTAGAAAAGGCAAAGGAAACAAAGATCAAATTGCCAACTCCATTGGATCACCAAAAAAACAAGAGAGTTCCAGGAAAATATCTACTTCTGCTTTATTGACTATGCCAAAGCCTTTGACTCTGTCGATCACAATAAACTGGGGAAACTTCTGAAAGAGATGGGAATACCAGACCACCTGACCTGCCTCTTGAGAAATCTGTGTGAAGGTCAGGAAGCAACAGTTAAAACTGAAGGTCAGGAAGCAACAGTTAAAACTGGACATGGAACAACAGACTGGTTCCAAATAAGGAAAGGAGTACATCAAGGCTGCATATTGTCACCCTGCTTATTTAACTTATATGCAGAATACATCTGGAGAAGGCAACGGCACGCCACTCCAGTACTCTTGCCTGGAAAATCCCATGGACAGAGAAGCCTGCAGTCCACAGGGTTGTAAAGAGTTAGACAGGACTGAGCAACTTCAGCAGCAGCAGCAGAATACATCATGAGAAACGCTGGGCTAGATGAAGCACAAGCTGGAATCAAGATTGCTGGGAAAAATATCAATAACCTCATATATGCAGATGACACACCCTTATGGCAGAAAGTGAAGAAGAACTAAATAGCCTCTTGATGAAAGTGAAAGAGAAGAGTGAAAAAGTTGGCTTAAAGCTCAACATTCAGAAAACTAAGATCATGATATCCGGTCCCATCGCTTCATGGTAAATAGATGGGGAAACAGTGGCTGACTTTATTTTTCTGGACTCCAAAATCACTGCAGATGGTGATTGCAGCCATGAAATTAAAAGACGCTTACTCCCTGGAAGGATAGTTATAACCAACCTAGACAGCATATTAAAAAGCAGAGACATTACTTTCTCAGCAAAGGTCCATCTAGTCAAGGCTATGGTTTTTCCAGCAGTCATGTATGAATGTGAGAGTTGGACTATAAAGAAAGCTGAGCACTGAAGAATTGATGCTTTTGAACTGTGGTGTTGGAGAAGACTCTTGAGAGTCCCTTGGACTGCAAGGAGATCCAACCAGTCCACCCTAAAGGAGATCAGTCCTGGGTGTTCATTGGTAGGACTGATGTTAAAGTTGAAACTCCAATATTTTGACCACCTGGTGGGAAGAGCTGACTAATTTGAAAAGACCCTGATTATGGGAAAGATTGAGGGCAGGAGGAGAAGGGGACAACTGAGCATGAGATGGTTGGATGGCATCACCAACTCAATGGACATGGGTTTGGGTGGACTCTGAGAGTTGGTGATGGACAGGGAGGCCTGGTGTGCTGCAGCTCATGGGGTCTCAAAGAGTCAGACACAACTGAGCAACTGAACTCAACTGAAAATCACCATGGGTGACTGCAGCCATGAAATTAAAAGATTCTTTCTCCTTGGAAGGAAAGTTATGACAAAGCTAGACAACATATTAAAAAACAGAAATATTACCTTGCCAAAAAGAGTCCATCTAGTCAAAGCTATGGTTTTTCCGGTAGTCATGTATGGATGTGAGAGCTGGACTACAAAGAAAGCTGAGTGCCAAAGAATTGATGCTTTTGAACTGTGGTGTTGGAGAAGACTCTTGAGAGTCCCTTGGACTGCAAGGAAATCCAACTAGTCCATCCTAAAGGAAATCAGTGCTGAATATTCACTGGAAGGATTTATGTTGAAGTTGAAACTCCAATATATTGGCCAGCTGATGTGAAGAGGTGACTCATTTGAAAAGACTATGATGCTGGGAAAGATTGAAGGCGGGAAGAGAATTGGACGACAGAGGATGAGGTGGTTGGATGTCATTACCAACTCAATGGACATGATTTTGAGTAGACTCTGGGAGTTCGTGATGGACAGGGAGTCCTGGTGAACCGCAGTCCAAAGAGTCAGACACGACTGAACGACTGAAATGAACTAAACTGAACTTATTGTGATTTGTTTTTCAGAATTCAATGAGATTTTTAATGAGTAGAAGCTACTGTAATCAGGGTTAATTCATGTTTTAGGCTTTCCTGAAGAAGAAACCTTAAATTAAAATATGAAGAATAAGCAGGATTTAGGTAGGTAAAATGTGAAGAGACTATGAAACCCAGACTCCATGAACTGCAGCACACCAGGCCTCCCTGTCCATTGCCAACTCTCAGAGTCCACCCAAACCCATGTCCATTTAGTGGGCTGCAGATGAGAAGGATCTGGGCATATTCAACAAAATGAATGCTGATGTAGTTAAATTAGGGAATGTAATTCAGATGACATGGCAGTTTAACAAGAGTTGGGTAGAAACCAGATCATACAGGGGATGAAGGCTGTATAAAAAAATCTATTCTGTCTTCATCACCCTCCGTCCTCTGCTTGTACTGCACTAGTTTTGCTCATATGTCTGTACAAATTCTTCTTATTCCCCAAGTCCCATCACCTGGAACTTAATTATAATAGCTCATATTTATTAAACGCTTATCCTTTGCCAACCCCAGTAGGACGTGTTTCACGTGCAGAATCTAATTTGTTTCCCAACTTCATTATACATGTTGGTTTTATTTTTCTTTTTCAAGAAAGTCATCTGTAGAAAGACTGAGATTATCCAAGATTATATATGGCAGAGTCAGGTTGCAAATTCAGGCTGGTCCAAAGATTGTTAAAGTACCAGGTGATATTGACTCTTTTAAAAGAATTTTATTCCATTAGCCTCTTCTCTCTTTCTAAAATTCACCTGAAACTGTAGGGTTCTTATTTATTCAAATACATGTGGTCCCACTGCAATCCACAAACTGGCATTACTTTCTGTCATGCAAACATTATGAAAAGAACACTCAGAACAACAACTTTGTCTAGTATAGAGCTCGGTCTAAAGAAGACAACCTGTTAATATTTTGGAGTAAATGTCTCAGTGACCACATTTCAGTTGAATCTATGGTTTAACTTTATTATGTCATGTATGGATGTGAGAGTTGGACTGTGAAGAAGGCTGAGAGCCGAAGAATTGATGCTTTTGAACTGTGGTGTTGGAGAAGACTCTTGAGAGTCCTTTAGACTGCAAGGAGATCCAACCAGTCCATTCTGAAGGAGATCAGCCCTGGGATTTCTTTGGAAGGAATGATGCTGAAGCTGAAGCTCCAGTATTTTGGCCTCCTCATGCGAAGAGTTGATTCATTGGAAAAGACTCTGATGCTGGGAGGGATTGGGGGCAGGAGGAGAAGGGGATGACAGAGGATGATATGGCTGGATGGCATCACTGACTCGATGGACGTGAGTCTGAGTGAACTCCGGGAGTTGATGATGGACAGGGAGGCCTGGCTGCTGCGATTCATGGGATCGCAAAGGGTCGGACACGACTGAGCAACTGAACTGAACTGGTGGCCTTCCAAAGAGACAGTTTCCCTGAGTCACTTCAAACTATGTTGGGACACAAGGAAGGTAGCAAATCTTTTTTCTAAATGTAGCAATATCCGTAGTATTGCCTGAGGAACCTTACTACACCTCCCAGTGGAGGAAAAAGAGACCCAGGAATAGTCTTCATTTAATACAAATATCCAAGTGCAGTTTTCCACCAGAGAAATGAAATAAGCTTAGTAATCAGCAGAATTCAGACTGATAAAAATCCTGGTTTCCCGCATTCCCAAGTATTCAATAATAATGCCAATTAATCTTACATCAATTTATGAACTGGGGTGATGGCATTTAGGTCCAAGTTTGCTTAAAATAAAAGTAATTTTTGCAAAATTCTGTGTCCTTGTTTTGTATCAGTATCAAGGGAGAATCTATTATGCATGTTAACCTTTTCTTAAATAAAAAAAGCTGTTGAAAATTAAAAATCATGTTTGTGAGAGTATGAGAATGATTTAACCATGAGTTAATATCCAGAGACTTTCAAATTGAGATTTCTCTTCCATTCTTTAAGTGGCTTGCAAGCAAGGGAGTTAATTAACAGAAGCACATGACATAACTTTTCCTATGTCCTATTAGCTGGCATTTAGTGAATATAAGGAGAAAGGTTCATAGTTTGTTCAAAATCATCGTTCTCTGAACTAAGATGGTGCTAATTTATATCAAGTGAAGAATAGTAAACAGAAGAAATTTTAACATTTTCTGTCCCAAGAACAACTTTTCCATTAAATAGAACTGCCCTGAGCATTGGGTCTGTGCATGTTATATAAAGATATCTTCATTTTTAGTATATGTGTTTATGAATGATATTCTGGTCTTTTGAATTTCTTTTGTCTTTCATATTTGAGTGTCTAATTGCTCATTTCTCCTTTTATAACTTCCAAAATATAGATTATATATGTTTAAATATTAGGATAATAGTATCAGTCTTCTTTCATAAAGAAAAATAGAAAATAGAATTTATGATTGTATTATATTAGTAACACAGTCTGAAAGCTGTGTTACTTGCAAGGTACAAAGGTCATAGTATCATGTTTGCTGCTCTCAACCATTAAACTGCCTTGCCTGCATGTATTAACATAATATATAACAGTCTAAGGAACTAGACTGTGAAGAAGGCTGAGCGCCAAAGAATTGATGCTTTTGAACTGTGCTGTTGGAGAAGACTCTTGAGAGTCTCTTGGACTACAAGGAGATCCAACCAGTCCATTCTGAAGATCAACCCTGGGATTTCTTTGGAAGGAATGATACTAAAGCTGAAACTCCAGTACTTTGGCCACCTCATGTGAAGAGTTGACTCACTGGAAAAGACTCTGATGCTGGGAGGGATTGGGGGCAGGAGGAGAAGGGGACGACAGAGGATGAGATGGCTGGATGGCATCACCAACTCATGGACATGAGTCTGAGTGAACTCCGGGAGTTGGTGATGGACAGGGAGGCCTGGTGTACTGTGATTCATGGGGTCACAAAGAGTTGGACATGACTGAGCGACTGAACTGAACTGAAGGAAATGGACACGATACATACCTGAATGATTTCTATTGTTTTTATGCACTTCTGCATTGAATTAGGACTTGTTTAGCTGTCTATTTGAATCTCATATATGGCTTCTTTTGTATGGTTATTGCATCATCTATTCTTCTTGGAAAGTTACAGTTACATTTAAAACTTTTCTGAATCCAGCCTCTTTGGTTAACTTTCCTCTGTCCTCTGTGTTAGACTCTTTCCCCTCTATCTAGAAAAACAAGGTCAAGGCATGTTCTCAGATGCCTATTCATTAACAGCTCTGCAGGTGATGCTCCTAGAGAGGTCTGATGTGTTGTGTGATGTTCTCACACAAACTATGTTAATTTTTGATCAGTGATTATGAGTTTTAATTGTGTTTAGGTAACTGGAGGTTTGTTAAATAGGCCTTACTTTGAAATGCTAAGTTGGAGCAGTGAATCTTAAAACCAAGAAATCCCCCAACTTCTTATGCTTTATTTTTGCATATTAATTCCTGAAGAAGAAAAAGTGGTAGATTGGTAAGCTTTTATGCAAAGCTACAAATGTGAATATGTGAATATGAACATAACTGTAATTTTTTTCTTTTAATGGTGAGACTGTATATTTTTTCCTTGTCTTATAAACTCAACCTTTAAAAATAGAGTTACAGGAGGGATGGAGAGAAATGGGAAAGAGCATATATTAAGCTCATATATTTAAGCCAAATTTGCTTCACTGGTATGACCCAGAATTTGGATTCAGATTAAGGCAGTTTGACTTCCAAGCCACTGTACAAGTTAGACTGCTCAGAAACTCTGTTTAATGTAAATACAGGACATTGCAGTGGAAGTAAACATGTATTTCTTTCTTTCTTTTTTTTAACATAAAGATCTTCTTTTTGTTTTCAGCATTTAGATGTTTTGCATCAAAATTCTTAGTGGCTATTTTTCAGTCTTTTATTAGTATTTTTATAGTTCCTTCTTGTTTCTATCTGCCTTAACAGCCAGATTATGTACAGAAAATCACCTCTTTTGCCTCTCCAAACACTTTCACTGCACAATCTTCTTTTCTGTGCTTCTTGGAAGAAGAGAAAAGATATTGCTTTTTCTTGAGAAAAAAATCATGCCTTTTCCTTTTTATATTTCTTCCTCACTTCATCCTATTATCTTCTTTAGGAAGAATTGATGAATCCTTTTATAAATAATTGTTTTTTCCCCAAATACCCTATTGCTATTTGAAATGGTTGGAGAATAGTGGCTTAATAGCCAAGAAAAATTCTTTAGTAATGTGTTTCTATAATTTCTCTATCTTTTGATTATTATTTCTATCTCTGAAGTTGATTTTGACCATTTAAAGTCCTAATGCCTGATTTTTTACATTAATTTAATAGTACAAACATCAAAGCTACAATGGAGTATATAGTGAACAGTTAGTTACCTTCAAATCTCTGTTTCCCACCCAAACTGTGATTTAAATTGTTGTCATAAAAAAAAGTTATACATACCCTCTAATGCCTCTCAAAAATACTCATTCTCTCTCCAAACTATATTAGGTATTTATTTTGTAATGACTGTGTTAGGGAAAGCACACTGACTGAAACCACCCACCCTGGCCAGGCACCATAGTAACCATTTGCATGAGTTGTTTTATGACAGGAGGTCCTGGTAAGGAACATGGAACTAATAAGCCACCACCAACCAGAAGAGTTCAGGAAAAGTCAAAAGTAGACACCCCAGTCTGATCACCTCTCAGAATCCTTCTCTCTGGCATCCATCTTGGCTGCACTACTAGGAAGGACTCTGAATCAGAATGATTGGCTACAGACAACCCAGAAACTAATCCCATTACCATAAACCTGAGACTGTGAGCCACATGACAGAGCTGTTCTCCTGGGTTCCCTTACCCTACTGCTCTCCACCCGGATGCCCTTAATAAAATCTCCTGCTTTGTCAGCACGTGTCTCCTAGGACAATTCATTTCTGAGGGTTAGACAAGATCCCAGTTTTGGGCCCTGGAAAGGGGTTCTTCCTGCAACAATTGTATTCAATTATGTGTGTAGTTTGATCAGAATATCATTCCATCAGATCTCAGCCTAGTTCCATTGTAAGATAAGTTTTCTTCAAAATCTAATGCCCCCAAATTTATGAACGATAAGGGTTAAATTTAATTGTATCAACCACTTTTTGTCTCTTTAAGGTAGTCTGGACTGAGCTACCTTAGAATTCTTTCTAATCCCAGAGTTGTATTCAGTAGGAAATTACCAAATTAGTTCAAAAGAATGGGTCAGGAGGTCAGGACCAGTCAAGGTGTTAATATATTAACAATTTTACCAGGCAAGTTGCCAGTATTCAAGTTCCTTAGGAAGGACTGATAGGGACTCTTTGGAGTTCTGAGGTAAAATACTTGAATACATGGGTTATGTCAAGATTTTAAAAAGCTGCTTGACTTTTAATCTCATATCACCAGGAGTTGGATAGGTTTCAGATGAATGATAGTGATCAAAACTGGGTGATTTTGAATTAGAATTAAAGCATAAAAGATCTTTTCTTCCATTTGAGAGATGACTGAGTGGTGTAAAGAGCTGGAATGTGCAAAAACTATATATTTCAAGGGCTGTCTTTCCCCTAAAGAATACATTTTGTTAAGGTAAGTATTCTTACTACCTGTGTTGTTACCAAACCTAACATGATCTGTTGGCCCCAGGCTTTAGCTTGGTGTAAGGTAAGGATTGAACTTGAGAAACTGCAGCCCTATCCAAAGATTTAGTTTCTTACAGACCAATTTTGGGTTTGGCTTCTGCATGAACTGGAACTATCTCTTTAGGGCACTCATTAGGGCACTCCATTTCTTTGCCAGAAGTTAGAAATTCAGTCTGCAAGTGTATCAGCTACTATGGGTGGGTGGGCGGGGGTGGAAGAATTTTAAAGAAAACAGGTTCTAATTTACAAAAGCATTATTTGTCAGCTCTGTGCATAACTATTTGGCATGAAAATGAGCTCAGGACTGCATATTGAGGCCTTACCATTCATATGCGTGGTTCGAAGCACTGAAGAGATTTAAAAGAAAAGGCATAATTCTTGACCTCAGGTTTTAAAAAATTGGATTCTTGTTTTTGATAACTCCTTGACTGGGGCTTGGCATTAAGTTTATGCCCTAAATGAAAAAGAAAGGAAAGAAGGAGGAAGCGATTGAGGGAAGAAAAGGAAAAGGAAGGAATAAAAACAGTAAGAGATATATCCATTACAGATCTGAAAGTTGGCTGTGCTTCTATTAAAAACTGTGTATAAGTTTCCCAGTTCACATCTGTTTAACTTTGAGCATACCATGAAGAAGTTCTCTGGTTATTTTGTGAGGAATTTACTAGGAAAATGCATCATTTCTTGCACAGTGAAGTTTTAACTTTGGAGAATGTACTGGCAATTTAGAGAAGCAGCAACTCATTAAAATCTTTTTTTTTTAAATAGAATTATCATATACTTGAAATAATCTGGTAGATTATCATTTTCAGTAGTAGTATTTTAAGTAAGAGTTATGTGACCAAAAAATATCAGTAAGGCTTATTCTCTGAGACCATACGAAAAGCAAGTCAATATCCCCATAGCTACATTATATTGATCATTCATTTGATTTAGGGAGGGAGAAGACAAATATGTTAGTGAAAGAGAGACGAATGAGTAGTATGCCTGGCCAATTCCTGACTCATTTACAAAGGAAGCAAATGCAACTCTCTTACTGATTTATGGGAAATATGATAGATCTAATTGTATAATTTATGCTTTCTCTCAGACATTGTGCACCCCACTAGTTGTCTCTTTTCCTTTTTTTGCTCTACTTTTTGCTCAGATATTTGGCAATTCTTATACTTTTTGCAGATTTTTCTTTTTAGGATGTTACTATTAGTCTTTTTCCTATATCTAAACAGTGTACCTATGAAGAAGATCACAATTCTAGCCTTAGTATTTGCAAATTACTTGAAAGGTAATATGAGGGAAAATTAAGCATTCACCCACATATGTCCTTGAAGTTTTAACATTTTACTGAAAATTGCATAATCAAAGCCTACCAGTATATTTTGCTTCATCATGCTAAAAATAGCAAATTGGTTGCTTTAAATGAATTTTTCTTTATCTTAGAGTTTTGATGCAATAAATTATTTTAAGTAATATTAATTTTGACTGGAATTGTAAATCATAATTTTCTAAGTTAAATATACTTTAATATACTTTACATTTCACTATCTATGCATAATATTCTGAAGTTTCTGGTATGAACAAAGACACACACAAAGTTCTAAAATTTTTATAGATGTCAAACATGTGCTTAAAAGATATGTGTAAATTAGTTGAAGATTTAGAGATTAACTTCCTTTGACTTCCCTGGTGGCTCAGATGGTAAAGCATCTGTCTACAACGCAGGAAACCTGGGTTCAATCCTTGGGTTGGGAAGATTCCCTGGAGAAGGAAATGGCAACCCACTCCAGTACTCTTGCCTAGAAAATTCCAGAGACAGAGGAGCCTGGAGTCCATGTGGTCACAAAGAGCTGGTCACAACTGAGCGACTTCACTTTCTTTCTTTCTTTCCTTTGAAATAAATTTATTTTTAAAATTTAATGTGAATAAAGCTTGTCTTGAATGTGTGTTGTGTTTTCCTTAGTACAAACATTCAGATTACCGTATTAAGCTGAACTTAATGCTTGTAACTTGGAAAGAATATGCCAACATATTTCCTAAATTTGAAATAAATGCTCTGTTAACACAAATTTCTAAGAAACTCATATGTTGTATAGTTTATATTTTTGTTCAAGGCAATTTAGACTAGTGCTTCTCAAACTTCATTGTACATGTATGAATTTGATAAAAGTAGAAAGTAACTCAGTCTTTGTGGGATAGGGCCTGAAATTCTGTCTGTCTAAGCGGCTTCTATGTGTTACTGCCACTGATGTTCCCTGAGCCATGTTTTGACAAGCAAGAATCTGGCTCACAGACCATATGGGAAATGTGTATTTGAGTTTTTGTCTTAAAATTTCAATAAAAATACTTTTTTTTCATGATCTAATATATAATTTTGAACACTGTGAAGTGAAGTCACTCAGTCATGTCTGACTCTTTGCAACCCCATGGACTGTAGCCTACCAGGCTCCTCTGTCCATGGGATTTTCCAGGTAAGAGTACAGGAGTGGATGATAATTTTCTTCTCCAGAGGATCTTCCTAACCCAGGGATTGAAGCCAGGTCTCCTGCACTGTAGGCAGACGCTTTACCGTCTGAGCCACCAGACAGTAAAGGGAAGTCCAATATATAATTATATATTCTAAATCCTCCCTTCTAGACTGCTGTTCAGAAAGCTCTAGAGGTGGTATCCTCTGAAGGAGTATAGGCAACATACCACATGGGATTAATAACTTCTCTATATCTGTTTAATTTTTTTTTTTTTTGGCTTTGAAAAATATAGGGTTAGGGTCTGAGTTCCTCACTTGCTTTCTAGAAATTTCCACTTAATTGACCCTATGCCTACTTTAAAGCTACTCACTTAGAATTTCTATGTCTCTGTCCAAGTTATTTTAGCATATTTTATTGTTCCAAATTATGTATTTTGAAATTGGTTTTATACTGAATGACTAATTCATTTAATGGGCATAAATGATTATAAGCCCTCAATTCTTTGCATCTGCCTGAAGCCTAAATATACCATTTCAATAGTACATACCAAGGTGCCTTGAGAGGACAAACAGGTATTGACACATATGAAAGTACTCAACAGTAGATCAGTCTCAGTTACCCTTTGTTTATATTCTTCTAAGCTTATGGCCCTCCGGTGGCCCCCTTCACAGTCACAGCCCACACTGCACTTTGCCCTCATCTCCTGCTTTCCTCCCCATTGCTCTGTCTAGCACACAGGCCCCCTTGCCTGTTCCTCCTGCCAGGTCCTTCTTGCTCACCTTCAACATGTTCCTCTGGCCTGACTGCTTTACCTCGGGTGTCCACGGTGTGGCGCACTCACCACCTTGGGTCTTTGTCCAGAAGTCACCTTTTCAAGGTTTTGTCTTTCATGGCTATGTAAAAATGCAACAACTTCCCATAATCAAGGAAGGTGATTCCCTTCTGCTGCTCTAGCTTTTCTCCATAATCATTACCCCCATTGGACATACTCTCTAATTGTTTATTGTATATTGCCCCCAAACAGAATGCCCTTTAGATGTCGAGATTTGTATCTAGTTTGTTGTAACTCTGGCTCCTAACTGAGTATTTGGTGTCAACTGATGTGGTGTGAACTACCTTTTAGTGGATGCATGGACATCATATCCTAGTTAAATTAAGAGTTTCATCTGAAGGCCTTCTTCCTTTCATAACATCTCTTCAAGTAAAAATGAATAGCTCTAACGGAATACAACAAAAATTCCACTTTCTACAGAAACATTTTCAAACTGCTTTCTGCTTTTGTTTTTTTGAAAAAAAAAAATTTTTTTTTTTTCTGGCGTAAAAGTAAAACATTGTAAGAAATTTAAAAAGATGCAACCAATTTAAATGACAAATAATCCCACAGAGTTAACCACTGTGAGCATTTTGATGTATTTCCTTCCAGACTTTTTATATAAGCACATACATGTCCACGCACACTTTTTAAAAGAATACATAAAAAAATAAATAAATAAAAATAAATTAAAAAAATAAAAGAATACATAATTTTATGTGTTTGCATATATATGTAGTTGAGATTATACTGTTCAGTTTTATCATATAACTGTGCCAGGAGCATATGATGTATCATTGTTTATCTAAAACATTTATTTTCAGAGGTATCTTAATATTGGCCACCTGCTGCGAAGAGCCAACTCATTAGAAAAGACCCTGATGCTGGGAAAGATTGAAGACAGGAGGAGAAGGGGACGACAGAGGACAAGATGTTTGGATGGCATCACTGCCTCAATGGACATGAATTTGAGCAAGCTCCTGGAGACGGTGAAGGACAGGGAAGCCTGGCGTGCTGCAATCATGTGGTCACAGAAGTAGGATGTGACTGAGTGCTTGAACAATGACAAAAACATCTTAATATTGTATCATATGTGTTATCATATCAATTTGTTTAATTTGTTTGCTATTGTGGATATTAAGAAATATTTTTTCATTTCTATTTGAGTGAAAATTTTATTCCTATTATCTATTTGGTTTGTTGATGTTTAACACCTCTTTTCTCTATTCCAGTTCTTCTGGCTTATTTTGCTCATATAATTTATCTGTAATCTTCTCCACCATTTAGTCTTTTGTTCTTGTGATTTTTGAAGGCCATTTTCTCTAAGTGGTTTAGTGTCATGGTGTGTTTGCCTTTAATTCCTTAACTTTATCTACGTCTTACCTTTTTTTGTATTTCCTAAATTATCTCCTTTTTACACAATGTATTTTATAGGATCTTTACTGTGGTCATTTGGGCAACAGCAGTAGGAGTCATTATCTGCAGTCACTTCCTCTCCTCACCACTTGCAGCTACATCCCTGCTTTCTGGGAAACTCCTTCTTTTAAAGAAAGTCCTCAGGACATTGATGACTTTCTCTGGTGACTGGCTGAGTCTCAATGCCCTCTGGAATCTCCTTCTGGACGCCTGTTCCTGAGGAGAGGAATATTCTGAATTCTAGAGTCTTCTACATGCCCAGCCTCTGCCCTGGGGGATGCAAGAATGTGACTCCCTTACACAGTTCAGTGTGAGGGGCCAAGAGAGTAAAGCACACTGTTCTGGGGAGGCTGTTCTGCAGAGCATTTGCAGCCAGAATGCTGGCAACTTTTCTCCCCCAACCTCTGTCTCTATACTTTTAAGTTTGCTACTGATTTTTTTTTTTTGGGGCATGGTAAAAATTTTAATGGTTGTCGGGGGGGGGGGGCTTGCAAATAGCTGTGAAAAGAAGAGAAGTGAAAAGCAAAGGAGAAAAGGAAAGATATAAGCATCTAAATGCAGAGTTCCAAAGAATAGCAAGAAGAGATAAGAAAGCCTTCTTTAGCCATCAATGCAAAGAAATAGAGGAAAACAACAGAATGGGAAAGACTAGAGATCGCGTCAAGAAAATTAGAGGTAACAAGGAAACATTTCATGCAAAGATGGGCTCAATAAAGGACAGAAATGGTATGGACCTAACAGAAGCAGAAGATGTTAAGAAGAGATGGCAAGAATACACAGAAGAGCTGTACAAAAAGGATCTTCACAACCAAGATAATCACGATCACTCACCTAGAGCCAGACATCCTGGAATGTGAAGTCAAGTGGGCCTTAGAAAGCATCACTACGAACAAAGCTAGTGGAGGTGATGGATCCAATTGAGCTGTTTCAAATCCTGAAAGATGATGCTGTGAAAGTGCTGCACTCAATATGCCAGCAAGTTTGGAAAACTCAGCAGTGGCCACAGGACTGGAAAAGGTCAGTTTTCATTCCAATCCCAAAGAAAGGCAATGCCAAAGAATGCTCAAACTACCGCACAATTGCACTCATCTCACACTCTAGTAAAGTAATGCTCAAAATTCTCCAAGCCAGGCTTCAGCAATATGTGAACCGTGAACTTCCAAATGTTCAAGCTGGTTTTAGAAAAGGCAGAGGAACCAGAGATCAAATTGCCAACATCTGCTCGATCATGGAAAAAGCAAGAGACTTCCAGAAAAACATTTACTTCTGCCTTATTGACTATGCCAAAACCTTTGACTGTGTGGATCACAATAAACTGTGGAGAATTCTGAAAGAGATGGGAATACCAGATCATCACCTGACCTGCCTCTTGAGAAACCTATATGCAGGTCAAGAGACAACAGTTACAACTGGACGTGGAACAACAGACTGGTTCCAAATAGGAAAAGGAGGATGTCAAGGCTGTATACTGTCACCCTGCTTATTTAACTTATATGCAGAGTACATCATGAGAAACACTGGGCTGGAAGGAGCACAAGCTGGAATCAAGATTGCTGAGAGAAATATCTATAACCTCAGATATGCAGATGACACCACCCTTATGGCAGAAAATGAAGAGGAACTATAAACCCTCTTGATGAAAGTGAAAGAGCAGAGTGAAAAATTTGGCTTAAAGCTCAACATTCAGAAAACAAAGATCATGGCATTTGGTCCCAACACTTCATGGCAAATAGATGAGGAAACAGTGGAAATAGTGTCAGACTTTATTTTTATGGGCTCCAAAATCACTGCAGATAGTGACTGCAGCCATGCAATTAAAAGACACTTACATCTTGGAAGGAAAGTTATGACCAACCTAGATAGCATATTCAAAAGCAGGACATTACTTTGCCAACAAAAGTCCATTTAGTCAAGGCTATGGTTTTTCCAGTGGTCATGTATGGATGTGAGAGTTGGACTGTGAAGAAAGCTGAGTGCAGAGAATTGATTCTTTGAACTGTGGTGTTGGAGAAGACTCTTGAGAGTCCCATGGACTGCACGGAGATCCAACCAGTCCATTCTAAAGGAGATCAGTCCTAGGTGTTCTTTGGAAGGAATGATGCTAAATCTGAAAGTCCAGTACTTTGGCCACCTCATGCGAAAAGTTGATTCATTGGAAAAGACTCTGATGCTGGGAGAGATTGGGGGCAGGAGGAGAATGGGACGACAGAGGATGAGATGGGTGGATGGCATCACCAACTCGATGGACGTGAGTTTGAGTGAACTCCAGAAGTTGATGATGGACAGGGAGGCCTGGCATGCTTCTATTCATGGGGTCACAAAGAGTCAGACATGACTGAACAACTGAACTGAACTGAATGTGATCTTGGGGTTTGGATTTAGGAGGTAGTTGACTAGTTTAATTAAAATTGCTGTCAGCCATAGGCACAGGTTTCAACTTCGACTAACTATATTTAAGCAAGCATAAACATTGAGAGTCATGGTAATGGTTCTAGCCAAATTAGAAATGGAGTTTAACTGTTAGTATCTCAATAGGACTAAACTTGATAGGAATACAGGGAATTTGCTTTGACAGAACAAGCTTTGGAATTTTATGTTTGTGGTTTAGCACAATTATAATTATTCTTATACTCAAAGATAATTGCTTTAATGGATGTGTTAAGTACAAAGTGAAAATTAATGTGTAGAAGTTTTTCATTTTCTGCTTTGTCATTTGATATTCTAATAAAGAGATAAAACATGCATAGTTCTTCATATAAGGATTCTTGATAAAAATGATAAGAATTTTATTCCTTGATAGCTAACAAGAAGGCAATATATTTAATAAATTTATATTTAATTATAGTAATTCACATTTGTTCATTGGTCAGGTTAATGAAGACATACTTGATCATTTTACTAAAATTCTCAAACCTGTTCTGTGAATCAAAGTGAGACATACAGTTTCTTCTAATTAATCATTTAGGTAAAAGACTTGCTTATAATATGACTGAACTTAAAGAGATGCCATATATTATATGTATAAAATTATATATATTTCTATATATTATATATAATAATGTACAAATATATTTAAGACATATTGTAAGAGAAATGTTTAAAATATGGACAGAAATATTGCTAATATTCCATCACTCCATGGAAAATAGATATGAAAACAGTGACAGACTTTGTTTTGTTGTACTCCAAAATTACGGTGGACAATGGCTGCAGCCATGAAATTAAAAGACACTTGCTCCTTGGAGAAAAGCTATGATGAACCTAGACAGCATATTAAAAGCAGAGGCATTACTTTGCCAACAAAAGTCCATCTGGTCAAAGTTATGGTTTTTCTAGTAGTCCTGTACACATGTGAGAGTTGGGCCGTAAAGAAGGCTGAGTGCCAGTGAATTCATGCTTTTGAACTGTGGTGTTGGAGAAGATTCTTGAGATTCCCTTGTACAGCAAGGAGATCAAACCAGTCAGTCCTCAAGGAAATCAACCCTGAATGCTCATTGAAAGGACTGATGTTGAAGCTGAAGCTCCAATACTTTGGCCACCTGATGTGAAGTGCTGACTCATTGGAAAAGACCCTGATGTTTGTAAAGACTGAGGCAGGAGGAGAAGAAGGCAACAGAGGATGAGATGGTTGGGTGGCATCGCTGACTCAATGGACATGAGTTTGAGAAATCTCCAGGAGATAGTGAAGGACAGGGAAGCCTGGCATGCTGCAGTCCATGAGGTCACAAAGAATTGGACATGATGGAGTGACTGAACAACAATCAAAAGCAAAAAATATCACAGTTCATATGGAATGGACTTGAGTATTTTATGCCTTGTGACAGCTCTTACTTTTTATTGTGAAATAACAAATAGATATTACAGTACTCCATGTGTAAATACAAGATTAGGTGCTAGGTTTTGAATACCTGGGTGTAACTGTAAAGTGTCTTTGAATTCCTTTTTCAAAATGTGCCATATATATATATATATATATATATATATATATATGTATAATGTAATATATATTTTTATAATACATCTTCCATTTTAATAAATACAAAGTTAAAAAGACTGTCTCACTGCTGGCTTTGTGTAATTAGAAGCCATCAATTTAGAGGCTATTTTTTAAGGGGCAACCAGGATCTCTTTTATTCTATAATGAAAATAGCTAAAATAATCAGAAAGTTTAATATATAAAATTTTAATGTAGGCAGAAAATGCTTTCTACATTTTGGTTTCTTTCCCTAAACACGTTATTAAAAACTATAACTGTATCTTGCTTTACAAGACACTAAATGAAAAGACAAGTTGATACAACTAAAATTTACCAAAAAAATATATGTGTCCAATATATATGATGGGCTAATAAAATCACATTTTATATTATGTTTTAATGTAATCTAGAAAACTTAAATAAATTTGAATTAAATTACCTGGGAACACAATGGCACAAGAAAGTAGAGCTAATATATTCAGTGATGAAGGTACACCCAGTGAAGGTCTATACAGTCATTAACTATTAAGATTTGGGAGACTTTTAAAAAAGTACCTTGTTATATTTCTCCTGTTTTTGTTGTTGTTGTTATTGCTGTTTTTAATTTACAGAGTGGGTCTCTATTCTGTTGAAAAATAATTGAGCACATGAAAAAAAGTTTGTAGACAACTTGTGCTCATAAAGCATGTCACCACTGAAAGTGAACGGGTGCTAAAAATGGGGGATACTCTTACGATTTCATAACAGCTAAAGACTGTGATATGAAAAAATTGCACTTGTGGTAAGATGGAAGGGGTCATTTGGTTAAAAGTAGAAAACAAACATTAAGGAATAATAGCCCAAAGGAGGGTTTAAGAACCCATTGCATTCTATAAACAGAACAATAGACTTTCTACTTTTATACATAGGTCTTGTTAGCTTGGTCAATATCTGGTCCTGAGACATGGGCACACTCTGTATGTTCTGACAAAATCAGGTTTAGATATCTACAGTACTGAGGGGAAGGCCTTTGACTGAAACAAATTTGCTAAAGTAATGAATGCCACTCCAGAGGGCTCCTCCTAATGGCCACAGGAAACAACCTCTATGAGTTACTGTATTGATTGAATTCTTATTTGAAATTTAGATGTTCACTTTCCAAGGATACCATTGATTTGGATACATACTGACTCCTTTGAATATAAAGTATGGGATATTACCTTTTACTTATGAATAGTGCTATATATTATAATGAAATGCAGTTGAAACAAAGAATTGAAATTTCAATGATTGTCAGGTGAAATATTTTAAATACAGACACAACCTGATGACTGACACTTAGAAGAATTCACTGGTTCTTAAAACCTTGAGGGCAGTTTAGAGAGTTTATTTTGCAGGTTTAAAATTGTTGAAGTAAAGATAACTACACATAACTAGAAATGTGACAGAAGAGATTGAGACTGTTGAAACAAAGGAACAAGTGGAATTTGAGTATATATAATTTTTTTTCAAGAATCAAACTTCCAAGAAAAATGCTTTGAAGTATGGCCAGTAATGACAACAAGTATTGAATTGGCCAAAGAGTCCCTTTGTTTTTTTAAGTAAAAATAAAATACACATTTTTCCATTTTCACCAAGAACTTTATTGAACAACACATTCACTGTTTTGTTCTAGTACTCTCTGCCATTTTTCATGCTCATAATTCCTTCACAAAACTTTATCTTTTTGAGCAAAGAACTGTTCCAGGTATCTTTTGTAGTCTTCTAGGAATTTGATTTTTTTTTTTGTTTTCCATTAAGAGAAATTTTATTACTGAAAGAAATACACATCCGAAGATTCAGTGTCTGGTGAATATGGCAGATGAATCAGAACCTCTCAGCCAAGCTGTAACAGTTTTTTTCCTGGTCAACAAAGAAACTTGTGGTCTTGAGTTATCCTGATGGAAGATTATGTGTTTTCTGTTGACTAATTCCAGATACTTTTCATCCAGTGCTGCTTTTGCTTGAGTATATAGGTGCTCAGTCGCTTCAGTCATGTCTGACTCTGCAACCCCACGGACTGTAATCCATCAGATTCCTCTGTCTATGGGATTCGCCAGGCAAGAGTACTGGAGAGAGTTGCCATGCCTTCCTCCAGGGGATCTTCCTGACAGAGGTATTGAACTCATGTCTCCTACGGCTCCTGCACTGTAGGCAAAATCTTTACCACTGAGCCACCAGGGAAGCCCAGTGTTGCCTTTAGTTGGTTTAATTGAGCAGTACTTGTTGAAATTAATCCTTTGATTTTTCAGAAGACCTCATAATAGAGTATTCCCTTCCAATATCAAGATGTACAGATCAACTTCTTTGGTTAAAGACCTGACTTTAACGTGTTTGCTGGTGGTTCATTTCACTTGTCCCACAGTCTCTTCCATACCACATTATTGTACAGGATTCACCTTTTATTTGCCCATCACGACTTGATTTAAAAACAGAACATCTTCATTAGTTTCAGTAAAGAATTGTGTGCATAAATACGGTCAAGAAGGGTTTTTTAAAAAAGTTTTATTTCCTTATGTGGAACGCAAACATCAAAGTCATTAACATAACCAAGCTGATACAAATGATTTTTTAACGCTTGATTTGAATATTTTGAGTATGTTGGCTATCTTCTTCATGATAAAGTGATTATTCTCAACTAAATTCTTGATCTGATAGCTGTCAACTTCAGCTGGTCTACTGAGCCATGGAGCATTGTACAGTGAGAAATTTCCAGTATGAAACTGCACAAACTACTTGTGACAAGTTTAATCAGTTGTAGCGCTTTCTCCATACACTGAATAATTTTTTTTTTTGAGTTTCAGTTGTGTTTTTATCTTTCTCTAAATAATAAAGCATAATATGCTTCCATCATCAAGTCTAAAATGGCTACACAAAAATTCACAAATTTTGATGTTTTTTTAACACTTGCTGATGAGACAGTTGCAATCAGTTCAATTCAGTCACTCAGTTGTGTCCACTCCTTGTGACCCCATGGTCTGCAGCACTCCAGGGTTCACTGTGCATCACCAACTGCCAAATTCGCCCAAATTCATGTCCATTGAGTAGGTGATGCCATCCAACAATCTCGTGCTCTATCCTTCCTTTCTCTTCCTGCCTTCAATCTTTCCCAGCATCAGGATCTCTTCCAATGAATCAGTTCTATGCATGAGGTGGCCAAAGTATTGGAGTTTCAGCTTTAAAATCAGTCCTACCAATGAACACCCAGGACTGATTTCCTTTAGGACTGACTGGTTTGATCTCCTTGCAGTCCAGGGGACTTTCAAGAGTCTTCTCCAATACCATAGCTCAAAAGCAACAATTCTTTGGTGCTCAGGTTTTTTATAGTCTAAATCTCACATCCATACATGACTACTGGAAAAGCCATAGATTTGATTAGATGGACCTTTGTTGACGAAGTAATGTCTCTGATTTTTAATATGCTGTCTAAGTTGGTCATAGTTTTCTTCCAAGGACCAAGTGTCTTTTAATTTCATGGCTGCAATCACCATCTGCAGTGATTTTGAAGTCCCCAAAGTGAAGTCTGTCATTGTTTCCACTGTTTCTCCATCTATTTGCCATGAAGAGATGGGACCAGATTTAGTTTTCTGAATGTTGACTTTTAAGCCAACTTTTTCACTCTCCTCTTTCACTTTCATCAAGTGGATCTTTAGTTTTTCCTTGCTTTCTGCCACAAGGGTGGTGTCATCTTTATATCTGAGGTTATTGATATTTTTCCCAGCAATCTTGATTCCAGCTTGTGCTTCATTCAGCCCAGCATGTCACATGATGTACTCTGCATATAGCTCAAATAAGCAGGGTGACAATATACTGCCTTGACATACTCCTTTCCCTATTTGGAATCAGTCTGTTGTTCCATGTCCAGTTCTAACTGCTGCTTCTTGACCTGCATACAGATTTCTCAGGAGGCTGGTCAGGTGGTCTGGTATTCCCATCGCTTGAAGAATTTTCCACAGTTAGTTGTGATCCACACAGTCAAAGGCTTTGGCATAGTCAACAAAGCAGAAACAGATGCTTTTCTGGAGCTCTCTTGCTTTTTTGATGATTCATTGGGTGTTGGCAATTTGATCTCTGGTTGCCCTACCTTTTTAAAATCCAGACTGAACATTTGAAAGTGCACAGTTTACATACTGTTGAAGCCTGTGTTAGAGGATTTTGAGCCTTACTTTGCTAGTGTGTGAGATGAGTTCAGTTGTGTGGTAGTTTGAACATTCTTTGGCATTGCCTTTCTTTGGGTTTGGAATGAAAACAGACCATTTCCAGTCCTGTGGCCACTGCTGAGTTTTCCAAATTTGCTGGCATATTGAGTGCAGATCTTTCACAGTATCATCTTTTAGGGTTTGAAATAGCACAACTGGAATTCCATCACTTCCACTAGCTTTGTTTGTAGTGATGCCCATTTGACTTGTTTGTAGTAAGGCCCATTTGATTTCACATCATCGTGATTACCTGGATCATGAAGATTTTTTGTATAGTTCTTCTGGTTATTCTTGACATCTTTTCTTAATATCTTTTGCTTCTGTTAGGTCCGTATCATTTCTGTCCTTTATTGAACCCATCTTTGCATGAAATGCTCCCTTGGTGTCTCTAATAATCTTGAAGAGATCTCTAATAACCATTCTATTGGTTTCTTCTATTTCTTTGCAGTGATCACTGAATAAGGCTTTCTTATCTCTCCTTACTATTCTTTGGAACTCTGCATTCAAATGGGTATGTTTTTCCTTTTCTCCTTTGCCTTTAGCTTCTCTTCTTGTCACAGCTACTTGTAAGGCCTCCTCAGACAACCATTTTGTCTTTTTGCATTTCTTTTTCTTGGGGATGGTCTTGATCACTGCTTCCTGTACAATGTCATGAACCTTTGTCCATAGTTCTTCACACACTCTATCAAATATAAGCCCTGAATCTATTTGTCACTCCCACTGTATAATTGTAAAGGATTTGATTTAGGTCTTTCCTGAATGGTCTAGTGGTTTTCCCTACTTTCTTCAATTAAATTCTGAATTTGACAGTAAGGAGTTCATGATCTGACTCACTATCTTAACAAAATTGTTTCAAATTAAGTTAAAGACTAGTAAGTACTACTAGAGCCATCTTATGAGAAAAAGAAAAAAAGGAAGAAACCTTTGGCCAACCTAAGAAAATATTTTAAATCAGACAAGAAAGTGTAAAAATTATGCTTACACAATTTTGTTCCATTTGTTAATCCAGATGCTGATTTAAATCTCATATACTGAGGAAAATCAGAAGACTCACATTTCTGCTAGGGAAGCAAAGTAGACAATATTTGTCTTTCCTTCTTCCTGCCCTATGTCAGCACCCTCTGATTTGATCTCTGGGAAACTTCCATTTCTAAGTTTTACTGAGAAATATTAACCCTATCTGGAAAGCGTTTTAGAGAAGATGCAGTACAGCACCATATGTTCTAGAATATGTCAACTTTAGGCAAAAAAGAAAAAAATAAAAAGCAACCAGTTAGATTCATCTGCAGTAATATGCTGTATCTTTAATATATTATTCTTATGCTAGAATAGTTGAAAGGAAGCTCTCTACCTTATGTCTCAATAATCTTTTGCTCTAATTTCATCACTATGCTAAGAAAACGTATATATGAAGCAATCCCTGAAGAGCATCACCCCTTAGAGAGCATCTGGGGATGGCATATATCCTGTGGTCAGTTCACTGTACCAGGTAATAGAAGTGGAAGAGCTTAAGTAAAAGATTAGTTCAAAGCAACAACAACAACAACAAGAACTGATTTTTTACATTAACATGGAAAATCTGGTGATAAATGAATATCAGTGACCAAGGATGGGTGTGTGACTTTGGGAGAGGACTGGGCTGGCCAGCTGTTAGTGATAACAGCAGTGACAGAAACAGTAAGAATAATATTGGTTGCATCATTTTTTGAAAATCGTATATATATAGGAATATATTAGCTGTTTAATATTACAACTTACAATTCTTATCAGGGCTTCCTGGTGCCTCAGTGGGAAAGAATTTACCTGTCAATGCAGGAAACACGAGTTTAATCTCCAAGTCAGGAAGATCTCATGGAGAAGGAAATGGAAACCCACTCCTGTAATCTTGTTTGGGAAATCCCATGGACAAAGGAGGGTGGTGGGCTACAGTTCATAGGGTGGCAAGAGAGTGGGACACGACTTAACAGCTAAACAACAATTCTCACCAGAAACATACAAGCTAAATATTATCATTTACAGTTTAGAAATAAGAAAGCTGGGCATCAAATAAATTTAGTAATCTTCCAAATACAGAGTCATAGTCAGATTAAATAAGTAACAGATTTCTGATTTGAACCCAACTGAGTCAGGTTACAAAGCCTTTTCTGTTTATTTGTTTTAGTTATGGTCTCTAGTACTGTAACATCCAGAGCATAGCTGAAATTTATCATTTTAATTTAGGCATAAATTTAAGTTGACCATACCAAAATTGGTATATTATCGAATGTTTTGATGCATAAACACTTAAGAAGAGAAACTCAAACTATTTAATTATTATATCTCAAATACTTACATAAAGAAATGAGATCATAAAGAGTAAAGAAAAATGCTGTGGAGACAGTTTCAGATTTTGAACATACCGTGATGCTGTTTATTAAGTTTCAAACTAAAATTACATTTACACAATTAAACATTCCTTAGTAATTTTCAGAGACTTCCCAGGTGGCTCAGTGGTAAAGAATCTGCCTGCCGATGCAGGAGATGCAGGCACACAAGTTTGATCCCTGGGTTGAGAAGACCCCCTGGAGGAGGAAATGGCAGCCCACTCCAGTATTCTTATCTGGATAATTCCATGGAAAGAGGAGCCTGATGGATTAAAGTTCATAGGGTCTCAAAGAGTTCGACATGACTGATTGAGCACACATGCTTGCAAGTAATTTTAGTGAGTCTGTGTCAGATTTTTATACTTTCATGTCATAATATAAAAATATGATTTCTTAGAATGGTAGAGTATTAAAATGTTTAATAACACAGAATCTGGATTCTGACTGCCTGAATCCAAATTAAGACATTGCCACCAGCAACAAATAAATTATTTGTCCAGTCTTCAGTTTTTCCTTTTAGGAATGGGGTGTAGCAACATTATCTCACTTATAAGATGGTTTTAATAATTTGATAGAATAAAAGTCCTTCTCCTGTAATTGGCACATAGTAAATGCTCATTGAAATTTCATTGTTTTAATAATCATATTTTAACATACTTATATGTTTCTGTTCAGTCTAAGTTATGTCCGACTCTTTGTGACCCATGAACTGCAGCACTCCAGGCTTCCCTATCCTTTGCTATCTCCTGGAGATTGCCCAGATTCATGTCCATTGAGTTGGAGGTTCTATAACCATCTCACCCTCTGCTACCCCCTTATCCTTTTGCCTTCAATCTTTCCCTTTCCCAGCATCAGGGTCTTTTCCAGTGAGTTGGCTTCTTGCATCAGGTGGCAAAATACCAGAGCTTCAGCTTCAGCATCAGTCCTTCCAGTGAATATACAGGGTTGACTTCCTTTAGGAATAACTGGTTGGATCTCCTTGCTGTCCAAGGGACTCTCAAGTATTTTTTCCAGAATCACAGTTCAAAAGCATCAGTTATTTGGCTCTCAGCCTTCTTCATGGTCAAGCTCTACATCTGTGCATTACTACTGGATAGACCATAGCTTTGACTATAAGGATCTTTTTTGGCAAAGTGATGTCATTTAATACAACTCTTGTATTTATACTTACAACATAATCTTCTACCCTTCTGAGTTCTTTAACTTTTTTTTTTTTTTTTGCTTGATTTTTAGCACAAAATATCCTTTTATCTCTTTATCTTCTACCTGGAATCATTTCTCTCTCTCTCTCTTTTTTTTCTCTGTAGGTACCTGGTCATACTGTACCAGACTCAAGTGCAACTTCTTCCCATTGTCTTTCCCACATTGTCCACATGCTGCCTGAATTTTAGTTTCTTTTCCTCTCTGTATACAATATTGTACTTAGTTAAATTAGAAAACTAAAATCTTGTCAGGTTGGAAAAATAGCTTGTAAGGATTTCTTTTCTTCTTTATTGTTTTAAAGCCAGTGCTAAGAAAGTGTTTAGTCTCTTTCCCAGAGTCCTTTTCAACAGGTAAACAATTCAGGTCACCAAAACAATAAATTGAGGAGATAGATGATGGGAAGCATTTTTTTTCTGAGTTTTACTTAGTGCTATAATTTATTTTTAAACAACGCCTACCATACCAAAATTGAAAAGACTCATTTTAAATTAATTTGCCAAAATTCTCTGAGAAATTTAAAGTATACTTTCTAAATATGTTTTATTTATATTGTTGTCTGTATTCTTCAGCTGTGTAAAGAAAGGATGGAAAACTGGCATAAATGAGGACAGGCCAAGTTGATATCCCTCAGAAAAATTCTTAAGACAAATTTTCACTTACAATCACATTTCCAGAGTGTATAGTAAATAAATTTACTATGTAGATCAAACTCATGCTTTTTTTTTTTTTTAATCTTCTTCATGGTATTGTATTTTTTAGGAGATTGTACCATGTAAGAGGTAGTATTCTATAAAATTCAATCAAATGTAATGTCTATAAACATAAATATGAAAATAGAATCAAAACAAAAAGAAATCTTTAATTAGAGTGGTGGTGATAGAAGTCACTGTACAAATAGGAAGGTCTTTTTTAATCACACATGAACTGACATAATTATTCATGCTTTGAAAAAGGGCAAATGAGATGAAATTATTTTGATTTCTTAGTACTGAATAGAGTGACAGCAGTAAGTATGATAAGCAAAAATGAAATTGTCATCATCTGTTTTAAGTTTTTCAAGCCTTACAATATGTAATACACTCGGGGTTATATCTTTCTGTGACAGGTCAGTGCCATATGGAACCAGGTATTTAGGTATGTAAACTTACCATTTGACATAGACAATGAAATCCTGAGAGTGTTGTTTAAACTTTTTGCAACACACTGTTTTGTGAACTGAGATACAAGAAGCCCTACTAATTTAACAGAGTCATTCTAATGATGTGTTTGTATCTTGGATGCCCAATTCATCATCTAACCATTATTTTTACTTTTCATCTGGCAGGAAACTTTCAGTGAGAGTTAGGTAGCATTTATCTAGAAACATTCTTTAGTTTCTAGTGTTTCCCATCAATGTCAGGAGTGATCACTTGTTTACTGATGGTGGTGATCTTATTGATATAGTTCTGTTGATTTAAAAAAATGTATAACTAGGTTAAATAAGCAAAATTGTGAAGTCATTATAGTTTTTGCCATTAGCACCACACATCTCCCAAATTTATTTCTTCAGGCTGAACTGTCATTTTATGCTTTTGCCTTCCAAGAAAACCAAAACTTTTGTAGTGTCGAAGTTTCTCCTGTTGGGGAAAATAGAAGATACACCTCAAATACACATGTTATTTTTCTAATGTCACTGCTAATTCTCGGCCTTTGTTCCTCAGTACATGATTACCAAAGAGTTTCTCAGTGTCTTATGTCTATAGCTCTTTTTTTCACACTGGTATTCCATCTCCAGGTAAGAAATATGATTATGACTCATTGCTAGTATATTTCCAAAGGAAATAATATATATATAACTAATATTTTTCTATCAATATTTATGTTTCATTTTATTTTTGTGCAACAACTTTTAATCCTATCACCAACTAATTTCTTCTCTTTTTGATTACTTTTTTTAATCAATGCTGATGTCACTTGACAGATATTGGAAGATGATAAATGCTGGAGTTCTTTCAGTGTAACATTTTGCTACTTCACATATTAGTTGGATGTTGAATTATTCAAAACTGACTAAAGATTTTCTGTATACAATATGATCCTAATGAAGGAAAGGTAAATTTAATTTTTGACACTGTCTGGGTAAGTTTTCAAAGTTGGCAAGTCTTTACTAGCTAAAGGAACTCATAATTTTAATTAGCATACTCCTCTTAGATTTTACTCCACTCTACCTCATTCTACATTTCTTTGTATTTTTATATTTTTAGAATGGTTCAGTTCAGTTCAGTTGAGTTGCTCAGTCGTGTCCGACTCTTGGCGATCCCATGAACCACAGCACGCCAGGCCTCCCTGTCCATCACCATCTCCCAGAGTCCACCCAAATCCATGTCCATCGAGTCGATGATGCCATCCAAACATCTCATCCTCTGTCGTCCCCTTCTCCTGCCCTCAATCTTTCCCAGCATCAAGGTCTTTTCCAATGAGTTAGCTCTTCACATCAGGTAGACTGTGATATTTGTTCATTGGTTTGTCAGTTTTTATTCATAATGTCTACAGTCTCATGTCATTAATCATATTTCTTTAATTCATAAAATATTTACCCTTACAGCAAACCAGTAGATTTGAAAATACTCAAAAAGCATTTTTGTGATTTCCTAGATTTATAAATAACGTGATTCTCATGACTTAGCAGCAGCAGCAGCATGTTAAATTGCTAAGTACCATGGTTCCATAGCTAAAATGTTAAAATCTTATTGTTTTTCCATGTGCTTTCATTCACTTTTTTTTTTTGATTCTATTAAACTGTAGTGTAAAATGTGACTTTATTAGGACATCATGTATATTGATTATATTTTTACTAACATATAGATATGCTAACTTGTCTCTTTTACTTGTGTCTCATAAAGCAAGACACAATTTTATCTTTTGATTATTTGGGAAGAGAAACCAAAAGTTAAAAAAGCATTTTGTGTATAGCTATTTCCCTAGTAGTGTAAAAGATACTTTAGATGCTTCTTATAAAAACAGACTCTAAATTGGTAACTTCTCATTATACAAATAAAGCCAATACTGACAAGTCTTTTTAATGGCCTGTTTATGAAGATGGAAGATATATTATTAGAGAGAGAGGTAAGATAAAATAGGTATTCCAAAAGAAGGTGTGCATCCTTTTACAATATCTACTATTGAAGAAATAGTAGATTTTGAGAAATTTTATAATGCCCAGTTAAAATACACAGTGTTGATTGGCATTGCTAAGTATATATTGGCTATGTTAGGATTGTCTTGATGGATGGAATAAACAAACCCCAAATTCATTAGTATAACCCCAAAATTTTATTTCTAGTTCACACAAATCCATTTCAGACTTTCTTGACCAGGTACATTGTGGACAGCCTTGTCTAGGCAGTGATCTCAGAATCTAGGCTCTTTCTCTCATGAAACTCTTCTTTTTCTCAGTCTTTTCTGTTCAGTAGTTTGATAAGAGAGGGTGAGAATATTAAATGGTGTGGCATGCCTGTGCACAAATAATTTTTTACCAAAATTTCACCAAGCCAAAATTACCTTTCAGCTCTCATCTATAAACATGAAGACTGGGAAAGGTAGTAATTTTGCTTGCCCAAGTAGACTATTAAAAAAAAATAAAAATAGAAAATATAATGGGACGGTGACTGATTGTTGCATATGAAGATGTTAATTGATATGTAAGTTATTTAAATAGCTATTTCTCGGAAACCTGAGCATATATGCTGATATAGTCTCACCCACATCATTAATGAGCTAGCTTAACTGCCAGTCTTTTCAAGAAGGCAGCCCATGGGGACCAGTGCACCTCCCCAAGATCATAGCATCTGAGGATGATTTGGGGCCACATTACAGGGAGTGGTTACAGTGAAAGCTGAATTTTTGGCTCCAAAATTCTCCTGCCATGTTACAGCTATACAGGAGGGTGATGAATCCCATGATGAGTTTTTGCTAACCTGAAAGTAGAACTTTTAAACTCTGAGCATACTGGTGATGAAACAAACTTATTCTCATAAGCTGTTCATCATTAACTGTTCAAATAGAATGCTGTAAAGAAAATCCAAACATTGGAAGATGCATTGGGCAAGATGACTTTTAGGGCTCCTTTCAGCCTTGAAATTCCCCATGATCCATTGATTCAGCTATAACTCACTGGGGCCCTTATTTAAGGAAAATTTATTTTGCTATTCCATAATTAGCTGGCAGAACTAATTTAGTTCAATAAATATTTTTAAAAAACTTACTGTATTTGGATCTTGTACTGCATGTAGGAAGTACAGATGCTGTCTCTAATCTTTAAGAGTGAAACCAGAGAAACCTCCAAACTGATTCATCACTGTACAGTAGGGAATGCCCTGTGATAGAGGATGGAAAGAGGATCAAGGAGAGGAAAGCAAGAAAGGATTACGTAGAAAGGAATGTTTGACTTGGATTTGTATGGTGAATGAGATCAAATGACAAGAGAACACTCTTGTATTCAAAATTTAACATTTAATTTTGGGTGGTATACTGGATTCAGCCCTATATGCTTCAAATTTTCTATGTTAGATCTCAACTTTGACCCTTGGAGCACATGATGATGACACCACAGCCAAACAGAATCCTCCAGCACTATTTTCAGGATTTAGATGTTTTGAGGCGTTGATCCCCAAATATTATAAAACATTACTGGCTTTTTGCTATTTATTTAAAGAAACATCATATTTACTTTGTCCCAGTGTTTCCCAGCCAGTAAGGTTGACCAGTAGCTGATGAAGATTGCATGATTTTTTCTTAGACAAAGCTATTTTTTCCCAATGTTACCTCAGACTTCCTAGAAAAAAAAAAAAAAATCAAATCAGTTTTCTGATCTTTGCTGGTTGAGAGCATTGTAAAACACTTATTTAGGAGACCCGGGCTTGGTGGCCAGAGATACTGACTTGAAGCATATACATTCCACAGGTGTCCTCTTCTACTTTCTTAGTTTTGCAAGACAGTAAGTCTTACCTCATTCACTTCAGAAACACTTATTGATTACTTGCCCAGTTCTAAGCATAAATACTAAGCAAGACAGACATAGTCCCGTCTGCTTATGAAGCAAGAGTGTTGAAATCTGTGTAAGTAGTGAGTGTATATAAACAGATTAATAGAATAGAATCGATATCTGGAGAAATAAAGCAATGGGAAAGTGAAAGGTTATCCAATAACTTATTTTCTAGTAGATCTGAAGGAAAATAAGAGACTTGTTTTATAATATACTTCAAAATTATTCTTATATGAATTAAAGATTAAATTGTGAAAAGGAAAAGCAAAAGAAAAAAAACAGAAAAAAGCTACTAATTACTAAATTATTAAATGAGTAAAATAAATTAAAAATAAAATATGGACATGTTTGATAATATAAATATCAGCATTATAAAATTCAGAAGGTAAACTAGGAAGTAGTATTTGCAATAATATTTTCAAAACAAAAGAGTGAGAAGATAAAGATGAACAGACCTTTACAATGAAATGAGCAATGATGAAGAAAAATCACAAAATATATAAAAATCTCCAGAAAAGTTAAAAAAAAGTCAAATCTCATTTAATAATAGAAACAATGAGATTATCAGCTCTTATATGAATACATTTACTTTGTTTTGTTTTTGCAATTATTTTAATAGATACATTTGTCTCAGGCTGGATGATGCTTGCATTTAAGTATTATTTTAACGGGAGAAGAAATTAATGTAAATTTCTTGGTGAGCATTTGATATCATTTATCAATAGCATTTAAAATGTTGAAACCCTTTGACTAGTAATTCCACTTCTTAGAATTTATGGTATAAAAATTTGAGGTGCTCAAAAAGATATTTACTGCAACAAAATGTAAAATGATAAGCTATAAACAATTTAAATGTTCAGCAATTATAGCAATTATATTGTGGTTCATCAAATAATTTCAAAATTGTAGCAAAATCATATTCTCAAAATAAAAATTTTGCCTCAGTTAAATGGTACCATCTTATTTTTCTCCTTACTGGTTATTTGAAGTTCGTTGAAACCACTTTTAACAAATAGTTCATATAAATGCAATAATTTCATTCCTTTGTGCATTTTGTAAGGCTTTATTTCTGGTTTACTATGTTTTTACTTTTGTACAGCTTGCATTCTAGAGGTTGAAACATACGCAAATTACTCCAAGTGATAATAGATTATGGAAAGTAAATCATAAGAAATAGAATAGACAGGGGGCAAAAGGAAGGAGTCAAGATGGCAGAATAGGAGGATGCAGAATTTGCCTCTCTTTGCAAGTATATCAAGCATGCATCTACAAATGGAACAGTTCTCATGAAGCACCCTCTAAACACTAGTGGAAGACCTCAGACAAAATCCCCATACAACTGGGGAGTATGAAAGAAAAAAAGAGGAAAGGGGAAGGGACCAGTACCCCTGGTGGGGAATTAATGTGAGGAGAGGTTCCCACACTCAGAAAAGCTCACTCATGGTGCAGAAATCAGCTGGGGCAGAAAGGGACCTTTGGGAGATTGGAGGAAAACACAGCAACCAGTCTGTGGAAGGCAGGACAAAGAAAGAATTTCACACATGGTGCATGCCACTGCCTTGCACACCCCAGCTAGAGTTGTGTGTCTTCTGGTGCAGAAGAGGGCTGGGTGCTGGATAATGGATGAAGTAGCTGAGAAGGGGCTGATATCCAAAATATACAATTAGCTCATGCAGCTTAATATGAAAAAAAATAAAAATAAAAAAAATTTGCCTGTTCCTTGGTCCTAGGCCAAATTACAGGGAGGGAACACAGCCCCACCCATCAGCAGAAAATTGGATTAAAGATTTACTGAACATGGCCCTGCCCACCAGGGCAAGATCCTGTTTCCCCCAAGCCAGTCCCTCCCACCAGGAAACTTTCATTAAGTCTTTTATCTTCATCCATCAGAGGGCAGACAGAACGGAAAATAATCACAGAAAACTAACAAAACTGATTACATGGATAACAGCCTTGTATAGCTCAATGAAACAGTGAGCCATGCCATGTAGGGCCACCTAAGACAAGTGCCTCCTGGTGGAGAGTTATGACAAAATGTGGTCCACTGGAGAAGGGAATGGCAAACCATTTCAGCATTCTTACCTTGAGAACCCCATATGTATCCTTAGTCACTCAGTCGTGTCTGACTGTCTGAGACCCCATGGACTGTAGCCCACCTACAGAGGAGCCCAGGCTCTTCTGTAAATGGGGATTCACCAGGCAAGAATACTGGAGTGGGTTGTCTTCCACTCCAATAGAAAGTGGAAAGATTCTCCAGGGGATCTTTCCAACCCCAGGGATCAAAACAGGTCTCACAAGTTGCAGGTGGATTCTTTACAATCTGAGCCATGAGGGAAGCCCATGAATACTGGAGGTAGCCTATCCCTTCTCCAGGGGATTTTCCAAGCCCAGGGTTTGAACCCAGGTCTCCCACATTGCAGGCAGATTCTTTACCATCTGAGCCATTATGAGAATCTCATGAACAGTATGAAAAAGAAAAATATATGACACTGAAAGATGAACTCCCCAAGTTGGTAGGTAGGTGCCTAATATGATACAGGAAAAGAGTGGGGAAATAGCACTGGAAGGAATGAAGAGGCTTAGTCAAAGTGGAAACAAAACCCGGTTGTGGAGGTGTCTATTGGTGAAAATAAAGTCCTATGCAGTAGATAAGATATTGTACAGGAACCTGGAATGTTAGGTCCATGAATCAAAGGAAATTGGAAGTGGTCAAACAGGAAATGACAAGAATGAGCATTGACATTTTAGGAACCTGTGAACTAAAATGGAACTGAACGGGACAATGTAAATCAGATGACCATTATATCTACTACTGTGGGCAAGAATCCCTAAGAAGAAATGGAGTAGGGCCCTGTAGCCAACAAAAGATTGCAAAATGCAGTACTTGGGTGTGATCTCAAAAATGACAGAATTATCTCTATTTCCAAGGCAAACCATTCAATATCACAGTAATCCAAGTCTATGCCACAACCAGTAATGCCAAAGAAGCTGAAGTTGAACGGTTCTGTAAAGACCTACAAGATCTTCAAGAACTAATACCAACAAAAAGATGTCCTTTTCATCATAGGGGACTGGGATGCAAAAGTAGAAAGTCAGTAGATACCTGGAGTAACAGGCCAGCTTGGCCTTGGAATACAAAATGAGGCAGGGCAAAGGCTAACAGGGTTTTGCCAAAAGAACACATTGGTCATAGCAAACACTCTCTTCCAACAACACAAGAGATGGCTCTACACATGTACATCTCCAGATGGTAAATACCAAAATCAAATTGATTATATTCTTTGCAGCCAAAAATGGAGACACTCTATACAGTCAGCAAAAACAAACAAACAAAAATGAATGGTAGCTGACTATGGCTCAGATTATGAACTCCTTATTATCGAAGTCAGACTTAAATTGAAGAAAGTAGGGAAAATCACTACATCATTCAGGAATGACCTAAATCAAACCCCTTACAATTATATAGTACAAATGATAAATAGATTCAAGGGATTAGTTCTGATCCACCGAGTGCCTGAAAAACTATGTAAGCAGGTTTGTAACACTGTATAGGAGGTGGTGATTAAAACCATCTCCAAGAAGAAGAAATGGAAAAGGGTAAAATGGTTGTCTGAGGAGACCTTACGAATAGCTGAGAAAAGAAGAGAAGTGAGAAGCAAGGGAGAAAAATGTAGAGTTCCAAAAATAACAAGGAGAGATAAGAAAGCTTTCCTAAGTTATCAGTGCAAAAAAAAAAAAAAAAAAAAAAAGGAAAACAATAGAATGGGGAAGACTAGAGATCTCTTCAAGAAAATTAGAGATACCAAGGGAACATTTCATGCAAAATGGGTATAAGAAAGGACAGAAACAGTATGGACTTAATAGAAGCAAAAGATATTAAGCAGAGGTGCCAAGAATATACAGAAAAGTTCTACAAAATGATCTTGATTACCCAGATAACTATGATGGTGTGATCAATCACCTAGAACCAGATATCTTGGAATGCCAAGTCAAGTGGGCCTTAGGAAGCATTACTATGAATAAAGCTAGTGGAGGTGGCGGAATTCCAGTTGAGCTGTTTCAAATCCAAAAAAGATGATGCTGTGAAAGTGCTGCATTCAATATGCCAGCAAATTTGGAAAACTCAGCAGTGGCCACAGGACTGGAAAAGGTCAGTTTTCATTCTAATCCCAAAGAAAAGCAATGGCAAAGAATGCTCAAACTACCACACAATTGTACTCATCTCACATACTAGCAAAGTAATACTCAAAATTCTCCAGACTAGACTTTAACAGTACATAAACTGAAAACTTCCAGATGTTCAAGCTGGGTTTCAAAAAAGCAGAAGAACCAGAGATCAAATTGCTAGCATCTATTGGATCAGAGAAAAAGCAAGAGGATTCCAGAAAACCATCTACTTTTGCTTTATTGACTATACCAAAGCCTTTGACTGTGTGGATCACAACAAATTGTGGAAAATTATTAAAGAGATGGGAATACCAGACCACCTTACTTGTCTCCTGAGAAACCTGTATGCAGGTAAAGAAGCTGCAGTTAGAACCGCACATGGAATAACAGATTGGTTCCAAATTGGGAAAGAAGTACATCAAGGCTGTATATTGTCACCTTCCTTATTAAACTTCTATGCAGAATGCATCATGGGCAATGTCAGGCTGGATAAAGCACAAGCTGGAATCACAGTTGCTGGTATGGATATCAATAACCTCAGATATTCAGATGGCACCACCCTTATGGAAGAAAGTGTATAGGAACTAAAGGACCTCTTGATGAAGCTGAAAGAAGAGAGTGAAAAAGCTTGCTTAAAATTTAATATTCAAAAAATGAAGATCATGGCGTCCTTCCCATCCCTTCATAGCAAATAGATGGGGAAACAATGGAAACAGTGACAGACTTTATTTTCTTGGACTCCAAAATCACCAGAGATAGTGACTGCAGCCATGAAATTAAAAGACACTTGTTCCTTGGAAGAAGAGCTATGACAAACCTAGACAGCATATTAAAAAACAGAGACATTGCCAACAAATATCCATATACTCAAAGCTATGGTTTTTGCAGCAGTCATTTATGTATGTGAGAGTTGGAGCATAAAGAAAGCTGTGCACCAAACAATTGATGCTTTTAAGCTATGGCTTTGGAGAAGACTCATGGGCTTCCATTGGACAACAAGGAGATAAAACCAGTCAATCCTCAAGGAAATCAATCCTGAATATTCATTGGAATTACTGATGCTGAAACGAAACTCCAATACTTTGGCCACCTCATGCAAAAAGTTGACTCATTAGAACAGACTCTGATGCTGGGAAAGATGAAGACAGGAGGAGAAGAGGACAACAGAGGATGAGATGGTTGGATGGCATCACTGACATGAGTTTGGGCAAGCTCTGGGAGACGGTGAAGCACAGGGAAGCCTGGTATGCTGCAGTTCATGGGGTCACAAAGAGTCAGACAGGATTTTGTGACTGAGCAACAAGAAAATCAATAAATGGTTGGAATACCTAAATAGACATTCGTTCAAAGAAAACATACACATTGCCAAGAAACAGATGAAAAGTACTCAGCATTACTAATTATTAGAGAAATACAAATCAAGACTACAGTGCACAAACAATATATGGTGGAGAGGGTGTGAAGAAAATGCAACCCTCTTACATTCATGAAGTGAATATAAAATTGATACAGCTCCTATGGAGAACAGTATAGAGGTTTCTTAAAACTCTAAAAACATAACTACTATATGACTCAGAAATCCCACTGCTCAGTATATACCCAGATGAAAAGCATATTTCAAAAATACATGCACCCTAATGTTCATTGCAGCATTATTTACAATAGCCAGGACATGGAAATAGCCTAAATTTCCAGCAGCAGAGGCATGGATAAAGAAGATGTGGTGCAGATATACAATGGAATATTAACTAGTCATAAAAAGGAATGAAATTGTGCAATTTAAGGATACATGGATAGACCTAGAACCTTATACAGTGAAGTAATACAGAAAGAGAAAATTAAATTTCATGTTGTATTGGTTTTATGTGGAATCTAAAAAAAATTTGAAACAAATGTACTTATTTACAAAGCAGAAATGGAGATACCGATGTAGAGAACAGAGGCATCGGTACCAGGAGGCAGGGGAAGAGGAGGTGGGATGAATTGGGACAATGGGATTGACATATATACACTAATATGTATAAGATTGATAACTAATGAGAATCTATTTTATAGCACAGGGAACTCTTCTCAGTACTCCATAGTGACCTAAATATGAAGGAAATCCAAAAAAGAAAGGATATATATCAATATCTATATATATATATAGATATAGATATTTGGTTCACTTTGCTGTTGAGCAGAAACTAACAAAACATTGTAAAACAACTACATTCCAACAAACATTAATTTTTTTTTAAAGGAAATAGAATAGATAAAACTTGGGAGTGTGTGTTATTTTACATATAATTTTCAGGGAAAGTCTCTGATAAGGTGACATTTAAGGAGAGACATGACGGTGGTGGAGAAATGAGTCATGCTGATATCCTGTAATAGATAGTCCAAGGGAAGCAACAGCATTCCAAGGGCCCTAAGCCAGAACCAGGAAAAATATGGAAGCTATGTTAAACTGGAAATGAAGATTAAGAGGTGAGGGTGGGTGGGGGAGTGGGGCCTGTATCTATAGAGTTCTGGGTTTTCTATGTTTGTTTTCTTTCTTCATTTCTTTCTTTCCTCCCTTTCTTCCTTATTTCCTTCCTTCTTTCCCCTTCCTTCTTTCCTTCTTCCTTTCTGTATGGGAAACCATCAGAGCATCTCATCAGACAATTGACTATAAATAGTTATGCTTATAAAGGAGCATTCTGTCTGCTGTGTAAAAAAATAATCTGCAGTGACGCACAAGGGGAACAAGGGAGGTCAGTTAAGAGGTTATTTAGTAGCTAACACAAAACACAGTAATTTCAGTATAAGGCTGGAAGCAATGAGAAGTAGTTGAGTTTGGTATGTTTCTTGGAGTTTCACTGATATGGTTTTGCTAATAGATTGAATTCTGAGTTTGAACAATAAACAAAAGTCATGGATAAATCTAAGTGTAGGTTGAACAACTGGATGAGTGAATTGTTTTGTTAATGGGAAAGATATTAGGAGTACAAAACTTGAGGTGGTTCAAACTATGTTAAGTATGATTTTCCAAGTAGATAGCCACAGGGAGATTTTGAGCAGTTGGTTGGATATTTATGTCAGTAGTTATAGCAGGAGGTCACTTTCCAGAAATGTATTTCAGAAATAGCATATATGAATTAAGTTTAAAGTTAGGGGACTAAGTAAGATTATTTATAGAGTAAGTATAGTGAAAAATGTATAAAACCTAAGTCCCCAAATAATTAAACATTTAGAGGTTAGGTAAATTAGGAGGATTCAGAAAGGAGACTGAATAGGGATGGACAGTGAGTCTGAGGGTCAACCAGAAGCATGTTGATTTCATGCAGTCAAAGTAAAGATGACTTGCAATTGTAGGAGTGATCAGTGTCAAGCTGCTGATGGGCTGATAGAGATGAAGACTTAGGAGTGGCCATTGGATTTGACAACATGGCAGTCATTTGTGATTTGATAAGATTAGCTGGGGGAAACTTCTGGAAGAAACCTGGACTAGAGAGAATGGGAGTTGAGAAAATAAAGACAGTAAGGAGAGACAAGTATTTAGACAACTTTTTATAAAAAGAGAGAAGTTGTGGTGGCTAGAGAGACATGGGAAAAGTTTTTAAACTGGTATCATGGAGGAGTATAAAGTTGCACAATCAATTTGGAAAACAGTTTTGACAGTTTTAAAAGTGAAGCATACACCCACCATACAACTGAGTAGCTCTGTTCTTGGGCATTTGTCTAAGAGAAATGAAAGCCTAAGCATTAGTCTAAGAGAAATGAAAGAGGGATTGGGGGCAGGAGGAGAAGGGGGCGACAGAGGGTGAGATGGCTGGATGGCATCACCAACTCGATGGACATGAGTTTGGGTGAACTCTGGGAGCTGGTGATGGACAGGAAGGTCTGGCATGCATGGGGTTGCAGAGTTGGACAAGACTGAGTGACTGAACTGAACCGAACCAATATTTCTAAATAAGTTTTTGTTTGTTTTTTTGTTAATATTAAAAAAAAATAAAAAGGTTATAGTCTTGCATGTTTCTTTCCTGATTAGAATGATTCAGGAGGAGAAAAAATGATGACTCAAGAGAAAAAGGGAGATAATCAACTTTGTCATGTTACCACCGACAATAGTGAAGTTACACGTTCCATTATTCCTGTAAAGGCATGTATCTTTGATGTGTTTCACATTTCATCTCTCTGACATTCAAAGCAGAGACGCAAAGGGCCAGAGCATGAATGCTCTCTTTTATCAATCAAGAATTTCCTATGAAATAAAGGACCACAGCATCATCAACATCTTTAGCTATTTGCCTCTTCCTTTCAAAAATAACCATATCTACCTTCACTGTTACTTCCCATTATCTCATTTTAGTGGAATAAATGTCTTTCCTTCTACTCAAAGATAATCCTTTATTTTGTGGATCTGTTTACAAACAGCTAACTCAAATTGTTTTCTATTCTTTTCAACCAAAGCAGTATTGACAAGGACACACTGAAAACATATTTTACAATTGAAGAATAAATGAATAAATCTAAACAAATTTCTCACACCTATTCTATGTGCTTTAGACAGGAAATAATGATATCAAAACATAAAATAAAGCATTTTTATATAGCCCTTAATTTTTCAGAAATCTCAACTCTAAACTATAAACAAATTACTGAAGTTAACTTTATTGAGCTAAAAATTAATTTATGTCAGAAGCAATAATATGTTTGTGATAATAGACTGTAGAAGGGACCAAGGAGCAAAAATCAACCACATTCTAATAGAAGAGTGTTTCTTAGTCAGCTGCCACAGCAATAACCCCACCAGATACTTAGTGTTTGTTGCTTGTTGCTGAATTCAGTTGTTTCTGAATTCCCATTGTCTATCTCAATGCCACTGTTGTCATGGATAATCTCTAAATGATTGCCAGAGCATAGATCATGTGACTATTCTCTAGTTGAGAAGGAAGAGAAAGAGGATTGTTTTCCTGCTTTCAGTTTTCATAAAAATTTTATGATAAAACTTTCACATAATATATAGTAGGAAAAAAAAGCAAACAAACTGATCATTGATTTGAAATTTGTGTTGGACTAAAAACATATCTTTAGTTACATGAACTTATGAAAACATGCAATCTATCCAATGAAATTAGATGAACTCATTTTGCAGGTTTGTCTCCATCAGTGTTTTTGTTTCCATGAAATAGATTGTCAAATTTGTTTTTTGGAAGATATGCCCCAAAGCATAATTATCATCCAGCACATGTTTCTTTGGAAGTCAGACAAAAAAAAAAAAGGCAAGAAGCAATGGTTATAGTTTTTCTAATTTTGTTATTGGATATGATGTTTGGTTTTTACATTAATCTTTCTACTAGTGGAAGGATTATCTCAAGTCAGCACTAGTTCTAGTTTTAATTCAGTCGCTCAGTCATGTCTGACCCTTTGCAACCCCATGAATCACAGCATGCCACGCCTCCCTGTCCATCACCAACTCCTGGAGTTCACCCAGACAAGTCCATCGAGTCAGTGATGCCATCCAGCCATCTCATCCTCGGTTGTCCCCTTCTCCTCCTGTCCCCACTCCCTCCCAGCATCAAAGTCTTTTCCAATGAGTCAACTCTTCACATGAGGTGGCCAATGTACTGGAGTTTCAGCTTTAGCATCATTCCTTCCAAAGAAATCCCAGGGCTGATGTTCTTCAGAATGGACTAGTTGGATCTCCTTGCAGTCCAAGGGACTCTCAAGAGTCTTCTCCAACACCACAGTTCGAAAGCATCAATTCTTCAGTGCTCAGCCTTCTTCACAGTCCAACTCTCACATCCATACATGACCACGGGAAAATACTGTACAATGTACAAAAACCTTTTGAAAACATGAATTTTTGAGTTAAAACTTGATTTTTAAAGATTTTCTATCATTATCTTGTTGTTGAGAAATGGTCATGTTCTCTAATTCCTCTGTCTTCATCTATAAAATTGTTAAAATAAGACTTCACATCCAGCATCAAACAATATTAAACATGAAAAGCATAAATATAAGTAATTTGAGTGCTCCCTGGTAGCACAGTGGTGAAGAGTATACCTGAAATGCAGAGACACGGGAGACACAGATTCAGTCCCTAGGTTGGCAAGATCCCTGAAGTAGAAAATGGCAACTCACTCCAGTATCCTTGCCTTGTTCCATGAAAAGAGGAGCCTGGTGGCTACAGTCCATAGGGTCACAAAGAGCCAGACATGAATGAGCAACTGAGCACAAATGCACACAATTAAAATACATACAAATTATAGATATTATTTAGAAGGCTATGTTTATTTCTTCAGACAGACTAGTTTTAGAAAGCAATGTTAGAGTAGAGAAAGTAAACTAAATGGTTAGAATTCTTCATATAATATGTCATACTAAACAAAAATCTAATATGATTTCTAATATGAGAAATATAGTTTATAATATACTGTTTTCTTCATTATCTGCTTTGGATTTTAGCCTCAACAGTCTCCTATTCCCATTACAGATACAATGTTAATGAACACTAAAAATAATTGTTACCTCATGGTCACCAATTTTTATGAAATCTTCCAAGCAGGGAAAAATGCACTTTCCTTAGTAGGACCTAAAACGGTGCTATTGAACTCTGTGAGAGCTCCATGAATACTTAATGATAATTCAGGAGGCCACATGTTCAAATCCACAATCACTGATACCTTTGGCTCACATATCAAAGAATGGCAATAATGGCAGCTCTGTATGCTGAATTGATGCTGGGGATTGTTCATTTTAATTAAGAGTTGGACTATCTTGGAATGAAACACATAGAGAACCTAATGAGAAATTGAGTAAGGAATCAGAAAATCTGGGTTCTAGATCAAATTTTCCTTATCAAGTATTAAATTTACATATTTAATCTTTCATATATTAACAAAGAGACTATAAGTAAGGCAACAAATAGCTAAATTATAACCCAAAGATACATTTTCAAGACAAGAGTACTCTCTAATTTACTAGCTGTACAAAACTTATGCCAATATAAAACCCATTCAGTTCAGTTCAGTTCAATTCAGTCACTCAGTCGTGTCCGACTCTTTGCAACCCCATGAATTGCAGCATGCCAGGCCTCCCTGTCCTTCACCAACTCCCAGAGTTCACTCAGACTCACGTCCATTAAGTCGGTGATGCCATCCAGCCATCTCATCCTCTGTCATCCCCTTCTCCTCTGGCTCCCAATTGCTCCTAGCATCAGGGTTGTTTCCAATGAGTCAAATCTTCGCATGAGGTGGCCAAAGTACTGGAGTTTAAGCTTCAGCATCAGTTCTTCCAAAGAACACCCAGGACTGATCTCCTTTAGAATGGACTGGTGGGATCTCCTTGCAGTCCAAAGGACTCTCAAGAGTCTCTTCCAACACCACAGTTCAAAAGCATCAATTCTTTGGCTTTCTTCACAGTCCAACTCTCACATCCACCCATGACCACAGGAAAAACCATAGCCTTGACTAGACAGACGTTTGTTGGCAAGGTAATATATCTGTTTTTCAATATGCTGTCTAGGTTGGTCATAACTTTCCTTCCAAGGAGTAAGCATCTTTTAATTTCATGGCTGCAATCACCATCTGCAGTGATTTTGAAGCCCCCAAAAATAAAGTCTGTCACTGTTTCCACTGTTTCCCCATCTATTTGCCATGAAGTATTGGGACCAGATGCCATGATCTTCATTTTCTGAATGTTGAGCTTTAAGTCAGCTTTTTCACTCTCCTCTTTCACTTTTATCAAGAGGCTTTTTAGTTCATCTTCATTTTCTGCCATAACGGTGGTGTCATCTGCATATCTGAGGCTATTGACATTTCTCCCGGCGATCTTGATTCCAGCTTGTGCTTCTTCCAGCCCAGCATTTCTCATGATGTACTCTGCATATAAGTTAAATAAGCAGGGTGACCATATACAGCCTTGACGTCCTCCTTTTCCTATTTGGAAACAGTCTGTTGTTCCATGTCCAGTTCTAACTGTTGCTTCCTGACCTGCATACAGGTTTCTCAAGAGGCAGTTCAGGTGGTCCTATATTTCCATCTCTCTCAGAATTTTCCACATTTTATTGTGATCCACACAGTCAAAGGCTTTGGCATAGTCAATAAAGAAGAAATAGATGTAAAACTGAAATATATAAAGGTAATGGGTTATAATAAAATGTGGAAAATGCACAGCAGCAGCAACTCATGTAGTATATGGAGGCAACACAGAGAAGCTGCAGGAGTCTATCATCCACCATCACCTAACATTAAGCTAGTATATCAGAATTAGTTGAGAAATACCTGGGCTTTAAAAAAAGCCCTGTGATTATGGAACAAAGTCATGCAACTAAACAAGAGCTATTGTTTGAATCAGTACTATTCACTCATATAGGAAAATGTTTTGATATCTAGCCTTATACTAGAGAAATAATTTAAGCATATTTCCCTCATCCTGATATATCTCCTTCTACTAGAAACAAAGATGAAATACCTTAATCAGCCTTTAAGAGAGTAGAATGTAGGTCCCTGGGGGAATTGTCCTCATCCCTTTGGGATGTCTGTTATTTCCACAGACTTCTTTTAAGAAAGTGCTCTTGGGAGGCTACTACAAATGAGAGAAGAATACACTTCCTTTAGAACGTGGTGACATTGAGGGGCGTAAAAGAAAATGTATGCCTTAAAAATACAGTACCTTAGTTTCCTTCCATTTTATTATTTTGAGGTAGGATGTTTGTTCCTTGAAGGTGTAGCACGGTAAGACTTATCTGTCATTAATGAATTGTTTATCAGAGCATTCACAGTGTAAGACTGCTGGAAATGAGATTTTTTTACTGGGTATGTTGGGAATTCAAGATCTAGAACATGGAGGAGCTCAGAAGATAGAGAGAGGACACTGGGTTTGAGAGAACTGAGTTTAGAACAGTAGAGATAAACATGCATTATTGAGTGGGTGATCGGTCATAAAGAGGAAGGGAGAGGTAGGTAGCAGCGATTTCTGAAAGGAGTTTTCTGCCCTTGTAAAGAGTCTGCCTGCAGCGTGGGAGACCTAGGTCCGATCCCTGGGGTGGGAAGATCCCCTGGAGAAGGAAAAGGCTACCCACTCCAGTATTCTGGCTTGGAGAATTCCATGAACTGTATAGTTCATGGGGTCACAAAGAGTCGGACACAACTGAGCAACTTTCACTTTCACTTTCAAAATGATGTACAAGAAAAGGCTGCAATTCCATATACACACTGCTTTGGTTAACACTGGGGCAAATCTGGTTGTAAAAATTACTATGTACCTTGTTTTGGTTCTGATAAACTATGTTCCTGATATTTGGTAGTTGCTACACAGTATGATCCTTTCAGCTTGGGTCAGGTTGTCTAATCAAACAGATATGAAGCCATTAGTAAGAAATACATAACTGTTTTATTTATCAGTTCTTACCTTTCCTTACAATAATTTCAGCACTTCAGTGTAGAAATGCCAATCATCTGTTCTGATGCTGGAAGAAATGCTTTGTGATAATGCCATGAAATGTGCATTTGATACAGGGAAATCTGCAAATCAGCTTTTCACATTAGTTTCTGTTACAACAATTCACTCTAAGGGTGCCACTTCTAGGCCAAACCATACATAACTATTACTCAGCAGCAAAACAGAAGAGAAATGCTGAGTCCAGGAAAGAAGAATGCATTTTTGAAATCGAGAAAGGTTCCACAGCAGAAAGTCACTTGCTGCAAGGTACTGCACATCCCAGACACGTATACGCTGATAGAATATGGTGTGAAAATCAGCAGTTGTGTAGGGCCCTAAATGCTGCTTCTGCAGCCCAAACTGCTACATTCTCCCTTCATCTCTGATTTGAAGCAGTAGGTCTTCCCTGAGCACCATTTTTTCTTTTCATTTTTCTTTTTTAAAATTTTATTTTTCTTCCAGTAAATTCTGTGGGACACAGTGAAAAAAGAAACTATGTGCTAGTTTAATTGTGTGCCTCAAAGTCATATTCCAATATTATCAATTCAGTCACAGCCCATCCTGCATTTCAGGTGAAATCTAAGAGGATAAACAATTTAAAATAAGTTTTATGTGCTGCTTGTGGAAAGCAGACAGACCATTGCATCCATCAGATTCCTGTTTACATCAGTAGAGACTGGCATATCTTAAATTAGCAAAAACTGCTCTTGCTTTGTTACATTTAGTATTCTCAGCTGCTTCACGATCCAAGGCCACAGCAGGAGATCACTTAGGTGTCCATCACCCATAGTAGTTCTTACAGAATATAATCTCTAACTAACTTTGGCACAAATAAGTGCCTTTCGTTCTGAAGTGCAGAAACTGGTAAAGTGAACACAATGTAGTCATTGACATTGTGGCTGACAAACTGTTGATAATTTGGTAGAAGGCTCAGTTTGTTAATCATCATTCAATTAGAATTTTTTTAGAAGATACGACTATTTTTACTACTTTGGCTTCTTGGGTTCAAGCAGAGTATTACTGAACAGAGTGTCAAATAATGACAAAAGGGGCAGAAGTAAAACTTAAAAGTACTAATACGTGGATACAAATGGATTGGAACACAGAATTCACAGGTGCAAGTATGATTTCTCTGTCAATAGTTTGTTAAAAAAAAAAAAAGTTCCTTCAATGCATGGTACCTCTATACCCTTTACTTACATGCTCCTTTGTGTGGGTATAATTTAATTGCCATCACAACTTTTTGAGATGCAAAAACATTAAAGACTGCACCATAAACTAAGCAATTTAGAAGCCTGCAAATCGCTGCTTTAAGAATCAGTGCCTTCATTCTTCAATGATTTTTTATCATCTGCTATAGGATAGATGTTATTATTCATACTATCATATGACACTATTGCTTAATTTCATGTTAACAGCTATCTGAAGATGATTAAAACAAATTCTGATATTAATGAAATGTTCAATATATTAATTTATGTAACAACTTTCATCTTTCTAAAGTAGAAATAAAAATGAATTCAAATTTCTAATGCAAAAATACTATATTTTAAAAAGTTTATTTAAATGTTTGTGACAGTTCAACATGATGTTCAGTGCTAATGAATCACAGCTTTTTAATATAGGGTAGTCTGGGGCTGATTGAGTTTCTTCATACTGCCTTTTTAAAAATCAATTCCAGTGATGAAATATAAGTCAATTTTTTATATATGTACTAGAGTTAATACAAAGAACTAAAGTTACTCTTTATTTTATTTATTTATTTATTTTTGCTGCCTAAATTAAGGTGTGATAGTTTGTCCCTAGTGATTTCATAATTACATTAAAATTATGCTATAGTATAGATTAATATAGAATCATACAATACTCCTAATCTTTAGCAAAACTGAAAGCTAATAACACTTATTATCACAACTGTGGACAAGAATCAGTGTAAAATGCTTGGCTTACGTTTTATAAATGAATTCACTTTGATGGTATTGTGTATTTTACTACTACTTTCATTGGGAAAACAAATTTATAATTGACCATATCTGATCATATCTTGGTATGAAAGACAAACAGACAGGACACTGAAAGATGAACTCCCCAGGTCGGTAGGTGCCCAATATGCTACTGGAGATCAGTGGAGAAATAACTGCAGAAAGAATGAAGGGATGGAGCCAAAGCAAAAACAACACCCAGTTGTGGATGGACTGGTGATGGAAGCAAGGTTCGATGCTGTAAGAGCAATATTGCATAGGAACCTGGACTGTTAGGTCCACGAATCAAGTCAAACTAGAAGTGGTCAAACAGGAAATGACAAAAGTAAACATACACATTCTAGCAATCAGTGAACTAAGATGGACTGGAATGGGTGAATATAGTTCAGATGACCATTATATCCACTACTGTGGGCAGGAATCCCTTAGAAGAAATGGAGTAGCTATCATAGTCAACAAAAGAGTCTGAAATGCAGAACTTGGAGGCAATCTCAAAAACGACAGAATGATCTCAGTTCATTTCCAAGGCAAACCGTTCAATATCATGGTAATCCAAGGCTATGCCCAGATCAGTAATGTTGAAGAAGCTGAAGTTGAACAGTTCTATGAAGACCTACAAGACCTTCTAGAACTAACACCCAAAAAAGATGTCCTTGTCATTATAGGGGACTGAAATGCAACAGTAGGAAGTCAAGAAACACCTGGAGTGACAGGTAAATTTGGCTTGGAGTGTAGAATAAAGCAGGACAAAGGCTAATACAGTTCTGCCAAGAGAAAATACTGGTCATAGCAAACATCCTCTTCCAACAACACAAGAGAAGATTCTACATATGGACATAACCATATGGTTGACACTGAAATCAGATTGATTATATTCTTTGTATCCAAAGATGGAGATGCTACACACAGTCAGCAAAAATACGACCAGGAGCTGACTGTGGCTCAACTCCTTATTGCCAAATTCAGACTGACATTGAAGAAATTGGTGAAAACCATTAGACCATTCAGGTATGACTTAAATCAAATCCCTTATGACTATACAGTGGAAGTGAGAAATAGATTTAAGGGACTAGATCTGATAGACAGAGTGCCTGATGAACTATGGATGGAGACTCATGACATTGTACAGGAGACAGGGATCAAGACCATCCCCAAGAAAAAGAAATGCAAAAAAGCAAAATGGCTGTCTGAGGAGGCCTTACAAATAGCTGTGAAAAGAAGAGAAGCAAAAAGCAAAGAAGAAAAGGAAAGATATACCCATTTGAACGCAGAGTTCCAGAGAATACCAAGGAGAAATAAGAAAAACTTCCTCAGCAAACAATGCAAAGAAATGGAGGAAAACAAGACAATGGGAAAGACTAGAGATCTCTTCAAGAAAATTAGAGATACCAAGGGAACATTTCATGCAAAGATGGGATCAATAAAGGACAGAAATGGTATGGACCTAACAGAAGAAAAAGATATTAAGAAGAGGTGGCAAGAATACACAGAAGAACTGTACAAAAAAAGATCTTCACGACCAAGATAATCACGATGGTGTGATCACTCACCTAGAGCCAGACATCCTGGAAGATGAAATCAAGTGGGCCTTAGAAAGCATCACTACGAACAAAGCTAGTGGAGGTGATGGAATTCCAGTGGAGCTATTTCAGATCCTGAAAGATGATGCTGTGAAAGTGCAGCACTCAATATGCCAGCAAATTTGGAAAACTCAGCAGTGGCCACAGGACTGGAAAAGGTCAGTTTTCATTCCAATCTGAAAGAAAGGCAATGCCAAAGAATGCTCAAAGTACCACACAATTGCACTCATCTCACACACTAGTAAAGTAATGCTCAAAATTCTCCAAGCCAGGCTTCAGCAATACGTGAACCATGAACTCCCTGATGTTCAAGCTGATTTTAGAAAAGGTAGAGGAACCAGAGATCAAAGTGCCAACATCCGCTGGATCATCAAAAAAGCAAGAGAGTTCCAGAAAAACATCTGTTTCTGCTTTACTGACTATGCCAAAGCCTTTGACTATGTGGATCACAATAAACTGTGGAAAATTCTGAAAGAGATGGGACTACCAGACCACCTAACCTGCCTCTTGAGAAACCTATATGCAGGTCAGGAAGCAACAGTTAGAACTGGACATGGAACAACAGACTGGTTCCAAATAGGAAAAGGAGTACATCAAGACTGTATATTGTCACCCTGCTTGTTTAACTTATATGCAGAGTACATCATGAGAAATGCTGGGCTGGAGGAAGCACAAGCTGGAATCAAGATTGTCAGGAGAAATATCAACAACCTCAGATATGCAGATGATACCACCCTTATGGCAGAAAGTGAAGATGAACTAAAAAGCCTCTTGATGAAAGTGAAAGAGGAGAGTGAAAAAGTTGGCTTAAAGCTCAACATTCAGAAAACGAAGATCATGGCATCCAGTCCCATCACTTCATGGGAAATAGATGGGGAAACAGTAGCTGACTTTATTTTTCTGGGCTCCAAAATCACTGCAAATAGTGATTGCAGCCATGAAATTAAAAGATGCTTACTCCTTGGAAGGAAAGTTATGACCAACATAGACAGCATATTGAAAAGCAGAGATATTACTTTGTCAAAAAAAGTCTGTCTAGTCAAGGCTATGGTTTTTCCAGTGGTCATGTATGGATGTGAGAGTTGGACTGTGAAGAAAGCTGAGCGCTGAAGAATTGATGCTTTTGAACTGTGGTGTTGGAGAAGACTCTTGAGAGTCCCTTGGACTGCAAGGAGATCCACCAGTCCATCCTAAAGGAGATCAGTCCTGGGTGTTCATTGGAAAGACTGATGTTGAAGCTGAAACTCCAGTACTTAGGCCAGCTGATGAGAAGAGCTGACTCATTTGAAAAGACCCTGATGCTGTGAAAGATTGAGGGCAGGAGGAGAAAGGGATGACAGAGGATAAGGTGGTTGAGTGGCATCACTGACTCAATGGACATGGATTTGAATGGACTCTGGAGCTGGTGATCGACAGAGAGGCCTGGCATGCTGCGGTTCATGGGGTCTCAAGGAGTCAGACACGACTGAGTGACTGAACTGAAACTGATCATATCTTGAAGAGAAATTTTATAAATATTGAACATGTTAAGGACAAATGACAGTCTTCAACAGAAAATGAAATAGCAAGGAAATGCAACTATTAAATAATTTTTACATCACTATCTGAAATCTTTGCTTAATTCCTCAACCATTAAATGTGCTACCCCAGACATCTTTTTCTTCTCTTCAAGTTTCTGAGACAAGATTAAACCAGGGTGCTTTTTGGATCAAGTTGAATCTTTTAAAGAAAATTTTGGCTTTATCTTTCTAAATGTAAATTTTAATTTTTTTTAATATGACAGAAATGTGTTGATTATTAAGATACGAGCAGACTCATTTTCAATAAACTAAAGAAATGATATGGCACTGACATAGGATAAATCACCAATATATCTTAAAAATTTTTTTATGATACTACACAGAATATGGACAGATGATCATCGAGTCAGAATAGGATATTTCTGGCAGACACACACACACACACACACACACACACACAGATATCATTCAGTCTTTTTTGCTTTATACTGCTTTATAGGGTGAATAATCCATGTCCATTAGAAAATAAAGCCAATGCAGTTAATTTAATTTCTTGCTTTTCATATGTTGCCTAAATAGTTGAGGATAGGTATATTGTCTCAAAATACTTACTTTCTGAGAAGGCTGTGAGAATTTGTCATTTAATCAAGTCATTGAAGATGCCCTAATAATAAAAAGTACTTTTCTTAGAGGTTCCTGAGATTACTCTGCTGATCTCAGGAAAATAATTTAACATTCCATAATATTTTTAAAAATCCAGTAAGTGAGTTGGAACGGAAAAATCAAATCTTATGAAGCTCATTATTTATGATAGGATTATTAATGTAAAATAGTTACTGTGTTATATTACATTTGTCCTTTTGTATTCTGAGTTATAGTCCTACATAAAAAAGGTGATTTTTAGGCATTCTGAGAATACGTTACTTTTATTAGAATATACTTTAGAAAATGTTTCTTAATCACTGGAATTTCTATATGTATATAATTAACAAATAGAACAGACTCTCATTCCTCAAATAATCATGTTCAATGTTGAAACAAATCCCCCACCCAATAATGTATGACAAAACGATAGTAGGTATGTGAATGTATAACAAGAGAATCATTATGTATGTTCCAGATAAAGATAAAGGTCACCTAGGCATGATTCAGAGAAGAACATGAATATCAGAGTGATGGAGTAAGGAAGTGGTGGCAGAGGTGTCATATGAGTCAGAACAAAATGAGTTGGTTGAAAGTAAGTGTAAAAAAAAAATTAGGGGGGGGGGAGTAGAAATTGAAAAAAAAATCAGATGGATAAGGCACAAGGGTATTACTATTAAAAATACATTCAAGGCATCTTTTAAACCTCTTTACCTAGTTATAGGATTTCTTATCCCTGGGCATGGGCTAATATAGGAAACAGAATACTTTTTCTTCCAGCCTACTTCATTCTATTGCTAAACATAGTATCCTTGTTAAAGTGTGTAAGTTCTAAAGTGTAGCTACTGTATAAATTTTAAACAGGTAATAAATATTAATTGATGTGATACATTTTATACACTATCATCTGAACACTTCAAAATATTTTACAAATTGTTCTTACAAAGCCCCTTTAATTAATATTGGTGCCAGGGATGATCAGACTGAACATTTATTGAGGGGCATCAGTATGAGACATTTCATAGACATTGGTTTGATCTAATAAAGCAGACAAGGCAATAAAAGTATGAAAATAGGTGACCTACCCAAAATGGATTTATCTGGCATTCACTTCATTTTATATTGAGGATTATGGACTCTCTCCAAGGACTTTGAGGTTCAGGGGGTGAAATTGCCTTGATTAAATAAAAATGCATGTTAAAAATAGATTTTAAAGAAGAAATCATAGTGTCTGACAATTGAGGAGTAGGCTTTAAGAAGTCACAAGGATTGTATGGAGTCATACCTGAGGAAGACATTAAAAAAATGATTAAGATCTTCCTAGAAGGTACTAATAATTCCAAAAGAATGAATAGTTTCTCCCTCTCTGCTTCTCTCCCTCGACAAGGTCTTCAGACTTTCAGATCCCAGTGAATAATGTTATCTTATAAATCGTGAGATAGGGTAGCTTTTTTTTTTTTTTTTTTCCACTCTGTAACTAAAATTCTACCCTATTGACTCACTGAAGCTTAGTGGATAATAGAGTGTATGATTACCACTCTGTAAAGTTATGCCAAGACTTGGAAGTCAAATTGAAGAGTCTTCTTTGTAGATGTTGCTCTCTTCTGAAATATTGTATAGCTGACATTGCTATTTAAAAAATATGTAGTCATGTTTAAAAAATTATCTTGGCCTTTGTCCAGTTCCACATACCTTTAATTATGAAACTCAAGGAGTAATTTATTTTATTATTTTGTTGTTGTTGTTGTTGTTTGTTTTTAAATTTATTTATTTTTTATTTTACTTTACAATTTTGTATTGGTATTGCCATACATTGACATGAATCCACCACAGGTGTACATGCGTTCCCAAACCTGAACCCCCCTCCCACCCCCCTCCCCACAACATCTCTCTGGGTCATCCCCACGTACCAGCCCCAAGCGTGCCATATCCTGCATCGGACATAGACTGGCAATTCAATTCTTACATGATATTATACATGTTTCAATACCATTCTCCGAAGTCATCTCACCCTCTCCCTCTCCCACTGAGTCCAAGAGTCTGTTATACACATCTGTGTCTTTTTTGCTGTCCTGCATACAGGGTCATCATTGTCATCTTTCTAAATTCCATATATATGTGTTAGTATGCTGTATTGGTGTTTTTCTTTCTGGCTTACTTCACTCTGTATAATTGGCTCCAGTTTCATCCATCTCATCAGAACTGATTCAAATGTATTCTTTTTAACGGCTGAGTAATACTCCATTGTGTATATGTACCACAGCTTTCTTATCATTCATCTGCTGATGGACATCTAAGTTGTTTCCATGTCTTGGCTATTATAAACAATGCTGCGATGAACATTGGGGTACATGTGTCTCTTTCAATTCTGGTTTCCTCAGTGTGTATGCCAGCCCCAAACTCACTAAAGGTCTGAGCATCAAAATTTTTGATAAAAGCCAGTTGTTTGAAACACACAAAGAAAACATTTTGCTGAGGAAATTATATATATTTCTTCATATCTCTCAGAATAATGCACAAGAAATCCTTTCAGTTTATAATGCCACTAAAATAGAGAGAGTTACCATTTAAAACTTAGTCACAATTTGAATTTGGTCTCTATGCAAAATCATGCCCATTTTTTTTCAGCTTGAGACAACATTATCAATGATATTTCCCTTTCTTTTCCATATTTCTCTTTTTGAGTATACTTTAGGAAAAGAGAGTTTCCTTGAAGCTCCTAAAATCCAGAGTCGGATCTACTTCCAGAAATTTTGAAAAGGAAAAGGGGTTTTTGATAGCCCAGATGGAAAGTTCAATCCCCAGTTAAAGTGCTGTTTCAGTTCAGTTCAGTTCAGTCGCTCAGTTGTGTCCGACTCTTTGCGACCCCATGAATTTCAGCATGCCAGGCCTCCCTGTCCATCACCAACTCCTGGAGTTCACCCAGACTCATGTTAATCGAGGCAGTGATGCCATCCAGCCATCTCATCCTCTGTCGTCCCCTTCTCCTCCTGCCCCCAATCCCTCCCAGCATCAGAGTCTTTTCCAATGAGTCAACTCTTCGCATGAAGTGGCCAAAGTATTGAAGTTTCAGCTTTAGCAGAACATGTTCATTAATTGTGTATTTGTGACCTGTGGATGGATTACTCATAGTAAAGTAAACATCTGATATGTGCACGGAATAGTGTGAAGGTGATGCATATATTCATATGCTTTTTATTTAGGAAAGTATGTGTTTTGATTTCATTGATTTCTTATATGTGAGTTTTAGATGTGTTAAATATCAGTTAACATTTATTTAGTGTACTCCTGTTGAATAGAAATCAGTGGGTAATATGGTGAATTAAAAAAAGAAAAATAAATAATTAGACCTAATTCCTGTCCAAAGGCAGATGCCACATATACAGTTAATGATAAAAGATCTTTAATTTTAAGTATCAAACAATGTATTTGGCATTATAAGTTGTAAAAATTCCAAGCAAGAAGGTATTACTTTTATTTGAAATGATTAGAGAAGAACACATGGAGAAGGTCAAAGTACAATTGATATTATTTGGGAAAACATAGGGTGCAGTAGATATAAGTATTTTGAATTTAGTTTTGATTTTTAAAAGTTATTCAAAAAATGAGAGAAGAGTAGATTAAAATAATTCAGAAAAGAACAGAAGGGAGCATTTTGAGTTTTCTTTCTTTTCTATTCTTTAGCCTTAGATAATTAAAAATATTCAAAAGAGAGTTCTCCAAATTTTACTATAGTAATTTAACATTCTGAATACAAATATGCTGAGTCAGTATCACAGTTTTTTAATTAACTGTAACAACTAACTGGATTTTTTTTTTCAAATAAGTGAGAATAGTTATTTAGCCTGCTTCTGATAGTGTGTGATTGATATAAAAATGTAAAGAGCCAAGTTATTCTTCTGATTTACTAGTTACAAAATAGACCTATTTAGTCTATAGGGTTGCAAAGAGTTGGACACAACTGAAGTAGCTTAGCATGCACACACAGGAGTATTTAAAGAATATATCTGAAAGTAAAGTGGAAAAACTTAGACTCTCAGGAAAAAAAAAAAAAATTACACCCACATCACAAAATATATGAGTTAATAAAATTTATTGTTTATTTATGTCATGAGCTGCTCCATTCAAATCAAAAGCTATTTTTTCCAGAAAAGATTGTAAATGAATTATGAATTTATTTCTAGTACTTACAGCTTTATTTTCCTTTAATTTTACTTTAAAAAATTATTTATTTTAATTGGATATTAATTACTTTACAATACTGTAGTGGTTTTTGCAATACTTTGACATGAATCAGCCATGGGTATACATGTGTTCCCCCTCCTGAAACCCCTCCCACCTCCCTCCCTTCCCATCCCATCCTTCTGGGTCATCCCAGTGCGCCAGCCCTGAGCACTCTGTCTCATGCATCAAACCTGGACTGGTGATCTGTTTCACATATGATAATATACGTGTTTCAGCGTTATTCTCTCAAATCATCCAACCCTCGCTTTCTCCCACAGAGTCCAAAAGACTGTTCTATACATCTGTGTCTCTTTTGCTGTCTCACATATAGGGTTATGGTTACCATCTTTCTAAATTCCATATATATGCATTGGTATACTGTATTGGTATTTTGCTTTCTGACTTACTTCGCTCTGTATAAGAGGCTCCAATTTCATCCGTCTCATTAGAACTGATTCAAATGTATTCTTTTTAATGGCTATGTAATATTCCATTGTATATATATACGACAGCTTTCTTATCCATTCATCTGCTGATGGACATCTTGGTTGTTTCCATGTCCTGGCTATTATAAAAAGTGCTGTGATAAACATTGGGGTACATGTGTCTCTTTCAATCCTGGTTTCCTCAGTGTGTATGCCCAACAGTGGCATTTCTGGGTCATATGGAAGTTCTATTTCCAGGAATCTCCACACTGTTCTCCATAGTGTCTGTACTAGTTTGCATTCCCATCAACAGTGTAAGAGGGTTCCCTTTTCTCCACACCCTCTCCAGCATTTATTGCTTGTAGATTTTTGGATAGCAGCCATTCTGACTGGCATGAGATGGTACATCATTGTGGTTTTGATTTACATTTCTCTGATAATGAGTGATTTTGAGCATCTTTTCATGTGTTTGTTATCCATCTGTATGTCTTCTTTGGAGAAATAAGTTCTTCAGCCCATTTGTTGATTGGGTTTTTTATTTTTATGGAATTGAGCTGCAGGTATTTCTTGTATATTTTTGAGATTAGTTTGTCAGTTGCTTAATTTGCTATTATTTTTTACCTTTCTGAAGGCTGTGTTTTCACCTTGCTTATAGTTTCCTTCATTGTGCAAAAGCTTTTAAGTTTAATTAGGTCCCATTTGTTTATTTTTGCTTTTGTTTCCATTACATTGGGAGGTGGGTCATAGAGGATCCTGCTGTGACTTATGTCAGAGAGTATTTTGCCTATGTTTTCCTCTAGGAGTTTTATAGTTTCTGGTCTTATGTTTAGATCTTTAATCCATTTTGAGTTTATTTTTGTGTATGGTGTTAGAAAGTGTTCTAGTTTCATTCTTTTACAAATAGTTGACCAGTTTTCCCAGCATCACTTGTTAAAGAGATTGTCTTTTCTCCATTGTATATTCTTGCCTCCTTTGTTGAAGATAAGGTGTCCATAGATGCATGGATTTATCTCTGGGCTTTCTATTTTGTTCCATTGATCTATATTTCTGTCTTTGTGCCAGTACCATACTGTCTTGATGACTGTAGCTTTGTAGTATAGCCTGAAGTCAGGCAGGTTGACTCCTCTAGTTCCATTCTCTTTCTCAAGACTGCTTTGGTTATTCGAGGTTTTTTGTTTATTTCCATACAAATTGTGAAATTATTTGTTCTAGCTCTGTGAAAAATACCATTGGTAGCTTGATAGAAATGCATTGAAAGCTGTAGATTTTCTTGGGTAGTATACTCATTTTCACTATATTGATTCTTCCAATCCATGAACATGATATATTTCTCCATCTATTTGTGTTATCTTTGATTTCTTTCATCAGTGTTTTATAGTTTTCTAGATATAGGTCTTTTGTTTGTTTAGGTGGATTTATTCCTAAGTATTTTATTCAATTCATTGCAATGGTGAATGGAATTGTTTCTTAATTTCAATTTGTGTTTTCTCATTGTTAGTGTATAGGAATGCAAGGGATAGCTGTGTGTTAATTTAATATCCTGTGACTTTACTATATTCATTAATTAGCTCTAGTAATTTTCTGGTGGAGTCTTTAGGGTTTTCTATGTAGAGGATCATGTCATCTACAAAGAGTGAGAGTTTTACTTCTTCTTTTCCAATTTGAATTCCTTTTATTTCTTTTTCTTCTCTGATTGCTGTGGCTAAAACGTCCAAAATTATGTTGAATAGTAGTGGTGAGAGTGGACACCCTTATCTTGTTCCTGACTTTAGGGGAAATGCTTTCAATTTTTCACCATTGAGAATAATGTTTGCTGTGGGTTTATCATATATGGCTTTTTTTATGTAGAGGTATGTTCCTTCTATGTCTGCTTTCTGGAGGGTTTTTTTTTATCATAAATGGATGTCGAATTTTGTCAAAGGCTTTCTCTGCATCTATTGAGATAATCATATGGCTTTTATCTTTCAATTTGTTAAGGTGGTATATCATATTGATTTGTGGATATTAAAGAATCCTTGCATCCCTGGGATAAAGCCCACTTGGTCATGATGTATGATCTTTTTAATATGTTGTTGGATTCTATTTGCTAGAATTTTGTTAAGGATTTTTCCATCTATGTTCATCAGTGAAACTGACTGTAGTTTTCTTTTTTTGGTGGCATCTTTGTCTGGTTTTGGTATTAGGGTGATGGTGGCCTCATAGAATGAGTTTGGAAGTTTACCTTCCTCTGCAATTTTCTGGAAAAGTTTCAGTAGGACAGGTGTTAGCTCTTCTCTAAATTTTTGGTAGAATTCAGCTGTGAAGCCGTCTGGTCCTGGGCTTTTGTTTGGTGGAAGATTTCTTAATACAGTTTCGATTTCTGTGCTTATGATGTGTCTGTTAAGATTTTCTATTTCTTCCTGGTTCAGTTTTGGAAAGTTATACTTTTCTAAGAATTTGTCCATTTCTTCCAAGTTGTCAATTTTACTGGCATATAGTTGCCGATAGTAGTCTCTTATGATCCTTTTATTTCTGTGTTGTCTGTTCTGATCTCTCCATTTTCATTTCTAATTTTGTTGATTTAATTATTCTCCCTTTGTTTCTTGATGAGTCTGGCTAATGGTTTGTCAATTTTATTTATCTTTTCAAAGAATTAGCTTTTAGCTTTGTTGATTTTTGCTATGGTCCCTTTTGTTTCTTTTGCATTTATTTCTGCCCTAATTTTTAAGATTTCTTTCCTTCTACTAACCCTGGGGTTCTTCATTTCTTCTTTTTCTAGTTGCTTTAGGTGTAGAGTTAGGTTATTTACTTGACTTTTTTCTTGTTTCTTGAGGTAAGCCTTATTGCTATGAATCTTCCCCTTAGCATTGCTTTTACAGTGTCCCACAGGTTTTGGGTTGTTGTATTTTCATTTTAATTCATTTCTATGCATATTTTGATTTCTTTTTTGATTTCTTCTGTGATTTTTTGGTTATTCAGAAGCATGTTGTTTAGCCTCCATATGTTGGCAATTTATATAGTTTTTTTTTTTTTCCTGTAATTGATATCTAATCTTACTGCATTGTGGTCAGAAAAGACACTTGCAATGATTTCAATTTTTTTGAATTTACCAAGGCTAGATATATGGCTCAAGATGTGGTCTATCCTGGAGAAGGTTCCGTGTGCAATTGAGAAAAAAGTAAAATTCACAGTTTTGGGGTGAAATGTCCTATAGATATCAATTAGGTCTAACTGGTACATTGTATCATTTAATATTTGGGTTTCCTTGTTAACTTTCTGTTTAGTTGATCTATCCATAGATGTGACTGGGGTATTAAAGTCTCCCACTATATTTGTGTTATTGTTAATTTCCCCTTTACTTGTTAGCATTTGCCTTACATATTGCAGTGCTCCTATGTTGGGTGCATATATGTTTATAATTGTTATATCTTCTTCTTGGTTTGAGCCTTTGATCATTATGCAATGTCCTTCTTTGTCTCTTTTCACAGCCTTTATTTTAAAGTCTATTTTATCTAATATGAGTAGGGCTACTCCTGCTTTCTTTTGGTCTCCATTTGTGTGAAATATCTTTTTTCCAGCCCTTCACTTTCAGTCTGTATGTGTCCCTTGTTTTGAGGTGAGTCTCTTGTAGACAACATAGATAGGGGTCTTGTTTTTGTATTCATTCAGCCAGTCTTTGTCTTTTGGTTGGGGCATTCAATCCATTTACATTTAAGGTAATTATTGATAAGTATGATCCCGTTGTCTTTTTCTTTGTTGTTTTGGGTTCGAGTTTATACACCCTTTCTGTATTTCCTATCTAGAGAAGATCCTTTAGCATTTGTTGGAGAGCTGGTTTAGTGGTGCTGAATTCTCTCAGCTTTTGCTTGTCTGTAAAGCTTTTGATTTCTCCTTCATATTTGAATGAGATCCTTGCTGGATACAGTAATCTGGGCTGTAGGTTTTCTCTTTCATCACTTTAAGTATGTCCTGCCATTCCCTCCTAGCCTGAAGAGTTTCTATTGAAAGATCAGCTGTTATCCTTATGGGAATCCCCTTGTGCATTATTTGTTGTTTTTCCCTTGCTGCTTTTAATATTTGTTCTTTGTGTTTGATCTTTGTTAATTTGATTAATATGTGTCTTGGGGTGTTTCACATTGAGTTTATCCTGTTTGGGATTCTCTAGATTTCTTGGACTTGGGTGACTATTTCCTTCCCATTTTAGGGAAGTTTTCAACTATTATCTCCTCAAGTATTTTCTCATGGTCTTTCTTTTTGTCTTATTCTTCTGGGACTCCTATGATTCGAATGTTGGGGTGTTTAACATTGTCCCAGAGGCCTCTGAGATTGTCTTCATTTCTTTTAATTCTTTTTTTTTTCTTTTTTTCTCCTGTTTCATTTATTTCTACCATTCTATCTTCTACCTCACTAATCCTATCTTCTACCTCCATTATTCTAATGTTGGTTCCCTCCAGAGTGTTTTTGATCTCAGTTATTACATTATTCATTATTGATTGACTCTTTTTTATTTCTTCTAGGTCCTTGTTAAACATTTCTTGCATCTTCTCAATCCTTGTCTCCAGGCTATTTATCTGTTGCTCTTCCTCTTTTGTTTGCTTTGGTGGGCATTTTCTTTATCATGTTTCTTTACCTGCTAAGTATTTAGCTGCCTTTACATCTTGTTTAGATTGCTGTGTTTTGGGTGGCCTTTCTGTATTTTGGCAGTTTTTGTTCTCTTTTTTGTGGAGATTCCTCCATGTGGGTGGGGTTGAACAAGTGGCTTGTCAAGGTTTCCTGGTTAGGGAAGCTTCTGTTGGTGTTCTGGTGGGTGGAGCTCAAATTCTTCTCTCTGGAGTACAATGAAGTGTCCAGTAGTGAGTTTTGAGATGTGTATGTGTTTGCTGTGACTTTGGGCAACCTGTATATTGAAGCTCAGGGCTATGTTCCTGCATTGCTGGAGAATTTGCATGGTATGTCTTGCTCTGGAACTTGTTGACTCTTTGGTGGTGCTTGGTTTCAGTGTAGGTATGGAGGGTTTTGAATGAGCTCTTATCAATTAATGTTTCCTGGAGTCAGGAGATCTCTGGTGTTGTCAGGTTTTGGACTTAGGCTTCCTGCCTCTGATTTTCAGTCTTATTCTTATAGTAGCCTCAAGACTTCTCCATACATATAGCATCAATGATGAAACATCTAGGTTAATTGTGAAAAGATTCTCCACAGTGAGGGACAGAGAGGTTCATAGAGTTACATGGAGAAGAGGCGGGAGGGAGATAGTGGTGATCAGGAGGAGAAGAAGGGGAATCAGAAGAGAGGAGAGCAATCTAGCCAATAATCAATTCACTATGTGCTCTCCACAGTCTGGAACCCTCAGAGAGGGTTCATGGAGTTACATAGAGAATAGAAGAGGGAGGTGACCAGGAGTCCAGAAGGAGATAGAGGTGACCAGGAGGAGAAAAGTGGGAATCAAAAGGAGAGAGATCTAACCAGTAATCAGTTCCCTAAGTGTTCTCCACAGCCCAGGACAAACACAGAGGTTCACAGAGTTGGTTAGGGAAGAGAAGGGGGAGGGATAAGATAGAGGTGACCTAGGGGAGAAAAAAGAGAATCAAAAGGGGGAGAGAGTAATCAAGCCAGTAATCACACTCCTAAGTAAAAATGGGTACTGAAGATTGAATTCTTAAAGATACAAAATTGATAATAAATACAAAAAAGCAAAAATTAAAAATCTAGAATAGAGTTTAGACTCTCAAAAACAAACAAACAAAAAAAAAAAGCAAAATCACAAAAATTATTAAAAATATATATGAAGTTTGCTTTAAAAATAGGGTCTTTTTTTTTGTACGGTAATGGGTTATAAAAATGAAAATTAAAAGATTAATAGAGCACTTAAAAATTTAAAAAATTCAAAAAATTCAAAAAATGATAACAGTAAAAATATATCTAGGAATTTATCTGGAGCTGTTGCGGGCAGTGTGGGATCAATTCAGTTTCAGTTAGTTCCTTGTTCCTTCTCATATTTCTCAAGATCTATAGTCCCCTTCCAATGTAGTTGGTGCTAACTACCATGTTTTAATCTGTTGCATCTGTCACTTCCAAAGTGGTTCCCTCTGTTTATTTTGGCTTCTTCTGTTTGCAGGTCTCTTCAGTGTCTAATTTCTGCCCTGACACAAGAGGTGAAAGTGGTCACTTATTTAGGCTCCCTTGTTCAGTCGTGCTGTGAAGAGGAGGGAACACTGCAAATAAATATCACTGGCATGTGTGGGGAGTGCTCACAGTGTCTGGGCCACACTGGCTTTGCCCCCACTCATGGCATGTGTGCTTTCCCAGTCTACACTGCTCAGTCTCCAGGTTGCTCTGCAGGGAAACTGTCTAAAGTGGGCCCTGGGTTGTGTGTACTTCCCAGGTCAAAGCCACTCAGGTTCAGGTTCTAGGGTACTCCACAAATGGGCATACTCAGTTGGGCCTGCGTCTTGTGCCCTTCCCAGGTTTGATCAGCTCAGGTGACCAGGTGCTTGTTGAGTACACTCTCCCCAGGTGGGGGTGTGTCGCCTCCTCTGTCCCAGCCGTTCAGTTTTCTGGGTGTGTAGTGGATGTGCTTTCTCAGGTGTGCCATGGGTTTCTTCTAGGGAGCTGATCTCTGGCCGCAACCTTCCTCCTACTTGCTGGTGGTGGATGCGAGAGTCTGGGCTACTTATATCTGTGGGTTTGATGTGTTTATTTTTAATGTTTTTCCTCCTGGTTATGTTGCCCTCTGAGATTCCAAAACTTCCCACAGACCCACCAGTAAGAGGGTTTCCTACTGTTTGGAAACTTCTTCTCTTTTAAGACTCCCTTCCCTGGATGGGTCTTTGTCCCCAACTCTTGTGTCTCTCTTTTTATCTTTTATATTTAGTCCTACCTCCTTTTGAAGGCAATGGACTGCATTTCTGTGTGCCTGATGTCCTCTGTCGGTGTTCAGGAGTTATTTTGTGGAATTTGCTCAGCGTTCAAATATTCTTTCGATGAATTTGTTGGGGAGAAAGTGGTCTCTCTGTTCTATTCTTCCACCACATTAGGACCCACCCCTCCTTTAATTTTACAATGAAGTTTCATTCCTGTCTCTACATACATGACAAGCAGCCCATATCTGTTTTATTTTTTGTTGTTGTTATTTGTTTTTAAGGATCCAAATAGTTGTTTTATTAATTGCCATTGTTATTGAGATAGTTGTTGATTCACATGCAATTTTAAGATATAATACAAAAGATTTCTTATGCACTTTGCTCTGTTTTTCAAATGGTAACACTTTTTACAATGATAGTACAATATCACAAGGAGAATATTGATATGATATATTCAGTCTTATTCAAAAATCTCCAGGTTTATCTTTTCTTTTTTAGTGTGTGTAAGTTCTGAACAATTTAATCCCCCTGTGTAGCTTGTATATCCACCACCACAGTCAAGATACAGAGCAGTTCCAACACCTTATTACCCTGCATGTAATCATAACCTACAGCTCCCTAAATTTTACTCAGTTCCTAACCTCTGGCACCTACTAATATATCCTGTATTTTTTATATTTTGGATTTCAAAAATGTTGTATAAATGGGATCATATGATATATAACCTTTTGAGAATATTTTGCATTCATTGTAATTCTTTGTAAATTCATCCAACTTTTTGTATATATCAAGTTTGTTTCTATTTATTGCTTAGTCAGAGAAGGTAATGGCAGCCCACTCCAGTACTCTTGCCTGGCAGATCCCATGGACAGAGAAGCCTGGTAGGCTGCAGCCCATGGGGTTGCTAGGAGTCGGACACGACTGAGTGACTTCACTTTCACTTTTCATTTTCATGCATTGGAGAAGGAAATGGCAACCCATTCCAGTATTCTTGCCTGGAGGATCCCAGGGACGGGGGAGCCTGGTGGGCTGCTGTCTATGGGGTCGCACAGAGTCGGACACGGCTGAAGCAACTTAGTAGCCACAGCAGCAGCAGCAGCAGTATTCCACAGACTGGTCATATCATAGTTTAACTATTATTTCATTGAAGGACATATATCTGATTCCAGTTTGGAGCTGTGGCAAGTAAAACCACTATGCATGTAGGTGTTTGTGTGAACCTCAATTCTCTGCAAAATAATGTCTAAGTTTGCAATTACCGAGTCCTGTGATAGTTGCATGTTTAGTTGTATAAGAAACTTCACAACATACTATATTAGATTCACTATGTGATTTTAGATTCTCACCAGCAATGTATGAGTGATCAAGGTTCTCTGTATCATTGTCAGTAATTGGTTCTGCATGCATGCACACTAAGTCACTTAAGTCGTATAGCACTCTTTGTGACCCTATGGACTGCAGCCTGCCAGATCTTCTGTCCATGGGATTCTCCAGGCAAGAATACTGGAGTGGGTTGCCATGCCCTGCTCCAATAAATCTTCCCATTCCATGGACTGAACACATATCTTTTACATCTCCTGCATTGGAAGTCAAGTTCTTTACCACTAGTGCCACCTGGAAAGCCTATTTGGTTTTATCAGTATTTTAAGATAGATGAATTTTGTCTCTGTGTTGTTGTTCTTCAGTTGCTCAGTTATAGCTGATTCTTTGCAACCCCATGGACTGCATCATGCCAGGGTTCCCTGTCCTTCACCATCTCCCGATTTGGAGCTTGCTCAAACTCATGTCCATTAAGTGGATTATGCCATCCAGTCATCTCTTCCTCTGTCCTCCCCTTCTCCTCCTGCCTTAAATCTTTCCATCATCAGAGTCTTTTCTGATGAGTTGGCTCTTCTCTCTTTGCTTTCTTCCATAGAGTGGTGTCATATGCATATCTGAGGTTGATATTTCTCCTGGCAATCTTCATTCCAGCTTGTGCTTCATCCAGCCCAGCATTTTCATGATGTACTCAAATATAAGTTAAATAAGCAGGGTGAAAATATATAGCCTTGACACTCCCCTTTTCCAATTTGGAACCAGTCCATTGTTCGATGTCCGTTTCTAACTGTTGTTTCTTGACCTGCATAAAGATTTCACAGGAGGCAGGTACGGTGGTCTGGTTTCCCATCTCTTGAAGAATTTTCCACAATTTATTGTGATCCATATAGTCAAAGGTTTTAGCATAATCAATGAAGGAGAAGTAGATGTTCTCCTGGAATTTTCTTCCTTTTTCTGTGATCCAACAGATGTTGGCAATTTGACCTTTGTTTCCTCTTCCCTTTCTAAATCCAGCTTGAACATATGGAAGTTCTCCGTTCATGTACAGTTGAAGCCTGGCTTGTAGAATTTTTAGCATTACCTTGCTAGCATGTGAAATGAATGCAATTGTGCAGTAGTTTGAACATTCTTTGGCATTGCCCTTTTTTTGATATTGTATTAAATACTGACCTTTTCCAGTTTTGTGGCCAGTGCTGAATTTTCCAAACTTGCTGGCATATTGAATGCAGCACTTGGATAGCACCATCTTTTAGGATTCAAAATAGCTCAGCTGAAATTCCATCACCTACTAGCTTTGTCCATAATGATGTTTCCTAAGGCACACTTGAGTCTGCACTCCAAGATATCTGGCTCTAGGTGAATGATTACACCCTTATGGTTATTTAGGTCATTAAGATCTTCTTGTATAGCTCTGTGTATTCTTGCCACCTCTTATTAATATCTTCCACTTCTGTTAGGTCCATACCATTTCTGCCCTTTATTGTGCCTATCTTTACCTAAAATTTTCCCTTGGTATTCCTAATTTTCTTGAAGAGATCTCTAGTCTTTCCCTTTCTATTGTTTTCTTCTGTTTCTTTACATTGATCACCTAGGACAGTTTTCTTCTCTCTCCTTGCTTTTCTTTTGAACTCTGCATTCAGATTGGTATATCTTTCCTTTTCTTTTTTGCCTTTTGCTTCTCTTCTTTTCTCACCTATCTGTAAGGCCTCATCAGACAACCATTTTGCCTCTATTTTAATTTCAGGCAGTTATTTTGCTAACTCCCTCTCTTCAAATACATTCTTGTTATATTCAAAGAAATTAAAGAAATGATATATCCAGAGATTCTGATTATTATCTGTTGTCTCAGGCTGAGTTCTCAATTTAGTAAAATGTCTTTACTCTCCCTGTGAGCTCACTATACATGGAATTGGTTACTGGGAATGTTTGGTATCTATCATTATGTTTATAGTTCCATTGCATTTCTACTTATCTTCCCAGAACTCTCTCATATGTTACTACAGTCATGGGAAAGACAAGGCCTTGACATATAAGATCTTACATATCACTTAGAGAAGTAAAACAGATTTATAGTATAGTGTAATATAATTTCTATTAGATATAACTGTTCTGAGAGCATCATTACTAGCTATGGATAGATTCATGATGAGTTCTTCTCTTCCCATTTTGAGCAGATCAGCTTCTGCCAAAGATAGCATTGTATATCATGTCCTTTCTCCCTGGAGTTCCAGTTTATCTCTCTGACTCCTCTCACTACAAATAAACACAGGCTTCATACATTCTGGGTGGTTCTTGGGACTCTGCTCATAGTTTCCCTGTGAGCAAAACTGACTCACACTGCACACAAACTTTTTATGCCCAAGCAATATTTTCCAGAGGAAAACTAGATTAAACTGATAGTTTTTTAAAAATCAACAGTTCCTAGAGAAGCAATAATGTTTATAAAGGTTTCCAAAAACTCAGAAACACACACACACACACACACACACACACACACACATATAATTAAGCAGAACATTTAGTTTTACACACTAAACCATTTATTTATAGTGGTTTCAGAAATTTTACCAAATGAACAAATGTATTTTAGGATCAACTGAGTTTCAATATTGCAAGTCCTAGTTTAAACCTAAGCTAACAATAAATTTAAACTTTACATGCAAAATATACAGTGTAAATTCCCTGTAAGCATATGAATATCTAAATATTCACAAAATATTTTCAGAACTTCCTCTTTTTCTTTTACTCTTGACTTGGCTCATCTTGGCATGGCTTAATTTGTAGGTTTAGTCTCTCCACATAGATATAGTGTCTCTCTGGGTGTTCCCAAATTTACTAGATTTTATAGTCTTTGATACCAGTAAAGAAATATTATAGATTCTAATCAAATGAAGGACTCATTAGATGGAAACTTGAACCATACTGATGGCCGAGACGATAAGACTCCTTGAATGTTTATCCCAAGGTCAAAGGTCAGATCCCTGGAAAAGGAAATGACAACCCACTCGAGTATTCTTGCCTGGTAAATCTCATGGACAGAGGAGCCTGGTGTGCTACATTCCATGGTGTTTCAAAGAGTTGGATATGACTTAATGACTCAACAACAGCAACCAAGACCCATTACTGAGTCACTGAAATCAGGGCTTCATGCATACTTTATCCATATGGGCTTTAAAAAATTGTCAAATCAAGGGAAAATAGATATCCATAGAATTGGATTCTGGGAAAACAAAATATCTATGTACATTACAATTTCATGATTTTTCAAAATGACTAAGAAATTCAAAAATTAATTAAATTCCTATTTCCTGCAAAATGAAAATACTCTCAACTTTAAAATTGAAGTTTTCACTCCCCATACTTTACCTGTTCCACTGATTTTTCAAAGCTTTTACCACTAATGTTTGTAGAGTTCAGGCTCAATATAGTGTTTTTTTCTTCTCTCATTTCAGTAATCTATGTAGAAAAAAGATATTTTTCAAGCACACAGTGTAAGTAAGGAAGTACAATATTGAGATGAAGGTAAGGAAGATTTCACACATTCTTCCATAGCCTGCCTTTGGAGAATTTCACCGTTCCCTATTTTGATTTCATTCAAGATAATAAGTCATGCAACAGGAAGCATTTTATTTATTTATTTATTTATTTATTTATTTTTCAAGGAAAGAACTGATTTAATGCAAGGCATTGCTGCTGCTGCTAAATCACTTCAGTCATATCCAACTCTGTGCGACCCCATAGACAGCAGCCCACCAGGCTCCCCCGTCCCTGGAATTCTCCAGGCAAGAACATTCTCCAGGGTTGCCATTTCCTTCTCCAATGCATGAAAGTGAAAAAGGAAAGTGAAGTCGCTCAGTCGTGTCCGACTCAACGATCCCATGGACTGCAGCCTACCAGGCTCCTCCGTCCATGGGATTTTCTAGGCAAGGGTAGTGGAGTGGGTCACCGTTGCCTTCTCCCAACGCAAGGCATTACATGCTTGCAAATTACTGGAAAATCTGGAGAAAAAATTCAAATGGCTACCAATGGATTAGTGATTTCAAATTCACACTAACACCTTGATTTTATTCATTTTAATGTTTTAGACTTTTTTTTTAATTTTTGAAATTTTTGTTGAGATATAGTTGATTTACCATATTATGTTAGTTTCTGGTATACAGCAAAGTAATTCAGTTATATATATTTCTTCCTATGCTCTTCCATTATAGATTATGTTAAGATATTGATTATAGTTCCCTGTGCAGTAAGACCCTGTCATTTATCTATTTTATATATAGTAGTTTGTGTCTGCTAAATTGCATATACCTGATTTATCCCCCCCATGCTTTGGTGACCATACTTTATTTTATTTTCTATGTCTATGGATACATTTCTTTTTTGTAAATAAGTTCATTTGTATCATATTTTAGATTCCACATATGAGTAATATCATATGATATTTCTCTCTTTCTGACTTAATTCACTGAGCCTGATAATCTCTAGGTCTATTCATGTTGTTGCAAATATCATTATTTCATTCTTTTTTAAGATTGAGTAGTCTTCCATTGCACATGTGTGCCACATCTTCTTTATTGATTTATCTGTTGATGGACATTTAGGTTGTTCCCATGTTTTTTTCTACTGAACATTGGAGTGCATATATTTTTTTTCAAATTAGAGTTTTCTCAAGCTATATGCCCAGGAATGGATTCTTGGATCATGCAGTAACTCTATCTTTAGTTTTTAAAGAACCTCCATACTGTTTTCTGTAGTGACTGTGACAATTTACATTCCCACTAACAGTATAGAAGTGTTCCCTTTTTCTCCACACCCTCTCCAGCATTTATTTTCTGTAGAATTTTTGATAATGATGATCCTGACTGGTATGAAGTGTTACTTCTTTGTAGTTTTGATTTGCATTTCTCTGATAATTAACAATGTTAACATCTTTTCATTCGCCTATTGGCCATCTCTCTGTCGGGCTTCCCAGGAATCACAGTGGTAAAGAATCCATCTACCTGTGCCAGAAACAGAGGAAAGGCAGGTTCGATCATTTATGGAGGAAATGGCAACCTAGTCCAGTATTTTTGCCTGGAAAATTTAATGGACATAGGAGCCTGGTGGGCTACAGTCCATGGGGTTTCAAAGAATTGGACATGACTAAGCATGCACGCACACACACATACACACACAACCTCTATATCTTCTTTGGAGAAATGTCTATAGAAGTCTTCTGCCCATTTTTTTTTTTCGACTGGGTTCTTTGCCTTTTGTTGTTGTTGTTTTTGAGCTGTATGAGTTGTTTGTATATTTTCAAAATTAAATTCTTGCTGGATCACATCATTTACAAACATTTTCTCCCACTCTAGGTTGATTTGACATTTGTTTATGGTCTCCTTTGCTGTGCAAAATCTTAAAAATTTGATTAGATACCATTAGTTTATTTTTTATTTTATTTCTATTGCTGTGGGAGACTGAACTAAGAAAACACTGGTACAATTCATGTCGGATAGTTTTGCCTATCATCTCTTCTAGGAGTTTTACAGTGTCCTCTTATGTATGTACGGAGAAGGCAATGGCACCCCACTCCAGTTGCCTGGAAAATCCCATGGGCAAAGGAGCCTGGTAGGCTGCAGTCCATGGGGTTGTGAAGAGTCGGACACGACTTATGTATGTAACCCTTTAAGCCATTTTGAGATTATCTGTATGGATAGTGTGAGGGACAGTTCTAACTTCATTGATTTACATAAAGCTGTCCAGCTTTGCCAAAAACATAGCCAAAAAAACTGTCAAATAATGAATAAATTAAAAAAACAAGTAAAAGTTAAAGACAAAGGCATGGATCTAATGGCAGTAAGATAAAAACAAAGAATTAGTTACATCTGTGTCTCTTTTGCTGTCTCACATATAGGGTTATCATTACCATCTTTCTAAATTCCATATATATGTGTTAGTATACTGTATTGGTGTTTTTCTTTCTGGCTTACTTCACTTTGTATAATCAGCTCCAGGTTCATCCACCTCATTAGAACTGATTCAAATGTATTCTTTTTAATGGCTGAGTAATACTCCATGGTGTATATGTACCACTGCTTTCTTATCCATTCATCTGCTGATGGACATCTAAGTTGCTTCCATGTCCTGGCTACTATAAACAGTTCTGCGATGAACATTGGGGTACACGTGTCTCTTTCAATTCTGGTTTCCTTGGTGTGTATGCCCAGCAATGGGATTGCTGGGCCATAATGCAGTTCTATTTGCAATTTTTTAAGGAATCTCCACACTGTTCTCCATAGTGGCTGTACTAGTTTGCATTCCCACCAACAGTTTAAGAGTGTTCCCTTTTCTCCACACCCTCTCCAGCATTTATTGCTTGTAGACTTTTGGATCACAGCCATTCTGACTGGAGTGAAATGGTACCTCATTGTGGTCTTTATTTGCATTTCTCTGATAATGAGTGATGCTGAGCATCTTTTCATGTATTTGTTAGCCATCCGTGTCTTCTTCGGAGAAATGTCTATTTAGTTCTTTGGCCCATTTTTTGATTGTGTCGTTTATTTTTCTGGAATTGAGCTGCATAAGTTGCTTGTATATTTTTGAGATTAGTTGTTTGTCAGTTGCTTCATTTGCTATTATTTTCTCCCATTCAGAAGGCTGTCTTTTCACCTTTCTTATATTTTCCTTTGTTGTGCAGAAGCTTTTAATTTTAATTAGATCCCATTTGTTTATTTTTGCTTTTATGTCCAGTATTCTGGGAGGTGGATCATAGAGGATCCTGCTGTGATTTATGTTGGAGAGTGTTTTGCCTATGTTCTCCTCTAGGAGTTTTATAGTTTCTGGTCTTACATTTAGATCTTTAATCCATTTTGAGTTTATTTTTGTGAATGGTGTTAGAAAGTGATCTAGTTTCATTCTTTCACAAGTGGTTGACCAGTTTTCCCAGCACCACTTGTTAAAGAGATTGTCTCCATTGTATATTCTTGCCTCCTTTGTTGAAGAGAAGGTGTCCATAGGTGTGTGGATTTCTCTCTGGGCTTTCTATTTTGTGGGAGAGGGAGAGGGTGGGATGATTTGGGAGAATCACATTGAAACATGTATACTATCATGTAAGAAATGAATCGCTAGTCTAGGTTCAATACAGGATACAGGATGCTTGGGGCTGGTGCACAGGGATGACCCAGAGAGATGATATGGGGAGGGTGGTGGGAGGCGGGTTCAGGGTTGGGAAGTCATGTACACCTGTGGTGGATTCATGTCAATGTATGGCAAAACCAATACAGTAGTGTAAAGTAAAAAAATAAAATTTAAATTAAAAAAATAATAAAAAAAGGAAAATTCTAAAAAAAGAAAAAGAAAAAAAAATAATTAGTTACATGAGAAGCCCCATAAGGTAATAAGCTATTTCTCTCAGTTCAGTTCAGTTCAGTCTCTCAGTTGTGCCTGACTGTTTGCAACCTGATGGACTGCAGCATGCATACCTCCCTGTCCATCATCAATTCCCAGAGTTTACCCAAACTCACATCCATTGAGTCAGTGATGCCATCCAACCATCTCATCCTCTGTCGCCTCCTTCTCCTCCCACTTTCAATCCTTCCCAGCATCAGGGTCTTCTCAAATGAGTCAATTCTTCACATAAAGCGGCCAAAGTATTGGAAGTTCAGCTTCAACATCAATCCTTCTAGTGAACACTCAGGACTTATCTCCTTTAGGATGGACAGGTTGAAACTCCTTGCAGTCCAAGGGACTCTCAAAGTCTTCTCCAACACCACAGTTCAAAAGCATCAGTTCTTCAGTGCTCAGCTTTCTTTATAGCCCAACTTTCACATCCATGCATGACTACTGGAAAAGCCATAGCCTTGAGGAGACAGACCTTTGTTGGCAAAGTAATGCCTCTGCTTTTTAATATGCTGTCTAGGTTGGTCATAGCTTTCTTTCCAAGGAGGAAATGTCTTTTAATTTCATGGCTGCAGTCACCAACGGCAGTGATTTTAGAGCCCCCCCCCCAAATGTCTGTCATTGTTTCCACTGTTTTGATCTTAGTTTTATAAATGTTGACCTTTAAGCCAACTGTTTCATTCTCCTCTTTCACTGTCATCATAAGGTTCTTAAGTTCTTCTTTACTTTCTGTCACAACGGTGATTTCATTTGCATATCTGAGGTTATTGATATTTCTCCTGGCAATCTTGTTTCCAGCTTGTGCTTCACCCAGCCCAGCATTTCTCATGATGTACTCTGCATATAATTTAAATAAGCAGGGTGACAATATATAGCCCTGACATATTTCTTTTTCTGTTTGTAACCAGTCTGTTGTTCCACGTCCATTTCTAACTCTTACTTCCTGACCTACAAGAAGTAGGTCAGGTGATCTGGTATACCCATCTCTTTCAGAATTTTCCACAGTTTATTGTGATCCACATAGTCAAAGGCTTTGGCATAGTCAATAAAGCAGAAATATATATTTCTCTGGAATGCTCTTGCTTTTTCTATGATCTAGCAGATATTGTCACTTTGATCTCTGGTTCCTCTACTTTTTCTAAAACCAGCTTGAACATCTGGAAGTTCATGGTTCATGTATTGGTGAAGCCTGGCTTGGAGAATTTTGAGCATTACTTAAGTAGCAGGTGAGATGAGTGCAATTGTGCAGTAGTTTGAACATTCTTTGGCATTCACTTTTTTTGGGATAGGAATGAAAACTGACTTGTTCCAATCCTGTGACCACTGCTGAGTTTTCCAAATTTGCTGGCATATTGAGTGCAACACTTTCACTGATTCATCTTTCAGGATTTGAAATACCTCAAGTGGAATTCCATCACCTCCACTAGCTTTGTTCATAGCTATGCTTCCTAAGGCCCATTTGACTTCACATTCTAGGATGTCTGGCTCTAGGTGAGTGATTACACCATCGTGATTATCTGCCAGGAGCCAGTGTGAGGAATTCCACCAATGACAAGGTCATGCGGAGAGGCTTGATGGGCAAGGCAAGTCAGGCCTCAGGGTTTCCCCCTGAAATTTCCTGAGCATGTACTCCAAAAACCAGAATCTGCCTGCCTTATTGTACTGTGCTTTTCCACTCTTCTGAGTTAAATTCACCCATTCCAGTCCATTTTAGTTCACTGATTCCTAGAATGTCGACGTTCACCCTTGCCATCTGTTTGACCACTTCCAATTTGCCTTGATTCATGGACCTGACCTTCCAGGTTCCTATGCAATATTGCTCTTTATAGCATCGGTTCTTGCTTCTATCGCCAGTCACATCCACAACTGGGTATTGTTTTTGCTTTGGCTCCATCCCTTCATTATTTCTGGAGTTATCTCTCCACTAATCTCCAGTAGCATATTGGGCACCTAATGACCTGGGGAGTTCCTCTTTTGGTATCCTATCATTTTGCCTTTTAATACTGTTCATGGGGTTCTCAAGGCAAGACTACTGTGGGCAGGAATCCCTCAGAAGAAATGGAGTAGCCATCGTGGTCAACAAAAGAGTCCAAAATACAGTATTTGGATGCAGTCTCAAAAACGACACAATTATCTCCGTTCATCTTCCAGGAAAACCATTCAATATCACAGTTATCCAAGTCTATGCTCCAACCAGTAACGCTGAAGAAACTGAAGTTGAATGGTTTTATGAAGACCTACAAGACCTTTTAGAACTAACACCCCCCAAAAATGTCCTTTTCATTATAGGAGACTGGAATGCGAAAGTAGGAAGTCAAGAAACACCTGGAGTAACAGGCAAATTTGGCCTTGGAATGTGGAATGAAGCAGGGCAAAGACTAATAGAGTTTTGCCAAGAAAATGCACTAGTCATTGCAAACACACTCTTCCAATAACACAAGTGAAGACTCTACACATGGACATCACCAGATGGTCAACACCAAAATCAGATTGATTATATTCTTTGCAGCCAAAGATGGAGAAGCTCTATACAGTCAACAAAAACAAGACCAGGAGCTGACTGTGGCTCAGATCATGAACTCCTTATTGCCAAATTCAGACTTAAATTGAAGAAAGTAGGGAAAACCACTAGACTATTCACGTATGACCTAAATCAAATCCTTTATGATTATACAGTGGAAGTGAGGAAGAGATTTAAGGGCCTAGATCAGATAGATGGAGCGCCCAATGAACTATGGAGTGAGGTTCGTGACATTGTACAGGAGACAGGGATCAAGAACATCCCTATGGAAAAAAAATGCAAAAAAGCAAAATGACTGTCTGGGGAGGCCTTACAAATAGCTGTGAAAAGAAGAGAGGCAAAAAGCAAAGGAGAAAAGCAAAGATATAAGCATCTGAATGCAGAGTTCCAAAGAATAGCAAGAAGAGATAAGAAAGCCTTCTTCAGTGATCAATGAAAAGAAATAGAGGAAAAGAACAGAATGGGAAAGACTAGAGATCACTTCAAGAAAACTAGAGATACCAAGGGACCATTTCATGCAAAGATGGGCTCGATAAAGGACAGAAATTGTCTGGATCTAACAGAAGCAGATGATATTAAGAAGAGGTGACAAGAATACATGGAAGAATTGTACAAAAAATATCTTTATGACCCAGATAATCATGATGATGTGATCACCAATCTAGAGCCAGACATCCTGGAATGTGAAGTCAAGTGGGCCTTAGAAAGCATAGCTATGAACAAAGCTAGTGGAGGTGATGGAATTCCAGTGGAGCTGTTTCAAATCTTGAAAGATGATGCTGTGAAAGTGCTGACTCAATATGCCAGCAAGTTTGTTAAACTCAGCAGTGGCCACAGGACTGGAAAATGTCAGTTTTCATTCCAATCCCAAAGAAAGGCAATGCCAAAGAATGCTCAATCTACTGCACAATTACACTTCATCTCACATGCTAGTAAAGTAATGCTCAAAATTCTCTTAGCCAGGCTTCACCAATACATGAACCGTGAACTCCCTGATGTTCAAGCTGGTTTTAGAAAAGGCAGAGGAACCAGAGATCAAATTGCCAACATCTGCTGGATCATGGAGAAAGCAAGAGAGTTCCAGAAAAATATCTATTTCTGCTTTATTAACTATGGCAAAGACTTTGACTGTGTGGATCACAATCAACTGTGGAAAATTCTGAAAGAGATGGGAATACCAGACCACCTAACCTGCCTCTTGAGAAATCGGTATGCAGGTCAGGAAGCAACAGTTAGAACTGGACATGGAACAACAAACTGGTTCCAAATAGGAAAAGGAGTACGTCAAGGCTGTATATTGTCACCCTGCTTATTTAACTTCTATGCAGAGTACATCATGAGAAACACTGGACTGGAAGAAACACAAGCTGGAATCAAGATTGCCGGGAGAAATATCAATAACCTCAGATATGCAGATGACACCATCCTTGTGGCAGAAAGTGAAGAGGAGGTAAAAAGCCTCTTGATGAAAGTGAAAGAGGAGAGTGAAAAAGTTGGCTTAAAGCTCAACATTCAGAAAACGAAGATCATGGCATCCAGTCCCATCACTTCATGGGAAATACACGGGGAAACATTGGAAACAGTGTCAGACTATTTTTTTGCACTCCAAAATCACTGCAGATGGTGATTGCAGCCATGAAATTAAAAGACTCTTACTCCTTGGAAGAAAAGTTATGACCAACCTAGATAGTATATTCAAAAGCAGAGACATTACTTTGCTGACTAAGGTCCGTGTAGTTAAGGCTATGTTTTTCCTGTGGTCATGTATGGATGTGAGAGTTGGACTGTGAAGAAGGCTGGGCACCGAAGAATTGATGCTTTTGAACTGTGGTGTTGGAGAAGACGTTTGAGAGTCCCTTGGACTGCAAGGAGATCCACCCAGTCCATTCTGAAGGAGATCAACCCTGGAATTTCTTTGGAAGGAATGATGCTAAAGCTGAAACCCCAGTACTTTGGCCACCTCATGTGAAGAGCTGACTCATTGGAAAAGACTCTGATGCTGGGAGGGATTGGGGGCAGGAGGATCAGGGGACGACCTCCTGCCCCCAATGATGGACTGGGAGGCCTGGCCTGCTGTGATTCATGGGGTCACAAAGAATAGAACATGACTGAGCAACTGAACTGAACTGAACTGAACTTTCCACTCGTCTGACACACTCTGGAAAAAGTTAACTCAGGGCTTTAGTCTTCTGCATTTGAAAGGGATGTTTCAGTTCAAACTCCCTCTGATAACTCTCTAGCTTGCCTAACAGGTTTCCCGGGACTTTTCATAGCTAGTGAACTGTTTACAGCCCCCCAGCCACAAGAAGCACAAAGCTTAAAAACATCTTAAAGATACAGAGCCTTTTCTAAAGAGCTAAAAATCATATTGGTGACAGATTTCACTGTTGACTCAATGACTGCTTCCAGGCCTCCAAATTCTTTATCTTTTAGGCACCTGGGAGGATATTAATCAAAGTATTTGGGATATGGAAAAAGGTATATAGTAGTTTTGATGTTAGCAACGCTAGACTTTGAGTTAATTACTTTTCTTTTGTTATAAATCACTGTACTCCTTTTACATGTTATAAATTGCTGTATCTGTGCTATGTAAGAATGTAACTTTATTTAGTGTTTTCTGAGAGTGGCACCAGACTTTGAGAAGAACCACACAAATAAGTCTTCTGGTTGACAAACCCTTATCAGAAAAAAGGCTGTAAAATGTTAATTGGCCCTTTTGGCTGGAAGATGATGTAGATCACCTAAGACTTGTGTATACAACTACGTATGCAGAGAGAAAAGCCTGGTTTGACAAGAGTCTGAGCTGCTAACGCTGCATAATTTTGTATTACCCATTGATCTCTATGTACAATCAAAAAGGTATAAAAAGCCTTTCTAGACAATAAAGGCCGGGCCAGTCATTGGAAGGACTGGTTTCCCCCATGTCTCTTCTTTACTCTAATTTCAGGCTGAATTCCCATCTGGGGCATGGAGGCTTGCCATGTCTACTTACTTGCCCCAGCTTTTAAGTTCCGTGAGAGAGAGAGCCCAAGGAGGGGCACTTTCTGATATTCAAACGGATGCTGATGGCCTAATGTAGATGGTGCAAATCTCTTGTTCTGAGATTATATTAGTTCTCCATGTAAACCAAGTTATTCAGCCTCTTTTCTCCACTTAATTTTCCTACTACACTATTTCTTCCTAATCTAATCTTATATTTCTAAATAAATAAATAAATAAGTTTTTCCTTGCCTACACCTTCCCCGCTTCAAATTACCCTGGATCCACTGGGGCTGGACCCCGGCAATTATCTATGTCATGAAGATCTTTTTTGTACAGTTCTTCTGTGTATTCTTTCCACCTTTTCTTAATATCTTCTGCTTCTGTTAGGTCCATACCATTTCTGTCCTTTATTGAGACCATCTTTGCATATGTCTAATTTTCTTGAAGAGATCCCTAGTCTTTCCCATTCTACTGATTTCCTCTATTTCTTTACACAGATCACTGAGGAAAGCTTTCTTATTTCTCCTTGCTATTCTTTGGAACTCTGAATTCAAATGGGTATATTTTCTTTTCTCTTTGCTTTTCACTTCTCTTCTTTTCACAGCTATTTGTAAGCCTCCTCAGACAGCCATTATGCCTTTTTTACATTTCTTTTTCTTGGGGATCATCTTGCTCCCTGCCTCCTGTACAATGTCAGGAATATCTGTGCATAGTTCATCAGACACTCTGTCTTGCAGACATAGTCCCTTAAATCTATTTGTCACTTCCATTATATAATCATAAGCAATTAAAGTCATATCTGAATAGTCTAGTGGTTTTCCCCACTTTCTTCAATTTAAGTCTGAATTTGGCAATAAGGAGTTCATGATCTCAGCCACAGGCAGTTCCCCATCTTGTTTTTGTTGACTGTATAGAGCCTGTCCATCTTTGGCTGCAAAGAATATAATCAATCTGATTTCTGTGTTGGCCATCTGGTGATATCCATGTGTAGGGTCTTCTCTTGTGTTGTTGAAAGGAGGTGTTTGCTATGTTCAGTGTGTTCTTTTGGCAAAACTCTATTAGCCTTTACCCTACTTCATTCTGTACTCCAAGGCCAAATTTGCCTGTTACTCCAGGTGTTTCTTGACTTCCTACTTTTGTATTCCATTCCCTATAATGAAAATGCTATATTTTGGGGGATTTAGTTCTAAAAGGTCTTGTACATCTTCATAGAACCATTCAACGTCAGCTTCTTCAGCACTACTGGTTGGGGCATAGCCTATGGTTACCGTGCTATTAAATGGTTTGTCTTGGAAATGAACAGAGATCATTCTGTTGTACTAATGCCTTAATTTTGATCTGGAAGGGAAGATGCTAACATCTCTTTTAGGCCCCTTAGTTGTCCACACTTAAGAAACTAATGGCTTCTGCCTCAACTGCCTCAAGATACTCTTGAAGCTGGAGTCTAGACTTCAGAGCATTGTGGGGAGCCCCCAATAGTTATATAATCCATGACCTTCCTGGCTGTAACTGTAGCATGAAAATGATCTGTGCCTCAAGTTCCACAGCTTTAACAAATTCCTTTTATTTAGTTCAGTTCAGTTCAGTCACTTGTTCGTGTTTGACTCACTGTGATCCCATGGACTGCAGCACACCAGGCTTCCCTGACCATCACCAACTCCTGGAGCTTGCTCTGCTAAGTTGCTTCAGTTGTGTCCAACTCTGTGCAGCCCCATAGATGGCAGCCCACCAGGCTCCTCCATCCTTGGGATTCTCCAGGCAAGAACACTGGAGTGGGTTGCCATTTCCTTCCCCAATGCATGAAAGTGAAAGTGAAGTTGCTCAGTTGTGTCCGACTCTTCGTGACCCCATGGACTACAGCCCACCAGGTTCCTCCATACATGGGATTTTCCAGGCAAGAATACTGTAGTGGGGCGCCAGTGCCTTCTCCAAACTCACGTAAATCAAGCGCATCAATTCTTCAGTGTTCGGCCTTCTTTACAGTCTAACTCGCACATCCATACATGACTATTGCAAAAACCATAGCTTTGACTATAAAGACCTTTATCGGCAAAATAATGTCTCTGCTTTTTAACATGCTGTCTAGGTTTGTCATAGTTTTTCTTTCAAGAAGCAAGTGTCTTTTACTTTCATGGCTGCACTCACCATCTACAGTGATTTTGGAGCCCAAGAAAATAAAGCCTGTCACTGTTTCCATTGTTTCCTCATCTATTTGCCATGGAGTGATGGAACTGGATGCCATGATCTTAGTTTTTTGAATGTTGAGTTTTAAGTCAGCTTTTCACTCTCCTCTTTCAGTTTCATTGAGAGGCTCTTTAGTTTCTCTTTGCTTTCTGCCATAAGGGTGATGTCATATGCACATCTGAGGTTATTGATATTTCTCCTGGCAATCTTGATTCCAGTTTGTGTTTCATCCAGCCAGGCAATTTGCATGATGTTCATTGCATTAGAAGTTAAATAAGCAGGGTGACAATATACAGCCTTGACATACTCCTTTCCTCATTTGGAACCAGTCTGTTGTTCCATGTCCAGTTCTAACTGTTGCCTCTTGACCTACATACAGATTTCTCAGGAGGCAGGTAAAGTGGTCTGGTATTCCCATTTCTTTAAGAGTTTCCCACAGTTTTTTTGTGATCCATACAGTCAAATGCTTTAGAATAGTCAGTGAAGGAGAAGTAGATGTTTTTCTTGAATCCTTTTCCATTTTATGTGATCCAACTGATATTGGCAATTTGACCTCTGGTTCCTCTGCCTTTTCTAAATCCAGCTTGAACATCTGGAAGTTCTCAGTTAACATACTGTTGAAGCTTGGCTTGGAGAGTTTTGAGCATTACTTTATTAGTGTGTGAGACAAGTGCAATTGTGTGGTAGTTTGAATATTTTTGACATTGCCTTTCTTTGGGATTGGAATGAAAACTGACCTTTTCCACTCCTGTGGCCACTGCTGAGTTTTCCAAACTTGTTGGCATATTAAATGAAGCTTTCACAGTATCATCTTTTAGGATTTGAAACAGATCATCTGGAATTCCATCACCTCCACTAGCTTTGCTCACAGTGATTCTTCCTATAGCACACTTGACTTCGTACTCCAAGTTGTCTGGCTCTAGGTGAATGATCATACCACTGTGGCTATCTGGGTCATGAGGATCCTTTTTGTACAGTTTCTGTGTATTCTTTCCACCTCTTTTTAATATCTTTGGCTTCTGTTAGGTCTATATACATTTTGAGTACTTTATTGTGTCCATCTTTGCATGAAATGTTCCCTTTTTATGTCTAATTTTATTGCAGAGATCTCTAGTCTTTCCCAATTTATTGTTTTCCTCTATTTCTTTGCATTGATCACTTGGGGAAGTTTTCTCCTCTCTTCTTGTTTTTCTCTGGAACTCTGCATTCAGATAGATATAACTTTCCTTTTCTCCTCTTCTTGGTGAATCTAAATTGAACATATAACTCTAGCTTCAGTGAAGTCTAAATTCTATAAGATATTGCTATCAGTATCTCAAAATACTGAAAGGCTGGTATAGAGGTTTGTGAGTACTAGTCAAGCATACAATATGCAATATAATTAAATGTATCTGTTTATGTACATATATACATAATATATACATATATACAATACATTTTCAGAGCTGTTGGGAAAATAATTTCAATTAATGACATTAAGGTAAATGTATTTTACTATTTTTTATGTGCAGTTTTTGGACGTATATTAGTTTTTATTTTATTTATAAAGAGACATAAAATCTTTAGTCAAGACAATTTTCTATGCACTGTGTAACAAATAGTGATTTTTGAAACTCTCCTCCATTCATTATTGCTACTTCTATGAGTAGACATAAGGAAGAAAATGGCATAATGATGCTGGACATCATTTTATGGCACTGTAATTGAGATTGATCTAAAATCACAGCAATTTTTGAATCAGTACTTTAAAAAATCAGAAGATTTTCCTTGTGGAAGCAATCTATGTATTCTGTTTCTCAAGTATGTCTTTTCTCTAGACTCACACAAGAAGGCATAGTGATTATTTCTCACATTTTAATTCTTATTCTCTATTGTAAAATAAATTTCCTTGGTGGACTTCATGAACTTCATTTTTTTCCTCTTTCTTTCTTTTTTTTTTAAAGAAATTTCAGCATAACAGCAAATAAGAGTGTTTTGTAATCGATGAGCTGGCTAATACTTTTTCTTCATACAAAGAGGCATTCTTGACAAGTTGTATACTATTTATCCCTGCTTTGCAGTCTATCCATAAGATTAAGTTTAAGAAGAAAAATAAAAATGGATTATTATTTGGTAGGAGAATTAAAGTTTTCATTAATGTACAGCAATCAATATCTTCACTGGCATTCTGGAGTTAAAATTATTTAAAATATTGCAACCTGGTTATTCTGGAGAAGGAAATGGCAACCCACTCCAGTGTTCTTGCCTGGAGAATCCCAGGGATGGGGGAGCATGGTGGGCTGCCGTCTATGGTGTCACACAGAGTCGGACACGACTGAAGGTACTTAGCAGTAGCAGCAGCAGCCTGGTTATTCAAGCTGTCTTATACTCTGTCTAATTCATTGTGGCAGTTGAAAGAAATCTGTTTTGAAGCACTGTTACTTGACATTGATATTTAATTTTATATATCTATTCTCTTAAGTAAAACTATTTTGCTGAATGTTTAAACCAAGATGCATGGGCTTTTAGGTCTTCTAAAATTTCTTATCCATAGTGTTTCAGCTGGGATATTCAAGGAGTAATATTGATAATGTACATTTTTCTTAGTGGATGAACTGAATATAGACATAGAAAAGAGAATGTTATGAAAATTGTGGTAAAGTTACCAATATGTCAAAGCATGTGAACTGATTATTTTAAGGCATTAAATTTTGCACACTTTAGCCAGATTTAGGCAGCAGAAAAATTTCTAATGAAGACACTAATTTTTTCAAAAAAGTTCATGAATTTTTATCACTTAACATTATTTCCTATTAATAATTCGTCTTTTAATAATGATACCTTCCAATCTCAAGTAGAAATATTTTGTGTTACAAGATATACACCATAATGGAAATGTCTTGAAAACAGAATTATTTTCTCAATTCCTTTCACAGTAATAATTTGATTTGCAAATTGTCTTTATTAACTTGCCACATGATTTAAAAGATATTAACTCATTTATTTTGTTATATATGGAATCTGTTGCAGTCAAGAACATGAGATGACTTTCCTTTGGAAAAAGAAAAGAAAAATAGGCTCTGCTTCTTAGTGTCAGCTGTAGGGTTTAAGTGAGATATGAGGATGCTGACAATAGAAAGATGATAAAACTAAAAAAAAAAAAAAAAAAAAACAACAACTAAATCAAGTTTGTACACAAAGGACATTAAAATCCCAGAATCCTGCCATGTCCAAAGCCAGTTATTTATGAGGCAAATTCTTCTGGTTGCTGTATATCAAGAAGAATTTTTAACCTGAGGAAAAGATTTCTAAGCCATAGAAGAGAGCCATTTGCACCAGTGTTTCTTTTCTTTTTCTTTCTTTTTTCTTTTTGCTTTAATGCTAGTTCCTCCTTTCTATCATGAATAATCTTTCAGCTTCACTCTACCTGTATTACAGGCAAAGAAACATCAATATGGGTGACAACAGTGGAATATCATTACAGATGGGTTGGCCTAAAGGAGAATTTCATAAAATACATATCATAGACTGGCTTTGGTACTTTCAATAATAGAGCTCATAATGGGTATGCAAGGTTTCCAGCAATTCAGGTCTACATTTATTTTTCAATTCTCTATTTTTCCCAAATTGTTCCTGTTTACTTAATAAGTAAATATACCTTTTATTACTCATTGACTAATACCAAGTATAACAAATTTTAAAAATATTTGAAATGTATTTGAACTCCATTGGTCCACATTGCCATTTTATTTGCTTTTGGATGGTTATCTTAATGTTTGATATAATTGAGTTATTACTTCACATATTTAATAATCGCTGAAATTTATATTTTCTCAATGAAATGAATGTCAGAAAAACTTAGGAACTTTTCCATATTCATAAATTCCAGGGTTTCCTAGATATTTATCCATATAGTCTAAATTCTGCAGTAGCTGTTGCCCAAATCTAAAAGCTTGGGAATAAAGCAGAAAGATCAGAATGAAATTCACTTGTCCTTCAGTAATTGTTCAAGAAATTAACATCTCCTCACTTTCAGTTTGGGCTATGCTGGTAGCTGAGCTGGTAAAAGAATCCACCTGCAAGATGAATGGATATGGAAGTTGTGATATATATACACAATGGAATATTACTCAGCTATAAAAAAGAACATATTTGAGTCAGCTCTAATGAGGTGGATGAAACTGGAGCCTATTATACAGAGTGAAGTCAGAAAGAGAACACTAATACAGTATATTAACACATATATATGGAATTTAGAAAGACAACCTTATATGTAAGACAGTGAAAGAGACACAGATGTAAAGAAAAGAATTTTAGACTTTGTGGGAGAAGGTGAAGTTGGGATGATTTGAGAGGATAACATTGAAACATGTATATTACCAAATGTAAAATAGATATCCAGTGCAAGGTCGATGCATGAAGCAGGTAACTCAAAGCAGGTAACAACCCAGAGGGATGGGGTGGGGAGGGAGGTGGGAGTGGGGCTTGAGATGGGGGGACACATGTACACTTGTGGCTGGTTCATGTCGTATGGCAAAAACCACCACAATATTGTAAAGTAATTAGCCTCCAATTAAAAAAAATAATTTATGTAAATAAATCAATTAATTTAAATCATTATAGTAATTTAATAATAAGCAAATTAATTTATAATAAATAAAATAAGTAAATAAATTAAATAAATCAATTAAAAATAATTTTAAAAAGAAGAGTTAAAGATAGACACTGTATTCCAAATCAAATATGTTCTGCTCCAGAATGAACACAGAGCCAATGAGAATAGTTCTTGAAAACAAGTAAACTTTCCACAGTCAAAAAAAAAAAAAAAAAATCCACCTGCAATGTGGGAGACCTGGGTTTGATCCCTGGGTTGGGAAGATCCCCTGGAGGAGGGCATGGCAACTCACTCGTGTATTCTTGCCTGGAGAAACCCCACGGACAGAGGAACCTGGCAAGCTACAGTCTGTGGGGTCACAAAGAGTCAGACATGACTGAGCAACTAGGCATAGCACAGCACGTTCAATTTAAAGACAGAAAATTTAATTTCCACATATCTTATTAAGAAAAATTTACTTCTAATTTAATTTAAAATTGTTTTTATAATTTTATAAAAATAAAATCTGAAGATTACAAAGAAATATCTCTCTATGTGTGCTAAGTTGCTTCAGTCGTGTCTGAGTTTTTGCAACGCCATAGACTGTAGCCCACTAGGCTTCTCTGTTCATGAGGTTTCCCAGACAATAAAACTAGAATAGATAGCCATGTCCTCCTACAGAGGATATTCCCAAACCAGAGAAGGAACCTACATCTATTAAGTATCCTATATTGGCAGGTATGTTCTTTACCACTGAAGTGAAGTGAAGTCGCTCAGTCGTGTCTGACTCTTTGTGATCCCATGGACTGTAGCCTACCAGGCTCCTCTGTCCATGGAATTCTCCAGGCAAGAGTACTGGAGTGGGTTGCCTATCTGTCTGTAAATATATATTCATCAATGTATCTATTTATGTAACTTTAGCTGAAAATATGATTAAAGCATATATTGATTACCTTGGAGAAAATTTTAATACCTTTAAAAACTTAAACAAGAGACTCAAACTAGGTTTTTAACTGGTAACTTCTAACCATATAAAGTAAAAAAACATTTTGTAAGATTTCATTTTTTCTCATCAGGCTTATGAGTTCATTATCAAATAGGTGTGATCATGATATATATATGAAATTTTAAGCCTTATTATTCACTTAACTTTCAATTATAATTGTTTCTCATATCATTAACTACACAAAATTGTTTTCCAGGAACAGAGCACTAAAACCTGTTAAGTACAAATATGTTCAGCAGAGTATCTACAGAATGTCAGTTGCTACATAGCATTGTTATGAATTCTGAGCCTGTTGTTTACTAGAAAACTTTCTAGACAGGGAAGGTGTCAGGAGACTCAGGTTTTGAATTAACTCTCAGTTAGTGAATTCTATATTTCTACATCCAAGTGCTGATGCTGACTACTGTGATAGCCATCTCTGTTACTTTGGAATCTGTATTTACATAGTTGCACTTGGTTAACATTTTTTTCTCTTCTGTCTTCCTTTCTTCTTTCCTTCCTTCCTTCCACAGCTAATTCATTTACCCAAATGGCCATGGACTCATTTAATCATTCTTTTATACATTAAAAAAAGAAGATTGTCATCTACTAATTTCCAGGCATTTGTCCTAGGTTCTGGGGATAAAGTGAAGTTGCTCAGTTGTGTCCCACTCTCCGTGACCCCATGGACTGTAGGCTTCCAGGCTCCTCCATCCATGGGATTCTCTAGGCAAGAATACTGGAGTGGGTTGTCAAGAGAAAAAACAAAAGGTCCTTACCTTTGTGGACCTTACTATCTACAGTGAGGGAGGAACCACAAATAATTACTCTATGGAAAATGTATTGAAATGTATTGAACTAGATTGAAAGTGCATGGGGAAACACTAGTTAAAAGTCTGTTGAGGAGAACCAGTTTGCCCAGCCATTGTGCATCTGTTTCTCTGACATAATTAACAGTGCCCTCTCACTCTCCCACGGTAAAGTGTCTGCCTGCAATGCGGGAGACCCTGGTTCGACTCCCGGGTCGGGAAGGTCCCCTGGAGAAGGAAATGACAATCCACTCCAGCACTCTTGCCTGGAAAATCCCACGGACAGAGGAGCCTGATAGGCTACAGTCCATGGGGTCTGAAAGAGTCGAACATGACTGAGCGACTTCACTTTCACTTTCACTCTCAAAAAAGTCACTCTCAAAATATTTAGGTAACAGATGATATAGGGACAGTACATATCTGAGTTATACAAGGTAGCAGTCCTCTACCCCCCACTCCTTATTTTTCCAATAAATCAAATAATATTCTGATTGGTTTGATGATGTCCCTATGATAAAGTACTGATTAATGGTAGAAATGCTCAGCTTCATGGGACAGGCAAAGCTGGACTTAGAGTGAATTAGAACATAGATGAGAAGTTACCTAATTCCCTAAGCCTCAAGTCATGATCGAGTGAATTCTAATAAACTCCTCAAAGAGTGTTTTAAAACTTAAAAGAAATAATGTTCTTGACAGGCCTAGAACAGTGGTCTTAAAGTGAGCTCAATCGATGTTAATCCGTCTGCTAGAAGAGGAAGGGTTCTCACTCACTAATTTTTTTAAACTTCATTTAATTGTTTATTTTTAATACCAAAAACATTTTGCTTTGGGGTATAGCTAATTAACAATGTTGTGATCGTTTCAGGTGAACAGTGAAGGGATTCAGCCATACATATACATGTGTCCATTCTCCCCAGAACACCCTCCCATCCAGGCTGGCACATAACATTGAGCAGAGTTCCATGTGCTATACAATAGGTTTTTGTTGGTTACCCATTTTAAAAATATAGGTAACATATTGGGTACCTTTAATGATGTGAAAATCTGCATAGAGACTTCGTTCTGAGGAATCATCTGAGTTTAGTGCAAGATAATAGCCTAGCACAATGTGGAGAACACATTTTGAGCAATCTTATCAGGCAGATCTTCAGTACATCATACTCTGATGTTTAATGATTTACTTAATGTTTTGAGTAGTATCTTATGTGCTTTAGGTACTTCAAAAAATTTTAACATAGTTTTGTAATTTTACTAAAAAATATATTTGTAAATAGTTTATATAAATGTGATATGTTTGGAAGTTTATTCCATAGTTATTAACCTAGGAACTTTGCCAAGTGTGATCATTTTATTATCCTGTGGACTCATATGGTACTAAATATTTCTTCATAGTAAATCATAATGGAAAGCAATTACATGTAACATTAAATAAGGCAGGAATAAATTTAAGATAGCATTTCTGATAAGCAAAAATCATCACTTTTACTTTAAAAGTATTATTTTAGCTGAAAATATGATTAAAACATATTTTTAGATGATTTTTGGAAGAGCTTTCAAACAGCTTTTGGAAACTTAAGAGACCTTAACTAGATTTTAAATAAATAGCCTCTAATATCTTTGGAAGAAACAAATTATGAATAATAATGATAAGTTAATAAGTAGTAGATTTTGTCATATTATAAATTGTCATATTAATAAATGTTGTAGTATGAAACTGACTTTAACAATTTCATTCTGCTTTTATATGTCTTAAAGAATTTATCAATTTCATATGCTGGGCTCTATCCCATTTCTATCTGTTGTAACATGTGTATACATCAGAAATATACTCTAATAAAGGCTTGACTCATAGATTATATGAGAAACACTTCTGTTTTGTACCTTTTCACACACTCCTCAGGAATTTATCCAGATTTATTTTTCTAGTTTGCTTATATAGAGTTTCCTTACTCAATATATACATATATATTGAATTTGACTATGATATCTTGAAATTGTATTGTAATAAACTTTTGGAAGGTGGAAAAGGGTTGGACATGTTTCATTTTAACTTCATTTTAGTTTCACTATGTGAAGAAATCAGTTGATTCTTGAATGAGGAAAGTTGAGGTAGTGGTGGTAGAAAGAAATTTTACTAAATACTTCTGTGCTGTTTCTAACTTAACAGACCCCTGAAGGGACTTCCCTGGTGGCCCAGTGGTATTCTACTCCAGTGGTCCTGAATTGACCCTGCAATGCAGGGGATGTGGGTTCAATGCCTGGTCAGGGAACTGGCATCGATATAAGTATATAAGATCCCACATACTGCAGAACAACTAAGCCCGTGCTGCAGCTACTGAGACCACAATGCCCTGGAATCCATGTGTCACAACTAGAGAGCCCTCATCCTACAAGAAAATATCCCACATGACATAGCAAAGATCCTATGTGTTTTAACTAAGACCTGATGCTGTTAAATTAATTAATGTTTAAAATTACCTGAAACAATTCAAGAATACCCCGTTTAACTAACTAGGCAATCTGTCTCTGATTTTAGCACTGCAGTGCTGTGTTTCTGTTCTAAGTTGAATTGTGTCCCCACAAAAGGTGTTGAAGCCCTAATCACCAGTATCTGTGAATATAGCCTTATTTGGAAACAGAGTCTTTGCAGATCAGCTGCTTACATTTTATTAGCTTATGTGGAGTACAGTGCACACCAAGTGATCTTGGTAGAATCAAATGACAGTTAGATTCTAAGGACCTTATAAACCACATTTGTTACCAGGTTATCAAGAAGGATTTAGGATAGAAATCACTCTTTTCCAGGAGGGAATCAACAAGGATATATGTTGGTGGCCCATAATGCTAACTTGTGGAAAAGTAAAGGAAACCCATTTAAAACGGAGTGGCGAAGCCCTGAAGGGGGAGCGCTCACATTTGTTGCAACTACATAATCAGCAGGAAGAAGACAGATAAAAATTACCTTGAAAAGGAAGGACATTTTTCACAAAGAAATGTTAAAATGTTATCTCCTGCTTTTTACAAAAAGGAAGGAAGATCTCTCCCAGACCCATTAACAATGCACTAATCACCACATACAGCCAACAACAACAACAACAACAACAAAATGTCACAACTTTGAACTCTTGGTTTTATCTAGTGAAATTTTATTCAAAACTATCCTCCCTAATTCCCTCCTAAAACCTCAGTCAGTTCAGTTCAGTCACACAATCATGTCCGACTCTTTGAGACCTCATGGACTGCAGTACTTCAGGCTTCCTTGTCCATCACCAACTCCCAGAGCTTGCTCAAACTCATGTCCATTGAGTCAGTGATGCCATTCAACCATCTCATCCTCTTCCTTCAATCCTTCTTCTCCTACCAATCCAATCATTCTCCTCAAGCCTTCAATTTTTCCCATCATCAGGGTCTTTTCAAATGACTCAGTTCTTCACATCAAGTAGCCAAAGTATTGTAGTGAATATTCAGGACTGATTTCATTTAGGATTGGCTGGTTTGAACTCTCTGTAGTCCAAGGGACTCTCAAAAGTCTTTTCCAGCACCACAGTCCAAAGTATCCATTCTTTAGCACTCTGCTTTCTTTATAGTCCAACTCTCACATCCAAACATGACTAATGGAAAAACCATAGCTTTGACTATATAGATTTTGTCAGCAAAGTAATGTCTCTGATTTTTAATATCCTGTCTAGGTTGGTCATAGCCTTTCTTCCAAGCAGCAAGCATCTTTTAGTTTCATGGCTGCAGTTACCATCTGCAGTGATTTTGGCCCAAGAAAATAGTCTCTCACTGTTTCTCCAACTATTTGCCATGGAGTGATGGGACCGGATGTCATGATCTTTGTTTTTGAACGTTGAGTAGTAAGTCAGCTTTTTCACTCTCCTCTTTCACTTTCATTAAGAGGTTCTTTAGTTCCTCTTCACTTTCTTTCATAAGGGTGGTGTCATCTGTGTATGTGAGGTTATTGATATTTCTCCCAGCAATCTTGATTCCAACTTGTGCTTCATCCAGCCTGGCATTTCACATGATGTACTCTGCATATAAGTTAAATGAGCAGGGTGACAATATATAGACTTAACACAGTCTTTTTCCTATTTGGAACCAGTCTTTTGTTCCATGTCCAGTTCTAATTGCTGCTTCTTGACCTGCAAACAGATTTCTCAGGAGGCAGGTAATTCACTAAGGAATAAAGGACAGAAATGGTATGGACCTAACAGAAGCAGAAGATATTAAGAAGTGGCAAGAATATACAGAAGAACTGTACAAAAAGATCTTCACAACCCAGTTAATCACGATGGTGTGATCACTCACCTAGAGCTAGACATCCTGGAATGTGAAGTCAAGCGGGCTTTAAAAAACTTCACTATGAACAAAGCTAGTGGAGGTGATGGAATCCCAGTTGAGCTATTTCAAATCCTAAAAGATGATGCTGAGAAAGTGTTGCACTCTCTATGTCAGCAAATTTGGAAAACGGCAGTGGCCACAGGACTGGAAAAGGTCAGTGTTCATTCCAGTCCCAAAGAAAGGCAATGCCAAAGAATGCTCAAACTACCACACAATTGCACTCATCTTACACGCTAGTAAAGTAATGTTCAAGATTCTCCAAGCCAGGCTTCAGTTATATGTTAACTGTGAACTTTCAGATATTCAAGCTGGTTTTATAAAAGGCAGAGGAACCAGAGATCAAATTGTCAACATCTTCTGGATCATAGAAAAAGCAAGAGAGTCCAGAAAAACATACATTTCTGCTTTATTGACTATACCAAAGGCTTTGACTGTGTGGATCACAATACACTGTGGAAAATTCTGAAAGAGATGGGAATACCAGACCACCTGACCTGCCTATTGAGAAACCTATATCCAGGTCAGGAAGCAACAGTTAGAACTGGACATGGAACAACAGACTAGTTCCAAATAGGAAAAGGAGTACATCAAGGCTGTGTATTGTCACCCTGCTCATTTCACTTATATGCAGAGTACGTCATGAGAAACGCTGGGCTGGAGGAAGCACAAGCTGGAATCAAGATTGCTGGGAGAAATATCAATAACCTCACATACACAGATGACACCACCCTTATGGAAGAAAGTGAAGAGGAACTAAAGAACCTCTTAATGACAGTGAAAGAGGAGAGTGAAAAAGCTGACTTACTACTCAACGTTCAAAAACAAAGATCATGTCATCCGGTCCCATCACTCCATGGCAAATAGTTGGAGAAACAGTGAGAGACTATTTTCTTGGGCCAAAATCACTGCAGATGGTAACTGCAGCCATGAAATTAAAAGATGCTTGCTGCTTGGAAGAAAGGCTATGACCAACCTAGACAGGATATTAAAAATCAGAGACATTACTTTGCTTGACAAAGTAATGAGTAATGAGTAGTGTTTGACAAGACTGAGCAACTAAACTGACTGACTGAAATGAGCGAGTATTACTTCCTGTTTCTCAGAGTACTGAATTTGATGGCTGTTAATTAAGGTATATCCAAGTAATGAAGGCACACCACTGGGGTTACAGTGAGACTTTCCCATTTTACACCACCCCCACTCCCCAACACCCTGTGTTCTGGGATTATCAATGTTCAGCTAGAAGTGAGACCTAGTGGCTTGTGTATCAGATTCTAAGATTTTCTAAAGTCCTTTAAAGGTCCCTATCTCTGGCTGATTCTTAAGGAAAGCTAATAACCTTCTGTCTGTGTCTTCAGACTTGCCTACAATTTGCCATAGCCTGCTTGTCCTGATTGCAATTTCTCTGCTATCCCTGAGTAAACTAAACTCCCCTTTTGTAATTTGTTAATTATTGTATTTAAGATTGACACTTATAAAAGGAGGAGATGGGCATCACATGGATGCATGATTTGACATGAGGTAAAATTCTCATGCCCCATGGTAGCCAATACCTTTCGTCACAGTTCCATAGATAGCTTCCAGGGTCCTCTCGAGAGGTGTGCCTAGATTATCATACTCAGGGAAATCTGAAGCTATGTCTTCTTAACAAGTATTTTAATCTCTCTCTCTTTTTAACCATAATCTTTGTCACTTAGAAACGTGGAAAACTACCACTTTATTAGGTTGCTAGGGGAACATTTAGAAAATTAACCTAAGATCAAATTCTCAGGAAGAGATGTTTCATTAATCTGTTACTTACAACATGTAGGAACAAAATGTTACTGGAACTAAGCTATTCTTCATTAGTATTTTGTACTTGGAGGTTGTTGAATACTATAGTGTGTTAGTCACTTAGTCATGGCCAACTCTTTGTGACCCCATGGACTGGAATCTACCAAGCTCCTCAGTCTATGGAATTCTCCAGGCAAGAATGCTTGAGTGGGTTGACATTCCCTTCTCCATGGGATCTTTCCCAATCATGGATTGAACCCAGGTCTCCTGCATAGCAGGTAGATTCTTTACCTTCTGAGCCACCAGGGAATACTATAAACTAGTGAGTATTTCACTGTGCTCAGTTCAGTACTTCGGGTTGTGATATTACCCCCTTGCAAGTGTAAAAACACAGCTCTCCTGAATGTTTAAGAAGAAACCATGATCTACATTACCTAACTAGTGTCTGTTGAGATTTCATTCTCTTTCGGGTTTCTCTCTTCACTTATTACTGCTAAGTTCCTGAGGATTCTTCACTGTAGCATATCCTCTACCCCTTTTTTATTCTACTACATTCCTTTGAATATTCTCACTAACTTCTTTAATCATAACTCTTTTGTGCCATTGTCTACTTTATCAAGAATTTTCTCCTCTAGAAAGTTTACAAAATAATAATGGCTCTACTGATAATTCTGGAGTATATATTGCTTAATTAATAAAGCTGTTTCAGATTTTAAAAATATATTTTCCTTCTATCAGAAGTCATTAGCTTCAAGGTATGATTATCATAAGATATACATGCAACATACTGTTTTTAAGACTACTACTTTGGGCATGCATTCTGTTTCAGAGCCCTAAAAGGATTTGATTGTGTTCTATTGCCCCTATATGTAAAGTTTACTCCGTCTATTAACTGTTTTATTTTTCTTTCATCATAGTGTTGGATGTTAAATCATTTTTCTATTATATTTTCTATATTTTTGAATAATATGTGTTAACTTTTTTATTTTTGAAGCTGACTTTTCTGTTTTCTTTGTTTCCCATTTACAGTTGAACTTTTTTACCTCTCCAGAACCAGAGTTTCAAACAAAATGTGACCACATAAACACACATACACATAAAAAGCACTTGTCAAAAAACGAAAGCACATTCAACTTTGATCTTAATCTTGTGTGAATATGGTGTTCTTAGATACACACCTTCTAAGAAATTTTGTAAATCTTGTTCTTCTGAAGTTTTAATGAGTATTTGAAAAAAATACATACACCTACACATACCTATCTGTAAAGAGTATAATACACTGCATAATTGAAAGGACTCATAAGATACCATAGAATATATTAATATAAGGCTTTTAACAGAGACAGAAGGTACTATAAAATGCAAGGTAAAAAGGAAGAAAGAGAGCTTATACAAGAAGTAGGGGCACCAAAACTTCCAGAAGCATCCCCCTTAATTCCTTACTAAGATCATAGGGATGTATTTTGTCTACAGATTGCATCACCAATATTTATACAATTAATATTGATTTGGGGAGAGCTACTGGAAAATTTCCAGTGGGTTTTTAATGACCCTCTTTTTGCATGGTTACTTCAGGTGCAAGACATCAATAAACCAACTGAGTCTGGGTACCACAAGGTAGTTTCAGGTGTGAAATACCACAAGATCAATCATTAGCCCAGTGTCTTTATCCTAGTCAAGAGTCAGTGCCAGATTTCTAAGCATTCCCAGAGATAAGCATCGAGCTGTTAATCCAATTGAGAGTATCCTGAATGCTAACTATATGTTAGTAACCATAGGTGTTCTATAAAAACTAATAAAAACATTAAAAATCCAAGTAAATCCATTTATATTTTTAAAAGTATTAAGTTTGCTTAGATAGTTAGATAGTTTTTGCTGTATGAAAAATCATCTCAAGGATTTAATGTCTTAAAAAATCAAATTATTTATCTAGCTTCTGATTCTTCTATGTAAACAGTTTGGATTGGGCTCAGCTGAGCTGTTTTTCTAACCTAGGAAGGGCTTATTCATGTGTCTACAATCAACTGCTTGGGTCATTTGGTGCTGATTGTTTTGCAATTCCTCAACTGAGGTGATATGTTTCTGCTTCACATAGTCTCTCATTTTCCAGCAAGCTATTCAGGACTTGTTTATATTATGTATTGGTAACATTCCCAAATAGACTAGGAATCTGGGAGGTTTTTGAAGTGTAATCTCAAAGAGGCTAATCTCACATTGTACTGGCCAAAACAAATACGTAGATTATGTTTTTCAGAAGCAGATACTCTGATGGTATTGGGGTTATAAGTTATTTATTATGGGATAACATGTGTATAAGAAAATGAGAGGAAACATGATAAGACTGAGGAAGAAATTGATCTGCAGTACAGGTTTAATAGTGTCACCCAGTGAGGTAAGCTCTGAAGTAAGGCTTCAGTGTCTTATTTTGCACCATGACCACTGAGCCCTTATTCACCTTTCTTTCTCAGGAACTGAAATTAGGCAACCTGGAAAGAAAATGACTTTAAGTGATATGGCTCTCTGTAAGACAGAGTAACAGCTGTAAGCTCTCTAATAACTGTATACTTCACAGATGTACCATAAGTCTTTCTTTGAAGGGGCATTTAGGCAGAGAATTCTGAAAGAAGGAATTCAGCAAGTCAAAGGACAAATACAGATTCAAGGATTCAATTTCTCTCCAGGAAAGAGACTTAACATCTTAATGCTAGGAGCAGGTTGTATCAACTGTGACCATGTTTGCAAACTTTCATAATGTTCAAATATATCTTGAGTACAACTTGTACTTAATACGTTTACCTAATTGAATGAACTTCTAAAATCAAAAGTTTATAAAGTAGGTATGTTTTGTTGTAAGCAGATATATATAGGATGACACATACAGTAAATAATCTGCCTGCAATGTGAGAGACCTGGGTTCAATCCCTGGTTTGAGAAGATCACCTGGAGGAGGGCATGGAAACCCACTCCAGTGTTCTTACCTGGAGAATCCCAAGTGACAGAGGAGCCTGGCACGCTGCAGTCCATGGGGTTGCAAAGAGTTGGACACAACTGAGTGACTAAGCACAGCACAGATATATAGTAGCATATCTACCTACTTGTTCCAAGATGAAATCGTATGATTCCTCTACTCCTGGGTATAACTCTTGTCAACTGTAGATTCAGCATCATAAATGAAATCCTTAGAATGCTAATTCATTTCATGTTAGAATTAATGGCCTTATCCTTTCCCCATTCTACACAGGAACTTTGATGTAATTTCACTGTCTGAAATATTTGATTGCCACTCTTCAGTTATTAAAATTTGATGTATCTTGGTCTACTGAAAATGAGAAACTTGGACAAGAGTCCAAGAGAACTGAGACGTAACCCAAGATATTCAATTAAATTTTCTTATGACTATGAGCAGAACATTTCTTTTTTGTGGCCTTGTCAAATGTATAATAGAGATCCCATCTAAGTTCTTTTTAGTATTTATCGTTCATCTCTTTTGTAGCACAAGTTTTGTGACTTGGTTTTCAAAATATTTTTCCTTTGGGACTTGATCCATCTAGTAAATACTTCCTGTTAATTCCTTCATTTATGCATTTTATTTAATGAGGTTATAGAGATTTTACTGATCCACTTTTATTCCACATTGATTTTTTTTTTTTTTTTTTACCAGAGTATCTTTCCTGAGTCTGCATCTCGGTATCAGCTTCCTTCTCATTTTGTAAAGGTGAGCTATCAGATGGCAACTGCTATACATATCAGTCTACCTTTTCTATGTTCATCAAGTCAGCAGAAATAATCATGGAGGAGTAAAAGAAAGCCTGACATTCTTTCTGGAAAACAAAAAAATCACTTGAGGAACTATTGTTCACACTGGGTAATTCTTGATAAGCAGTGGCTTACACTGAATGGCCCTGACTATGAAGCCTTCACAGAGATGTTCTCTGTTCCTAGTGATGGGTCTCCATTGTACTGTGACAGTCAGTCACTTGTCACAAAATCCCCCAAAACTTCACATTCTGAATCTAAGCACTATACTGCCAACATCAGTGACTATGCCCTGGACATGACAAATACTGATAAGAGAAAGAAATTTTACAGCTATCTAGACAAAATTATCCAAGCAGTACCAACATCTAATGTGGTAATCATAGTGTAAGATTTTAATGTGTGGGATAGAACTCTTGTCAGCGTGTTATGTGGAAAAATATCTCACTGGAAAGAAAAACACAAAATTATGAGTAAATACACCATCAGTAAGAATGTTGTGAAGAGTGATTGAGAATGCTCTGGATATGATATTGTTTATTAAAATTAATATATAGGAAAAGTGCCTAAGAGCAACTAATAGGAAATAAAAGCACAAGAACACTGAGTAAATTTTAGCTATTCTATGAATTGGTACTTGATGCATGATTATAAATGAAGACAATTTTTTTTAATTATGAAAAAAAAACAATATATTCAGGTAGGTCCAAATGTTCCAAAACAGCAATAAAAACCCACCTTCATTCTTGCACTGAAGTTCTATATGAATTTATCCAAAGGAAAATGCTTTCAAACTATACTATGTATACTCAGAGTGTGTGTTAGTCGCTCAATCATGTCTCGACTTTTTGTGACTCCATGGATTGGGGCCCACCAGGTTCCTCCTTTCATGGGATTTTCCAGGTGGGAATATTGGAGTGAGTTGCCATTCCCTTCACCAGGGGTCACAAAGGGTTGGACACGACTGAGAGACTTTCACTTTCAAATTTGTCCCAGGATTTTTTTTTTTTTTTTTTTGCTTCAAAAAGCAAGAAAGATTGTTTAAAATAGTTGAGGTTGGAACATACCATACAGACAGACTGTTTATTCAGAAAAACTTTCTTCTGAAAACAAAATTGGAGCAAGGTTTGAAATAATGTAAATAAATGACAAGAAATACTTAATGGATTCTGGTAACAGTGGATGCAGAAGTCCCTACCACATTGCCTTTTCTCTTTGTCTTGAAGTTCCTTGCCTATCTTGCCATTTGCCATCTTCACCAATAAATACTAATTATTGAAGGAAGCTTTTTTTTTTTTTTGAGATCCTTGGAACTCAGACCCATCTTGGGCCTAATATTGAGCAAATTTCCATATTGACTATGGGGAATAAGAAAAGCAGTCAAAAGAATGAGAGATTATCACTTCATGTCTTCTTCACTGAATAAATTCTGTAACATTGATTAGTTCAGAATGGCGAAGTACAGAAATATAACCTCACAGTTAAATAGGGATACCCTGATTGAATTGAGGCATTCAGTGCATTTGCTTTTGTCAAAATCTTTATATTATATAGCTTAAACTATTCTGTATATAACATTTTAAAATTTAGCATTTAGAGAAAACTTCATACATAACTGCTAGGTAACCCAAGCTGCTATATTTGAAAACTATTTTTATCCTCAAACAACTTAAATCTCTGTTTTCCATAATCCCTTAAAATGCATTACTTAGAAATAGAAAATATGTTTCACCAAGTGGCTGTTTAAAATTTAAATTTTACCACTACCAGAGTCAAATAGGTAGTAGTAACTTGGCAAGTGCATTTTTCTAATTTTTAAATTAAAGAAACTAAAATGAAACTTAATATAGGAAAGATCACTAATTGCATACACACAGAATCTTGCCTTATATCTGGATTGTAATCTTTAATTTTTATAGTTAAGTCAGCTGAATTCAGTTTTGTTTTTTATTTATGGTCTTTCCCTAACTTTTTGAAATGGATAAAGCAAAAGCAAGAAAATATATTCACCAACACACATTGCTGTGAATTGTAAATATAACAGTACTTCTTCATATCAAAACTAAGCCACAGTTGGCTACCCACTCCCCCTGACATTGAGTCATGACCATGTTCTCCACTCAGCTCCAAAATAAAGTGGCAGATTTTTAAGGATGGAACAAGAAAAGCACAGGTGGTACCACCTACTGTAAATCCTTTCCTTCATCTTAGCTCAGTAACAGCTGTTGGTCTTTTCACAGTCTGTTAAAAGCAAAACAAGGCATAGAATGTGGGCTATTGACATTGTGCAACAATACTATTTGTTTGCTCAGATCATGACAACCAATGGCAACTGGAAGAGTGTTTCCCTTTCAGGTCTCACTGCCTACCTTGAAAATACCTTGCAAATACTGTTGTTGATCTATTCTATTGATTGATTCTCACATTGAAAATTATGTAACTACCATGAGTTGTAATCTCACAAATCTGAGAATTTATATTATGTATTTTAAATAAATTTTAAGAATTAATGAGCATCTGTTTCATCCTGTCTAGGCATATGGGGGAGAGGTGAAAAAAAAAAAAAAAAGGGAACAAACTGTTTTCAGGCTTGGTAATGTTGCCTTAAATGCCCTTTTCAGTGAAGATAGGACTTCCCTCTCTCATCACTCACAAAATATAAATAAATAAATAAAATAAAGTAGGCTTTCAACTCATAGAGTCTTAATAAATATAGGAAGAGGTAGATGCTTTAGACCTGGACTGAGCTGCTAAATAGTCTTAGATAGAGGGCTGTCTCAACTGAGGGAGTGACAGATTTGGGCTGGATTCAAGCTGTCTTTGAGATAAAAACCAGTTCTTCTTGATACATTTTGCAATAAGATATTCTAGACTATAGCATTAAACATAAAAAAGTATGTTTCCATCTGTTCTGTTTTGAAGCAGGATCCTAGTTAAGGTATAAGTAAATGCTAGGAAGTTCTCAGAAAGTTGCTCTTGGGGAACAAGGTTTATAACTAACATCAGTGTGCTGAGACTGATGAGTCTGAAGATATGCTGATAGTCTCAAAATGCAATCAAAATGAAATCAGCAACTGGAACTAAGATCATGGCATCCGGTCTCTTTATTTCATGGCAAATAGATGGGAAAACAATGGAAAGAGTGACAGTTTATTTTCTTGGGATCCAAAATCACTGCAGATGGTGACTGCAGCCATGAAATTTAAAGATACTTGGCCTTGGAAGAAAAGCTATGACAAACCTAGACACCGTATTAAAAAACAGATACATTAGTTTGCTGACAAAGGTCCATCTAGTCAAAGCTATGGTTTTTCCAGTAGTCATGTAGGGATGTAAGAGTTGGACCATAAAGAAGGCTGAGCACCAAATAATTGATGTTTTCAAACTGTGATGTTGGAGAAGACTCTTGAGAGTCCCTTGGACTGCAAGAAGATCAAACGAATCAATCTGAAAAGAAATCAGTCCTGAATATTCATTGGAAGGACTGACGCTGATTCTGAAACTGAAGCTCCACTACTTTGGCCACTTGATGCAAATAACTGACTCATTAGAAAAGACCCTGATTCTGGGAAAGATTGCAGGTGGGAGGAGAAGGGTATGACAGAGCATGAGATGGTTGGATGGCATCACTGACTCAATGAACATGTGTTTGAGCAAGCTCTGGGAGATGGTGATGGACAGGGAGTCCTGGCACGCTGCAGTCCATGGGGTTGCAAAGTTGGACATGACTGTGTGACTGAACAACACAGCAAGAAAGGTCTGAGGCTGTGGTATTGGCAATAATTGAGCCAAAAGTTGACAGAATTTGACATGAAACATGAGTAAATAAAGAATTTACAGAAGTGGCTCTGTAAAACTGTGTAGCTGCAAAAGTAGAGTTCAGCATATTACACAGAAAATAATTTAAAGGTCGTCATAGTTCTATCATAAGGTCTAGGGATTTACATTTTAAAACTCCAAATGATTTCAATGTAGAATTCCACCTCTCCGATTGCAATAAAAATCCTATTGCTGGGGCTTCCCTTGAGGTCCAGTGGTTAAGAATCCAACTTGCAATGCACAGTATGTGGTTCTATCCCTGGTCAAGGAAGTGAGATCTTAAGTGCCGCTGCTGCTGCTAAGTCACTTCAGTTGTATCCAACTCTGTGCAACCCCTAGACGGCAGCCCACCAGGCTCCCCCATCCCTGGGATTCTCCAGGCAAGAACACTGGAGTGGGTTGCCGTTTCCTTCTCCAATGCACAAAAGTGAAAAGTCAAAGTGAAGTCACTCAGTTGTGTCTGACCCTAAGCGACCCCATAGACTGCAGCCTACCAGGCTTCTCCATCCATGGGATTTTCCAGGCAAGAGTACTGGAGTGGGGTGCCATTGCCTTCTTTGCTTAAGTGCCGCAGATCAACTAAATCTGTGTTAATTGGAATCTACAGTGATCCTGTGTGCTAAAGCTAAGATGCAACATAGCCAAATAAATAAATACGTTTTAAAAATTCTGCTGTTTTTTTTTTCTTTTTTTAATATGGCTGCTAATTCCTCATCCCTAACTCAAATTATTTTTTCTATATTTATTTCTATTATTTTATCTTTATGCCAAACTTTATCCCATACATGTATTTCAACAATTTTCAAAGCTGTGTTTATTTTAAATATTAAAAGATTAATTTTCTTGAATCTACAAGATTATAATAGGATAACTTTGAGGTTTTTCAATATTCTTTCTTTGAGTATACCCTTCTTGGAGATGGGCCTTCCTAAAATGTAGTGAATGAAGATCAACTCCAGAAAATTAAGAGGAAACAAAGTAGTCAGCCTGAAACTATGCTCTGATTGTTTTCATTGGCTTAGTAATGTCTCCATAAAAGTATATTATGAACCATTATAGAAATAATAGAGGGGTGATATCAGTTTACTATTCACAATATACTCTAATGATTTTGTAAGGCATAGTTCCACCTTAGAAGACCAATATCAACAAGTTCTGGTTTATAATCACTTTGACTTTAGAGCCATCTTTACTGGGTGAAGTAGCATGCATAATCATTTATAAATTAAAAAAATAGATATGTGTAATGGGACTTCCCTGGTAGACCAGTGGCTAAAACTCCATACTGCTAATGCAGGGGGCTCAGATTGCTCCCTGGTCAGGAAACTAGATCCCACATGCCACAACTAAAAAAAAGTTCCTGCTGCAACTAAGACATGGTACAGCCAAATAATTTATTTAAACAAATTATATAGTTTTGAGTGGAAAAATACAATCATTCATTTGCATGTGCCTTATATTTGTATTATTAAAGTAGAAAGCATTTTCTAGAAAATAATTTCAATGAGTTAAGGAAAAAAAATTAGAGAGAAATATGGAAACATGGAGGAAGTGGATTTGTGCTAATCTGCAACAGTTTCATGAGGTTCTGTCTCCTTATAGTAAAAATAAAGAAATCAATTTAATTTTTTCAACGATTTGTTATCAATATTATACCACTAGAGTATAAGGATAAAATATATTTAAATATAATAATATTAAATTAGTTTATCATTCTTCCTTATGGCTATTGCTTGATGATTAATATGGGATATTTAAATATATGTTGTGAATCTAAAACAAGGTCAGAAAAATAGAAGGGTTTTAATATTGACATAGTCTTTGGTTTCAGTGAGAATCATATTCTTTGAAGAACCAAATGACATGTAATCATTTAATGGTATATTTTACAGAAACTTAGATCCTTTTGCATCTATTTTGGTCTCTTAAGGGAAAGAAAGAACTATTGGAAATTTTTAGTAAGTGAAATTGCTGATAGACTGAAGTGTCAAAGTCATGAGGATAAAGATAATATAGATTATATTTAGATGTTATAATGCAGCAATGAAATTAAAAAATGCTTGCTCCTTGGAAGAAATGCTATGACCAAACTAGGCAGCATATTAAAAAGCAGAGACATTACTTTGCCAGCAAAGGTCTGTATAGTCAAAGCTATGGTTTTTCCAGTAGTCATGTAAAGATATGAGGGTTGGACGAAAAATAAAGCTGTTATAGGTCAGTCTTTCAGCTGTGTACAACTCTTTCCAACCCCATGAACCACCAGGTCTCCCTGTCCATCACCAACTCCCAGAGTCCACACAAACCCATGTCTATCTAGTCGGTGATGCCATCCAACTATCTTGTACTCTGTAGTTTCCTTCTCCTGCCCTCAATCTTTCCCAGCATAAGGGTCTTTTCAAATGAGTCAGCTCTTCGCATCAGGTGGCCAAAGTACTGGAGTTTCAGCTTCCACATCAGTTCTTCCAATGAACACCCTAGGGCTTATCTCCTTTAAAATGGACTGGTTGGATCTCCTTGCAGTCCAAGGGACTCTCAAGAGTTTTCTCCAACACCCACAGATCAAAAGTATCAATTTTTCGGCACTCAGCTTTCTTCACAGTCCAACTCTCACATCCATACATGACCACTGGAAAAACCATAGCCTTGACTAGATGGACTTTTGTTGGCAATGTCTCTGCTTTTCAATAATGCTTTTTAGTAATGCTGTCTAAGTTGGTCATAACTTTCCTTCCAAGGAGTAAGTGTCTTTTGATTTCATTGCTGCAATCACCATCTGCAGTGATTTTGGAGCCCAGAAAAATAAAGTCAGCCACTGTTTCCACTGTTTATCCATCTATTTGCCATGAAGAGATGGGACCAGATGCCATGATCTTAGTTTTCTGAATGTTGAGCTTTAAGCCAACTTTTCACTCTCCTCTTTCACTTTCATCAAGAGGATCTTTAGTTCTTTTTCATTTTCTGCCATAAGGGTGGTGTCATCTACATATCTGAGGCTATTGATATTTCTCCTGGCAATCTTGATTCAAGCTTGTGCTTCTTCCAGCCCAGCGTTTCTCATGATGTACTCTGCATATAAGTTAAATAAGCAGGGTGACAATATACAGCCTTGATGTACTCTTTTTCCTATTTGGAACCAGTCTGTTGTTCCGTGTCCAGTTCTAACTGTTGCTTCCTGACCTGGATATAGGTTTCTCAATAGGCAGGTCAGGTGGTCTGGTATGCCCATCTCTTTCAGAATTTTTCAGTTTGTTGTAATCCACACAGTCAAAGACTTTGGCATAGTCAACAAAGCAGAAACGGATGTTTTTCTGGAACTCTCTTGCTTTTTTGTTAATCCAGCGGATGTTGGCAATTTGATCTCTGGTTCCTCTCCCTTTCTAAAATCAGCTTGAACATCTGGAAGTTCACGATTCACATATCTCTAAAGCCTGGCTTGGAGAATTTTAAGCATTACTCTACTAGCATGTGAGATGAGTGCAATTGTGTGGTAGTTTGAGCATTTTTTGGCATTGCTTTTCTTTGAGATTAGAATGAAAACTGACCTTTTCCAGTCCTGTGGCCACTGCTTAGTTTCTCGAATTTGCTGGCATATTGAGTGCAGCACTTTCACAGCATCATCTTTCAGGATTTGAAATAGCTCAACTGGAATTCCATCACCTACACTAGCCCTGTTCATATTGATGTTTCCTAAAGCCCACTTGACATCACATTTAAGGATGTCTGGCTCTAGGTGAGTGATCACACCGTCATGATTATCTAGGTCTTGAAGATCTTTTTTGTACAGTTCTTCCATGTATTTTTGCCACCTCTTCTTAATATCTTCTGTTTCTGTTAGGTCCATTCCATTTCTGTCCTTTGTCGAGTCCATCTTTGCATGACATGTTCCCTTGGTATCTCTAATTTTCTTGAAGATATCTCTAGTCTTTCCTATTCTATTGTTTTCCTCTATTTCTTTGCATTGATCACCAATGAAGGCTTTCTTATATTTCCTTACTATTCTTTGGAACTCTGTATTCAAATGTGTATATCTTTCCTTTTTGCCTTTGCTTTTCACTTCCCTTCTTTTCACAGCTATTTGTAAGGACTCCTCAGACAGCCATTTTGCTTTTTTGCATTTCTTTTTCTTAGGGACGGCCTTGATTCCTGTCTCCCATACAATGTCACGAACCTCCGTCCATAGTTCTTCAGGCATTCTGTCTATCATATCTAGTCCTTTAAATCTATTTCTCACTTCTGCTGTATAGTCATAAGGGATTAGATTTAAGTCATACCTGAATGGCCTAATTGTTTTCTCCAGTTTCAATTTCAGTCTGAATTTGGCAATAAGGTGTTCATGACCTGAGCCACAGCCAGCTCTCAGTCTTGTTTTTGCTGACTGTATAGAGCTTCTCCATCTTTAGCTGCAAAGAATATAATCAATCTGATTTTGATGTCGACCATCTGGTGATGTCCATGTGTAGTCTTCTCTTGTTTTGTTGGCAGAGGGTGTTTGCTATGACTAGTGCACTCTCTTGGCTGAATTCTATTCAAATTATATGCCCTGCTTCATTCTGTACTCCAAGGCAAAATTTGCCTGTTACTCCAGGTGTTTCTTGACTTCCTACTTTTGCATTCAAGTCCCCTATAATGAAAAATACATCTTTTTTTTGGGGGGGGTGTTAGTTCTAGAAGGTCTGGTAGGTCTTCAAAGAACTGTTCAACTTCAGCTTCTTCAGGATTACTGGTCATGGATTACCACAATATTGAATCATTTTCATTGGAAACGAATGTGAGATAATACTGTCTTTTTTGAGATTACATCCAAATACTGCATTTAGGACTCTTTTGTTGACTATGATGGCTACTCCATTTTTTCTAAGGGATTCCTGCCAACAGTAGTAGATATAATGGTCATTTGAGTTAAATTCACCCATTCCACTCCATCTTAGTTCGCTGATTCCTAGAATGTTAATGTTCACTCTTGTGATCTCTTGTTTGATGACTTCCAATTTGCCTTGATTCATGGACCTAACAGTCCAGGTTCCTATTGTTCTTTACAGCATCAAACCTTGCTTCTATCACCAGTCCCTTCCACAACTGGGTGTTGTTTTTGCTTTGGCTCCATCCCTTCATTCTTTCTAGACTTATTTCTCCACTGATCTCTAGTAGCATATTGGGCACCTACCGATCTGGGGAGTTCATCTTTCAGTGTCCTATCTTTTTCCCTTGTTATACTGTTCATGGGGCTTTCAAGGCAAAAATACTGAAGTGGGTTTGCCATTCCCTTCTCAAGAGGACCACATCCTGTCAGTCCTCTCCACAATGACCCATCCGTCTTGAGTGGCCCGACACGGCATGGCTTAATTTCATTGAGTTAGACAAGGCTGTGGTTTGTGTGATCAGATTGGCTAGTTGTCTGTGATTGTGGTTTCAGTCTGTCTGCCCTATCATGCCCTTTCTCAGTGCCTACCGTCTTATTTGGTTTTGTCTTACCTTGGACATGGGGTATCTCTTCATGGCTACTCCAGCAAACTGCAGCCACTGCTCCTTACCTTGAACATGGGGTAGCTCCTCTCGGCCATGCTTCTGGGATAGCATGGAAGTGTGGAAATCTGAGAATGGAATAATTGATGCTTTTGAACTGTGGTGTTGGAGAAGACACTCGAGAGTCCCTTGGACTGCAAAGAGATCCAACATCTTAAAGGAAATCAGTCCTGAATGTTCATTGGAAGGACTAATACTGAAGTTGAAGCTCCAATACTTTGGCTACCTGATGCGAAGAACTGACTCACCAGAAAACACTCTTATGCTGGGATAGATTGAAGGCAGGACAAGAAAGGGATGACAGAGGATGGTATGGTTGGATGACATCACTGACTCAGTGGATATGAGTCAGTGGACATGAGTATTCTCCAGGATTTGGTGATGTACAGGAAATCCTGGCATGCTGCTGTTCATGGGGTCACAAAGAAGGAGACATGATTGAGTGACAGATCTGAGTTGCAATCTAAGTTTCCATCCACAGATAGATAGAGAAGATGTGATATATATGATGGAATGTTACTCAGCTATAAGAATGAAGCTTTGCTATTTACAAGAAATGGATGGAACTGGGGGTATTATACATTGCACAGGAGACAGGAAGCAAGGTCATCCCTAAGAGAAAGAAATACAAAAAAAACACAAATAGCTGAAGAGGAAAAAAAAAAAATCATCAGGGCCCAGATAATCATGATGGTGTGATCACTCACCTAGAGCTAGACATCCTGCAATGTGAAGTAAATTGGGCCCTAGGAAGCATCACTACCAACAAAACTAGTGGGGGTGATGGAATTCCAGTTGAACTATTTGAAATCCTAAAAGTTGATGCTGTGAAAGTGCTGCACTCAATATGCCAGCAAATTCAGAAAACTCAGCAGTGGCCAGAGGACTGGAAAAGGTCAGTTTTCATTCCAATCCCAAAGTAAGGCATTGCCAAAAATGCTCAAACCACAACACAATTTAACTCATCTCACATGCTAGTAAAGTAATGCTCAAAATTCTCCAAGCCAGGCTTCAACAATACATGAACTGTGAACTTCCAGATGTTTAAGATGGTTTTAGAAAAGGGCAGAGGAACCAGAGATCAAATTGCCAACATCTGCTGGATTTTCAAAAAAGCAAAAGAGTTCCAGAAAAACATCTGTTTCTACTTTATTGACTATGCCAAAGCCTTTGACTGTGTGAATCACAACAAACTGTGGAAAATTCTGAAAGAGATGAGAATAGCAGACCATCTGATCTTCCTCTTAAGAAAACTGTATGCAAGTCAGGAAGCAACAGTTAGAACTGGACATGGAACAAAAGACTGTTTACAAATAGGAAAAGGAGTACATCAAATCTGTATATTGTCACCCTGCTTATTTAACTTATATGCAGAGTGCATCATGAGAAAGGCTGGGTTGGATGAAATACAAGCTGGAATTAAGATTGCCAGGAGAAATATCAGGAACCTCAGATATGCAGATGACATCACTTTTGTGGCCAAAAGCAAAGAAAAACTAAAGAGCCTCTTGATGAAAGTGAAAGAGGGGAGTGAAAAAGTTGGCTTAAAGCTCAAAGTGCAGTAAACTAAGATCATGGCATCTGATCCCATCACTTTATGGCAAATAGATGGAGAAAATAGATGGAAACAGTGGTAGACTTTACATTTTTGGGGCTCCAAAATAACTGCATATGGTGACTGCAGCCATGAAATTAAAACACGTTTACTCCTTTGAAGAAATGTAATTACCAACTTAGACAGCATATTAAAAAGCAGAGATATTACTTTGTCAAAAAAGGTCTGTCTAGTCAAGGCTATGGTTTTTCCAGTAGTCTTGTATGGATGTGAGAGTTGGACTGTAAAGAAAGCTGAGCACCAAAGAATTGATGCTTTTGAACTGTGGCGTTGGAGAAGACTCTTGACAATCCCTTGGACTGTATGGAGATCCAACCAGTCCATCCTAAAGGAGATCAGTCCTGGGTGTTCATTGGAAGAACTGATGTGAAAGCTGAAGTTCCCATTCTTAGTCATGAATATTTCTTCGCTCTTTGATGTGAAAAGCTGACTCATTCGAAAATACACTGATGCTGGGAAAGACTGAAGGTAGGAGTAGAAGGGGACAACAGAGAAGGAGACAGTTTGGACCTGAATTTGGGTGAATTCTGGGAGTTGGTGATGGACAGGGAGGCTGGCATGCTGCAGTCCATGAGGTTGCAAAGAGTTGTACACAACTGACCAACTGAACTGAACTGAAGAAGTCTGAAAGAGAAAAGGTAAATGCTGTGTTTTTACTTATTTGTGAACTCTAGTAAACAAAACAAATGAACAAATGCAGTGAAACAGACTCAAAAGTACAATGAATAGTGGTTGGGAAGGATTGAGGTGATGTGTAAAATAAAGAGGGATAAGAAACTATAGACTATAGTTATAAATTAACAAGTTGCAGGTATATAATATTCAGCACAGGGAATATAGTCAGTAATATTATAATGAATTTGATGCCTAAATTATAAAAATATCAAATAACTATATATTGTACACCTGAAACTAGTATATTAGAAGTCAAATACAATCCAGAAAAGGATATAATTTAAAGAAGAATCATGTGGTCTAAAAGACTTGGAGCATTAGCTCCTGGTGTACACAATTTTAATGTGTTTTTTAAACATGCTAAAATTTTTAGGCTTCTATATGTAAATAGGTATAAAGTTTAATGGGTAAGCTCAAGTGCTATCACATTCACACATAAACATTAGTTAATTTTTCTCAAAGCAATCAGAAGTATATTCATTAATAGAACTCAGCAAATATGTTTAAAAGATCATTATCACAGGTGTGTTGAGAATTGAATATAGTAAAGATAAGGTGTGAAAGGACAGGGCTAAAACTGTGGAGTCCAGTTAGAGGAATTAGTTCAGTTCAGTTGCTCAGTCCTATCTGCCTCTTTGCGACCCCATGGACTGCAGCATGCCAGGCTTCCCTGTCCATCAGTTCTGACAAAGCGTAGTCCACTGGAGAAGGTAATGACAAACCACTTCAGTATTCTTGCCTTGAGAACCCCGTGAGCAGTATGAAAAGGCAAAAAGATAGAGAAATACTCCAGGTAAAAGGTGATAGTGGTTAGACAGGAGTAGTCTCAATGGAAATAGTGAAAAGGAATCAGATTCTTTATGTTTTGAAGGTAGAGCCAACAAGATCTCTTGATGGATTATATTGGTGGTCGTTATTGTCCAGTCACTAAGTTGTGTCAATTCTTTGCCATCCCATGGACTGCAATACATCAAACTCTTCTGTAGTCCACTATCTCCTAGATTTTCCTCAATTTCATGTTCAGTGAGTCAGTGATGCTTTTTAACCGTCCATCCTTTGCCACCCGCTTCTGTTTCATTCAATCTTTCCCAGGGTTTTTTCCAATGAGTCAGCCCTTTGGTTAGGTGGCCAAAGTACTAGAGCTTCAGCTTCAGCCTCAGTCCTTTCAGTGAATATTCAGGACTGATTTCCTTTAGGATTGAGTGGTTTAATCTCCTTGTAATCCAAGGGACTCTCAAGAGTCTTCTCCAGCGCCATAATTCAAAAGCATCAGTTCTTTGGTGCTCAGCCTTCTTTAAGGTTCAACTCTCTCATCCATACGTGACTCCTGGAAAAAACAACAACAACAACAACAAAAAAAACATATCTTTGACTATACAGACCTCTGTTGGCAAAGTGATATCTCTGCTTTTTAATACACTGTCTAGGTTTGCAACAGCTTTCCTTCCAAGAAGCAAGTGTCTTTTAATTTCATGGCTGCAGTCACCATCCACAGTGAATTTCAGCCCCCCTCCAAAAAAAAATATGGCACTGCTTCCACTTTTCCCCCTTCTATTTGCCATGAAGTGATGGAGCTGGCTGCCATGATCTTCAATTTTCATATGTTGACTTTTAAGCCAGCTTTTTCACTCTCCTCTTTTACACTTACCAAGAGACTCCTAAGTTCCTTTTTGCTTTCTGCCACTAGGATGGTATCATCTTCATATCTGGGGTTGTTAATATTTCTGTCAGCCATCTTGATTGTAGCTTGTGATTCATCTAGCCAGATATTTCACATGATATACTCTGAATACAAGTTAAATAAGCAGTGTGACAATATACAGCCTTGTTGTATTCCTTTCCCAGTTTTGAACAAATTATAAGTTGTACTCATCTGATTTAACATCACAAGTTTATGACATGTGCAGTTGTACAGGGCTATTAGCTCAGAAGGACCTTATGTTGGATACAATGCTTTGCTTTGCCATCTTTAAAGAATTTTATCTTTCATTCTGTTTTGTAAATCTGATGGAAAAATGGATTATGTTACTGAGCAGAGGAGATAAGCAGAGTGTGTATGCTTCCTGTCACTCCTTCCCACTCTATTCAAACATCATTTTTCAGTCAGTTAAGTTCAGTCACTCAGTCGTGTCTTACTCTTTGAGACCCCCTGGACTGCAGCACACCAGGATTCCCTGTCCATCACCAACTTCCGGAGCTTTAATCAAACTCATGTCCATCAAATCTGTAATGCCACCCAACCATCTCATCCTCTGTCATCCTCTTCTCCTCCTGCCTTCAATCTTTCCTAGCTTCAAGGTCTTTTCCACTGAATCAGTTCTCCTCATCAAGTGGCCAGAATATTGGAGTTGCAGCTTCAGAATTAGTCCTTCTCATGAATATTCAAAACTGATTTCCTTCAGGGTTGTATGGTTTGATCTCGTTGAAGCCCAGTGGACTCTCAAGAATCTTCTCCAATACCACAGTTCAAAAGCATCAGTTCTTCTACACTCAAGTTTCCTTATAATCCAACTCTCACATCCATATATGACTGCTGGAAAAACCATAGCTTTGACTACATGGACCTTTGTTGGCAAAGTAATGTCTCTGCTTTTTAATATGCTGTCTAGGTTGGTCATAGGTTTTTTTTCAAGGAGCAAGTGTCTTAATTTCTTGGCTTCAGTCACCATCTGCAGTGATTTTGGAGCCCGCAAAAATAAAGTCTCTCACTGTTTTCATTATTTCCCCATCTATTTGCCGTGAAGTGATGGGGCCAGATGCCATGATCTTAGTTTTCTGAATGGTCAGTTTTAACCCTCCGTTTTCAATCTCCTCTTCCACTTTCATCAAGAGGCTGTTTAGTTCTTCTTTGCTTTCTGTCATAGGGCTGGTGTCATCTGCATATCTGAGGTCATTGACCGTTCTCCCAGAATCTTGATTCCAGCTTGTGTTTCATCCAGCCTGGCATTTCACATGATTTTCTCTGCATGTAAGTTAAATAAGCAGGGTAACAATATACAATCCTGATATTCTCCTTTCCTGATTTGGAACCAGTCTGTTGTTCCATGTCCAGGTTTAACTGTTGCTTCTTGACCTGCACACAGATTTCTCAGGAGACAGGTCAGGTGTTCTGGTATTCCTATCTCTTGAAGAATTTTTTACAGTTTGCTTTAATCCACACAGTCAAAGGCTTTGGCATCATTAATAAAGCAGATGTTTTCTAGAACTCTCTTGCTTTTTCAAAGATTCAGTGGATGTTGACAATTTAATCTCTGTTTCCTTTGCCTGTTTAAAAACCAGCTTGACCATCTGGAAGTTCATGGTTCACTTACTGTTGAAGCCTAGCTTGGAGGATTTTGAGCATTACTTTGCTAGTGTGTGAGATGAGTGAAATTATGCTATAGTTTGAATATTCTTTATCATTTTCTTTCTTTGGAATTGGAATAAAAAGATTTTTTCCAGTCCTGTGGCGACTGTTGAGTTTTCCAAATTTGCTGGCATATTGAGTGCAGCACTTCCACAGCATCATCTTTTAGAATTTGAAATAGATCAACTACCATTAAATCATCTCCACTAACTTTGTTCATAATGGTGCTTCCTAAGGCCCACTTGACTTTGCATTCAGGATGTCTGGCTCTAGGTAAGTGATAACACTATCATCATTATCTGGGTCATGAAGATCTTTTTTGTATAGTTTTTCTCTGTATTCATTCTTACCACTTCTTCTTAATATCTTCTGCTTCTTAGGTCCATACCATTTCTGTCCTTTATCGAGCCCATCTTTGCATGAAATGTTCCCTTGGGATCTCTAATTTTCTTGAAGTGATCTCTAGTCTTTCTCATTCTATTATTTTATTTTCCTCTATTTCTTTGCATTGATCACTGAAGAAGGTTTTCTTATTTCTCCTTGCTATTCTTTGGAACTCTGCATTCAGATGGGTATATCTTTCCTTTTTTCCTTTGCCTTTCACTTCACATCATTGCTGTTAAGATTCCCTATAATCACAGAATCCCAGTAGACCAATCTATGGAATCATTTTGTCTACTATAATAGCCTGGTATAGAAAACTACATCTTCTTAATATCATTTTGTAAATGTATATCAATTTATTATATCCACACTTACATTTCAAAAACATAATCTGAAAGGATATACTTAAATATCAACTGAAAAAGCATATTCTGTCTTTTTCTACTGAGGTATTCAAATTAGAGTTTCATTCCATACTTCATTTAAACAGGTTATTCTTTTTTATAGAAATCTGGAAAGGATTTGGATTATCCTAGGAGTCACTGTACCATATCTCAGATACATGCTCCATTAAGAAATTATGCATTTTTCCAGGAGGAACCTTTAAGCACACATACCCACATTAAATGCTATTTTATTTATTTATTTTAGCATTCTTTTTCTGGAGCTCCTGTCCATGTGGGAGGAATCTAGTCACTTTTCTGAAGAAGCCTGTGTCTGCGGGTAAATTCTACCTACTACATAACGTGACTATTGATTCTTTGTTCCTTGGTGGCATGTACTTCTTCATTTTCTGATGAACTTTGTTGCATTGTTTTAAATTTTCTTTTGGTCATTTAAAAATCTTTTCTTACTTGTATAATTTTTTTCAAATGCCCTAGGAACTCATCATTCTTTCTAATAAGATGGAGGGTGAAGTGTTATTTCTTACACCTTTAATCTTTTCAACTAAGAGAAAATTCAATTTGTACTTAAAACTACTTAATTGGTATTCACATCAAGTAGGAATATATCAGTTCAGTTCAGTTCAGTTGTTCAATCATGTCCAGCATTTTGCGACCCCATGGACTGCAGCACAGCAGTCCTCCCTGTCCATCACCAACTCCTGGAGTTTACCCAGAATTATGTCCATTGAGTAGGTAATGCCATCCAACCATCTCATGTGCTGTTGTCCCCTTCTCCTCCTGCCCTCAATCTTTCCCCACATCAGTGTTTTTTTTTTTTTTTTCAAATGAGTCAGCTTTTTGCATCAGGTGGCCAAAGTATTAGAGTTTCAGTTTCCACATCAGTCCTTCCAATGAACACCCAGGACTGATCTCCTTTAGGATGGACTGGTTGGATCTCCCTGCAGTCCAAGGCATGCTCAAGAGTCTTCTCCAAACCACAGTTCAAAAGCATCAATTCCTCAGTGCTCATCTTTCTTTACAATCCAACATTCACATCCATTCATGACTACTGGAAAAACCATAACCTTGACGAAAAGGACCTTTGTTGGCAAAGTAATGTCTCTGCTTTTTAATATGCTGTCTAGGTTGGTCATAACTTTTTTTGCAAGGAGCAAACGTCTTTTAATTTCATGGCTGCAGTCAACATCTGCAGGGATTTTGGAGCCCAAAAAATAAAGTCAGCCACTGTTTCCACTGTTTCTCCATCTATTTGCCATGAAGAGATGGGACCAGATGCCATGATCTTAGTTTTCTGAATGTTGAGGTTTAAGCCAACTTTTTCACTCTCTTTTTTTCACTTTCATCAAGACGCTCTTTAGTTCCTCTTCACTTTCTGTCATAGGGGTGGTGTCATCTGCATATCTGAGGTTATTGATTTTTCTCCCAGCAATATTGATTCCAGCTTGTGCTTCCTCCAGCCCAGCGTTTCTCATGATGTACTCTGCGTATAAGTAAAATAAGCAGGGTGACAATATACAGTCTTGATGTACTAATTTTCCTATTTGGAATCAGTCTGTTGTTCCATGTCCAGTTCTAACTGTTGCTTCCTGACCTGCATACAGATTTCTCAAAAGACAGGTCGGGTGGTCTGATATTTCCATCTCCTGAAGAACTTTTCACAGTTTATTGTCATCCACACAATCAAAGGCTTTGGCATAGTCAATAAAGCAGAAATAGATTTTTTTTTTTTCTGGAACTCTCTTGCTTTTTCAATGATCTAGCAGATGTTGGCCATTTGATCTCAGGTTCCTCTGCCTTTTCTAAAACCAACTTGAACATCTGGAAGTTCATGGTTCACATATTGCTGAAGCCTAGCTTGGAGAATTTTGAGTATTACTTTGCTAAGGTATGAGATCATTGCAGTTGTTCAGTAGTTAATATATACATAGCAGTAACTTGAAGTTTATTGAAACATTTCCCATAGTGTCTCTACCTAATACTTCACGGGGGAAAATAGTCTTTTGTTAATCTCTTTAAAATGGTTTCTGAAAATTACTTTGGAGATTGTTCACAAGTTCACACTACTGTTCTTGAGCTGGCTTGATTTTCTTTTTTTCTTTTCATCTTTTCCTTCAATAGAACCTAACATACCAATTTAATGGTGAATGGTGATAATAAGGTTTCAACTATTTAATATACACAAACTGAAATGCGTAGAACCCAACAATCTCCTATGTCTTCTGAAAATAGTACATCATTATTTTAAGAAAAATTATTAAATTAAATTTGTACTTAATACTAGAAGAAACCAAAGTATTTTGTTCTAAATTCAGAGGATATGATTTCTAAATATGTTTACTTATACATATAAATGACATGTTTACTGCATGATTCTATACTAATCAAACCACCTGCTATATTTCCAAGGGAGATTCCATTCATTCTTTTTAGTACAATTCTGTACATAAAGAATAAATGTTCCAGAAAAAAAAGGTTGGAAAGTAAACAACAGCAGGTTACATATGAAATATAATACTTGAAAATTTAGGCATGAAACTTCCAGTGACATTAATGATGATGGTGGAACTAAACCTCCTTCTGCTTTACTAAATCTACCTTTATATGTAAGTACATAATGAAGACTAAGAAATCTGGCCTTAACTGACACCATTATGCTGGGGTGTTTCAAGAGAAGTGGTATGATATGTGCCTTCCACTGTCATACAATAAAGTGATTATTCTAGATGCAGTGTGTGTGTGTGTGTGTGTGTGTGTGTGTGTGCATGCATGAGTGAGAGAGAGTCAGAGAGAGAAAACCACTGTAAATAGCTACAGATTATCTCAAGATAGTATAATGCAATCTTCTGACCAGTAGATTACATGTGGCAACATGCACTGAGGAGGGAGGACAGTGATTCTTCATAGTGATGCCAGAGTTAAACACCTACAACAGAAACTGAAAGAGGAAGCTTCAAGGGAAAAATATTCAGTTCAGTTCAGTCGCTCAGTCCTGTCCGACTCTTTGCAACCCCATGAACCTCAGCATGCCAGGCCTTCCTGTCCATCACCAACTCCCAAAGTCCACCCAAATCCATGTCCATTGAGTCGGTCATGCCATCCAACCAACTAATATGTTATCTGTTATGGCAGAAAGTATATATTTAATTAAAAACATTTATGCCTCTTATGATTGTTCTTCAACCTTTCTTTTATAACCTACCCTAAATGGTCAGAGCCAGTCTGAAGGACATAGAGAAATATGGATTGGATTTTTCTGACAGATTGAAAAAGTAATCACATGCTATATATGTATATCAGCTGTGGTACTTGTGGATACAATATTGCAGTCTAGATATTTTAACTGGTAAAGAGTTTGCTTGATTAGCTTTACTCCTGTTTTCCTCCATCTGTATTTTTTCCACCTCCTACCGGTGGCTCAGTGGTAAAGAACCTTTCAGCCAGTGCAGAAGACACGGATTTAATCTCCGGGTCCAGAAGATTACCTGGAGAAGGAAATCAACTCCAATATTCTTGTCTGGGAAATCCCACAGACAGAAGGAGCCTGGGGGTTTGTAGTCCACGAACCCACAGAAAGAGTCAGACATAACTAAGCAATTAAACAAAAGAAAGTTCTACTCTGAACACCAGGGGGCAGTGTATGCATGGTAGCCCATTGGTACCTTGAATTTGATCAAGTGTTTTGTCTAGCAAGGACAAAGGAATAATTTAATAAACTAGAATTTGGTTACTGAAACACAAAAAGATTGAGGAGACAGGAATAAAATAACCATGAAAATACGTTTTCACGGAAAACTGAGTTCATGTGTGGTTCAGTTTAGTTCATTCCATCTTGTCCAACTATTTGGGACCCCATGGACTGCAGCACGTCAGGCTTCCCTGTCCATCACCAATTCCCAGAGCTTGCTCAGATTCATGTCCATTGAGTCAGTGATGCCTTCCAAACATCACATCCTCTGTCATCCCCTTCTCCTCCCACCTTCAATCTTTCCCAGCATCAGTGTCTCTTTGAACGAGTCAGTTCTTCACATCAGGTAGTGAAAGTAATGGAGTTTCAGCTTCAGCATCAGTCCTTCCAAAGAATATTCAGGACTGATTTTCTTTAGGATTTTATGGTTTGATCTCCCTGCAGCCCAAGAGACTCTCGAGTCTTCTCCAAAATCACAGTTCAAAAGCAGCAATTCTACGATATTCAGCTCTCTGAGCATCTGGTTCAGCTCTCACATCCATACATGACTACTGGAAAAACCATAGCCTTGACTAGATGGACCTTTGTTGGCAAAATACTGTCTCTGGTTTGTAATATGCTGTCTAGGTTGGTCATAGCTTTTCTTCCAAGGAGCAAGCGTCTTTTAATTTCATGGCTATAGTCACCAGCTGCCGTGATTTTGGAGCCCCAAAAAATAGTCTGTCATTGTTTCAATTGTTTTCTCATCTATTTGCAATGAAGTGATGGGACCAGATGCCATGATCTTAGTTCTTTTAATGTTGACTTTTAAGCCATCTTTTTCAATCTCCTATTTCACTTTCATCAAGAGGTTCTTTAGTTCTTCTTCATTTTCTGCCATAAGGGTGGTGTCATCTGCATATCTGAACTGATATTTCTCCTGGCAATCTTGATTCCAGCTTGTGCTTCATCCAGCCCAGCATTTTGCCTGATGTACTCTATATATGAGTTAAATAAGCAGGGCAACATACAACCTTGACATACTCCTTTTCCAATTTGGAACAAGCCTGTTGTTCCATGTCCAGTTCTTAACTGTCGCTTCTTCACCTGCATACAGATTTCTCAGTAGGCAGATAAGATGGTCTGCTATTCCCATCTCTTTAATAATTTCCCACAGTTTTTTTGTGATCCACAGTCAAAGGCTTTGGTGTAGTAAATAAAACAAAAGTAGATGTTTTTCTGGTATTCTCTTGCTTTTCCAATGATCCAACAGATGTTGACAATTTGATCTCTGGTTCTTTTGCCTTTGATAAATCCAGCTTGAATATCTGGAAGTTCTCAGTTCACATACTATTGAAGCCTAGCTTGAAGTATCTTGAATATTACTTTGCTAGCATACCGGATAAATGAACTTGTACGGTAGTTTGAACATTCTTTGGGGTTGCCTTTCTTTGAGATTGGAATGAAAACTCACCTTTTCCAGTCCTGTGGCCACTGCCGAGTTTTCCAAATTTGCTAGCATATTGAGTGCAGCACTTTAACCCGATCATCTTTGAGGATTTGAAATAGCTCAACTGGAATTCCATCACCTCCTCTAGTTTTGTTCATAGGTCACATTCCAGCATACCTGGCTCTAAAATCAAATGAAAAATAACCAGCTTGGAAAACGTTTAAATCTCATTATATTAGACACTAAAATATAAAGATACTCTCTCTACCATAAAAATACCACCTGCAAAATAACAGCTACTTTCTAATAAAATGGGAAAATGGACAAACACTTAAAAAACAAAGAAAAAATCCATATTTACATATATTATCTGTTGTCCAATCTCATTCATTGAAAGATAAATAGAAAAATAAGACTACATTGACATATACCATTTTCAAGATTAGCAAAATTTCAAAAGCTTGATAACTCACACTATTGGGAATGATGAATAAAATCTATCAACTTTCATTCATTGCTAGTTGGAGGATGAATTGCTATAACCCTCATGGCACAACTCACATGAAAAACAAGTTGGCAGTTTCTAACATCTCTAATATATATACAAATGTACTTTTGACCTAGAAATTTGAAAAAATTTTCTTACAAATTGTATTCCATGTATAGAAAGATGACCTGCAATTTTTTTTTTTTTTCACTCATAGTGTTCTTTCTGGAAAATTCTTAAAGAGATGGGAATACCAGACCACTTGACCTGCTTCTTGAGAAATCTGCATGCACGTCAGGAAACAACAGTTAGAACTGGACATGGAACAACAGACTGGTCCAAAATAGGGAAACGAGTTCTTCAAGGCTGTATATTTTCACCCTGCTTATTTAACTTATACTGAGAGTACATAATGAGAAATGCTGGGCTGGAGGAAGCACAAGCTGGAATCAAGATTGCTGGGAGAAAAATCAATAACCTCAGATATGCAGATGACACCACCCTTATGGCTGAAAGTGAAGAAGAACTAAGGAGCCTCTTGATGAAAGTGAAAGAGGAGAGTGAAAAATTTGGCATAAAAGTCAACAGTCAGGAAGCAAAGATCATGGCATCCAGTCCTGTCACCTCGTGGCAAATAGATGAAACAATGGAAACAGTGACAGACTTCATATGTTTGGGCTCCAAAATCACTGCAGATGGTGATTGCAGCCATGACAGTAAAAGAAGTTAACTCCTTGGAAGAAAAGTTATGACCAACCTAGTGGCAACCCACTCCAGTGTTCTTGCCTGGGGAATCCCAGGGATGGAGGAGCCTAGTGGGCTGCTGTCTCTGGGGTCGCACAGAGTTGGACACGACTGAAGCGACTTAGCAGCAGCAGCAGCAGCAGCAGCAGCAGCAGCAGACAACATATTAAAAAGCAGAGACATTACTTTGATAAGAAAGGTCCACCTAGTCAAGGATATGGTTTTTCCAATATTCATGTATGGGTGTGAGAGTTGGACTATAAAGGAAGCTGAGCACCGAACAACTGATGCTCTTGAACTATGGTGTTGGAGAAGACTCTTGAGAGTCCCTTGGACTGCAAGGAGATCCAACTGGTCCATCCTAAAGGAAATTAGTCCTGAATATTCATTGGAAGGACTGATGTTGAAGCTGAAACTCCCAAATTTTGGCCACCTGATGCAAAAAACTGACTCATTTGAAAAGACCCTGATGCTGGGAAAGATTGACGGTAGGAGGAGAAGGTGACATCAGAGGATGAGATGGCATCACTGACTCAATGGACATGATTTTGGGTAAACTCTGGGAATTTATGATGGACAGGGATTCCTGGCATGATACAGTTCATAGGGTTGTAGATTCGGACACACCTGAGCGACTGAACTGAGTTGAACTGAGTGTTGCTTGTTAAAGGACAAAATTGGGGTAGTATCTAAAAGCCAACCCACAGAGGCATCGGTAGTTTTTTTTTTTTTTTTTTTTTTTTTTGTCATTCATACAAACGAATGTTATTTAGCTGAAGAAAATGTAAAGTATTTTGTGATCTTATATGAAAAAATTTCTGAAACAGTATGTACAGTGAACTGTGAAAAAGAGAAGAGAAAAATGCCCAAATTTTATGTTTGTGTATATACATAAAACTATTTGAAAAAAAAATGAGAAGTTAAACAAAGTTATATAATATGAGAAATAAAATCAGAGGGACATTTAAAATTAATTCATCAGAGGATATTTCCATTTTCATCAGATTCCTTTGCTAGTAGTAAACACTTATAGTAGACAAATATATATCAATAGATGAAAGAAAATATAGAATGGATATGTTCATTCCTTCCTTTAACAAATATTTAAGGCAGATTTGTTATATGCTAAGCACAGGCATACACAGTAGGAATATAGAGATATATCAGACAGACCTTGTCCTCTAGAAGCTCACAGTCTAAGACTGAAAATGGGAAAGGCCAACCATGTTATTATAATTCGTTGTGATCAGTGTTAGGATATCAATATGTACAAAGTGATATGGGATATGGAAGAATAATTTTTTGAATTAGTCAGCTGAACTCACATGCCTCTGGTATGATATATTACTTTTAAAATGAAACTTCATTGAAAAAAAAAAAAAGCATCTAGTTGGTTCCTAATATAGTATTTAGGACACAATTTAGTAAAATTATGTTTGTTTTGTCTTCATCCTCCCAAAGTACTGAATGAGAGGTTTATTAAGAATTTTACCTAAAAAAAGCTACTAAACATTGTAGCAGGCTGTGAAGAAACAAAACAGTAAGAATAAAACATAGCAGTGTGATGACAAAATAAATTCTTTAGTTAACCTGAAAAGAAAGTGTCTTAAAGAAGACCTTTTGATTTTTTTTGACTCTTCATCATAAAGAAGTATATTTATAAAAATAAAATACTACTCAACCTCTTAAGAAAAATTTCTGACTATATGCTGCAAGCCATTGTCGAATTCAGAACTACTCGTTTTACTAAAGAGCATGACTGCAAATAAAAATGCTTCATATTCTTCATATTAGTTTATATTTTTTATGATAACTGGTTATTGGCCAACTCAGTGGATTAGAAATAAAATTATTTTTATTTTTCTTGTTAAGTATCTATCTAAGTTATTAGTACTGTTATGTGGCTAGTTAATGAATGTGATGATGGGATTAAAACTATGCTCTAAAAGGGTGAAATAATATTGCCTTCTGGGCTTCCCTGGTAGCTCGGAGGTTAAAGAGTCTGCCTGCAATGCGGGAGACCCGGGTTTGATCCCTGGGTCAGGAAGATCCCCTGGAGAAGGAAATGGCAACCCACTCCAGTATTCTTGCCTGGAGAACCCCATGGAGAGAGGAGCCTGGTAGGCTACAGTCAAAGGGGTTGCAAAGAGTCGGACACGACTGAGCTACTTCACTTTCACTTGGAGTGCCATTCTCAGTATATGTTGTCAGCTTTAGATAATCACGCCACATAAAAATTCTTGAGACTTTACATCCTGTGTCAGTTCTTATGCTCAGCACACAGAAACTATGCACTCTATATGATATGGAAGAGCTAGACCAAGGAACACTTTGAATACTTTGCCCTCTTGATTTTATGGGAAACAGCTTCTCCAGAATTCTTCTTGAGGCTAAACTGTTCTGTTTTTGTTTTGTTTGTTTGTTTTTTGAGAACAGGTAAGATTCAGTTTGAATACTCTGCTGATAAAATCCAGAGATATAACATAAGTCAGTCATTAGAGTTAGCAACGCAGGAGTACCAACTGAAGACAACTGGTACAGAATGTCTGTGTGATCACAAAATGTTTATGTGCCTGCAATATGATGATATTTTGAGGTTAGTCTTTCGGGGGAAATTAAATATAAAAGTGGCTTCTGAATGGGATTATTGCTTTTTTTAAAAAATTTATTTTTAATTGGAAGATAATTACTTTACAATATTATAATGGTTCCTGCCATACATCAACATGAATCAGCCATAGGTATACATGTGCCCCCTCCCTCTAAAACCTCCCTCCTACTACCCTCCCCATCCTACTCCTCTAGGTTGCCACAGACCACCAGTTTTTGGCTTCCTGTGATACACAGCAAATTTCTACTGGCTATCTACTTTACATATGGTAATATATATGCTTCAGTGCTACTCTTTCAAATAATCCCACCTTGTCTCTCCCCCATTGTGTCCAAAAGTCTATTTATTCTCTATATCTGCATCTCCATTGTTGCCCTGTAGATAGGTTTATTGGTATAAATCTTCTAGATTTCATATATATATAAATATATATGTATTAGTATACAATATTTGTCTTTCTGACTTACTTCATTTTGTAAAATAAGCTCTAGGTTTACCTGTCTCATTAGAACTGACTCTAGTGCATTCCTTTTTATAGCTTAGTAGTATTCTATTGTGTATATGTACCATAACTTCCTTATCCATTCATCTGTTGATGAAGGGACGTAGAGAGTATTATCCTTGGTGAAATTTGTCAGAGAAAGATATTCACTGTGTGCTCTCATTATTATCTGGAATCTAAAAAACAAAATAAAAGACAAAACATGACAAGAAAGAAGCAGTTTTACAGATACAGAGAACAAATAAATGGTTGTGCATGCTTAGTAACACAGTAGTATTTGACTCTTTGTGATCCCAACAAGGCTCGGCTGTCCATAAAATTTTCCAGGCAAGAATGCTAGGGTGGTTTATGCTTTGGCAGGTGATTTCTTCATCACTGAGCCATCTTGGAAACCCAAACTAGTGTTTCAGTTCAGTTCAGTTCAATCACTCAGTCGTGTCCGACTCTTTGCGACCCCATGAATCGCAGCATGCCAGGCCTCCCTGTCCATCACCCACTCGTGGAGTTCACTCAGACTCACGTCCATTGAGTCAGTGATGCCATCCAGCCATCTCATCCTCTGTCGTCCCTTTCTTCTCCTGCCCCCAATCCCTCCCAGCATCAAAGTCTTTTCCAAAGAGTCAACTCTTTGCATGAGGTGGCTAAAGTACTGGAGTTTCAGCTTTAGCATCATTCCTTACAAAGAAGTCCCAGGGTTGATCTCCTTCAGAATGGACTGGTTGGAGCTCCTTGCAGTCCAAGGGACTCTCAAGAGTCTTCTCCAACATCACAGTTCAAAAGCATCAATTCTTCTGCACTCAGCCTTTTTCACAGTCCAACTCTCACATCCATACATGACTACTGGAAAAACAATAACATTGACTAGATGGACCTTAGTTGGCAAAATAATGTCTCTGCTTTTGAATATATTATCTAGGTTGGTCATAACTTTTCTTCCAAGGAGTAAGCGTCTTTTAATTTCACGGCTGAAATCACCATCTGCAGTGATTTTGGAGCCCCCAAAAATAAAGTCTGACACTGTTTCTACAGTTTTCCCATCTATTCCCACTGTTTACCCATCTATTCCCCATGGAGTGATGGGACCAGATGCCATGATCTTCGTTTTCTGAATGTTGAGCTTTAAGCCAACCTTTTCACTCTCCTCTTTTGCTTTCATCAAGAGGCTCTTTAGTTCCTTTTCACTTTCTGCCATAAGGGTGGTGTTATCTGCATACCTGAGGTTATTGATATTTCTCCCGACAATCTTGATTCCAGCTTGTGCTTCTTCCAGTCCAGCATTTCTCACAATGTACTCTGCATAGAAGTTAAATAAGCAGGGTGACAATATACAGCCTTGACGTACTCCTTTTCCTATCTGGAACCACTCTGTTGTTCCATGTCCAGTTCTAACTATTGCTTCCTGACCTGCATACAGGTTTCTCAAGAGGCAGGTTAGGTGTTCTGGTATTCCCATCTCTTTCAGAATTTTCCACAGTTTATTGTGATCCACACAGTCAAAGGCTTTGGCATAGTCAATAAAGCAGAAATAGATGTTTTTCTGGAACTCTCTTGCTTTCTCCATGATCCAGCAGATGTTGGCAATTTGATCTCTGGTTCCTCTGCCTTTTCTAAAACCAGCTTGAACATCAGGGAGTTCATGGTTCACGTATTGCTGAAGCCTAGCTTGGAGAATTTTGAGCATTACTTTACTAGCGTGTGAGATGAGTGCAATTGTGCAGTAGTTTCATCATTCTTTGGCATTGCCTTTCTTTGGGATTGGAATGAAAACTGACCTTTTCCAGTCCTGTGGCCACTGCTGAGTTTTCCAAACTTGCTGGCATATTGAGTACAGCACTTTCACAGCATCATCTTTCAGGATTTGAAATAGCTCAACTGGAATTCCATCTCCTCCACTAGCTTTGTTTGTAGTCATGCTTTCTAAGGCCTACTTGACTTCATATTCCAGGATGTCTGGCTCTAGATGAGTGATCACACCATCATGACTATCTGGGTCGTGAAGATCTTTTTTGTACAGCTCTTCTGTGTATTCTTGCCATCTCTTCTTAATATCTTCTGTTTGTTAGATCCATATAGTTTCTGTCCTTTATCGAGCCCATCTTTGCATGAAATGGTCCCTTGGTAGCTCTAATTTTCTTGAAGAGATTGCTAGTCTTTCCCATTCTGTTCTTGTCCTCTATTTCTTTGCATTGATCACTGAAGAAGGCTTTCTTATCTCTTCTTGCTATTCTCTGGAACTCTGCATTCAGATGCTTATATCTTTCCTTTTCTCCTTGGCTTTTTGCTTCTCTTCTTTTCACAGCTATTTGTAAGGCTTCCCCAGACAGCCATTTTGCTTTTTCACATTTCTTTTCCATGGGGATGGTCTTGATCCCTGTCTCCTGTACAATGTCATGAACCTCATTCCATAGTTCATCAGGCACTCTATCTATCAGATCTAGGCCCTTAAATCTATTTCTCACTTCCACTGTATAATCCTAAGGGATTTGATTTAGGTCATACCGGAATGATCTAGTGGTTTTCCCTGCTTTCTTCAATTTCAGTCTGAATTTGGTAATAAGGAGTTCATGATCTGACCCAGTCAGCTCCTGGTCTTATTTTTGTTGACTGTATAGAGCTTCTCCATCTTTTGCTGCAGCGAATATAATCAATCTGATTTCGGTGTTGACCATCTGGTGATGTCCATGTGTATAGTCTTCTCTTGTGTTGTTGGAAGGTGTTTGCTATGACCAGTGCATTTTCTTGGCAAAATTCTATTAGTCTTTGTCCTGCTTCATTCTGCATTCCACGGCCAAATGTGCCTGTTATTCCAGGCGTTTCTTGACTTCCTACTTTTGCATTCCAGTTCCTTAATGAAAAGGACATTTTTTGGGGGTGTTAGTTCTACAAGGTCTTGTAGGTCTTCATAGAACCGTTCAACTTCAGCTTCTTCAGTATTACTGGTCAGGGCATAGACTTGGATTACTGTGCTATTGAATGGTTTGCCTTGGAAATGAACAGAGATCATTCTGTCATTTTTGAGATTGCATCCAAGTACTGCATTTTGGATTCTTTTGTTGACCATGATGGCTACTCCATTTCTTCTGAGGGATTCCTGCCCCCAGTAGTAGATATAATGGTCATCTGAGTTAAATACACCCATTCCAGGCCATTTTAGTTCACTGATTCCAAGAATTTCGACGTTCACTCTTGCTATCTCCTGTTTGACCACTTCCAATTTGCCTTGATTCATGGACCTGACATTCCTGGTTCCTATGCAATATTGCTCTTTACAGCATCAGACCTTGGTTCTGTCACCAGTCACATCCACAGCTGGGTATTGTTTTTTGCTTTGGCTCCATCCCTTCATTCTTTCTGGAGTTATTTCTCCACTGACCTCCAGTAGCATATTGGACATCTACTGACCTGGGGAGTACCTTTTTCAGTATCCTATCATTTTGCCTTTTCATACTGTTCATGGGGTTCTCAAGGCAAGAATACTGAAGTGGTTTGCCATTCCCTTCTCCAGTACCAGATGGAAAAGGCATTGTGAGATGGGCAAGACAGATAAAGGGGATTAAGAGGTACAAACTGCCAGTTATAAAATAAATCTGAGGAATATACCATATGGCATAGGGAATGAAGTCAGTATTTTACAATAACTTTGTATAGTATATAATCTATAAAAAATTGAATCACTGTGTTGTACACATTAAGCTAGTATATTATGAGTTCACTCAGTTCAGTTCAGTTTAGTTGCTCAGTCGTGTCCGACTCTGCAACCCCATGAATCATAGCACACCAGGCTTCCCTGTCCAACACCAACTCCTGGAGTTCACTCAGACTCACGTCCATTGAGTCAGTGATGCCATCCAGCCATCTCATCCTCTGTCGTCCCCTTCTCCTCCTGCCCCCAATCCCTCGCAGCATCAGAGTCTTTTCCAGTGAGTCAACTCTTCACATGAGGTGGCCAAAGTACTGGAGTTTCAGCCTTAGCATTATTCCTTCCAAAGAACACCCAGGGCTGATCTCCTTCAGAATGGACTGGTTGGATCTTCTTGTAGTCCAAGGGACTCTCAAGAGTCTTCTCCAATACCATATGTAGGTAAATTAAAATATAAAAATAGGAAGGAGCCACATTTATTCAACTATACCAGAAGAATCTATTTCTGTTCTAAACACCACAAGTTAGTGAAAGGTTGTTACTGAATCACGAAAGATGCTGGGATTCTTGGCCTCTGGAGGAGAATTCAATCCAGGGCCAGAGACGAGGCTTGATCTCTCAGAGCTTGTGTGTAATAGAGTTTTATTAAAGTATAAAAGAGATAAAGAAAGCTTCTTATGTAGACATCAGAAGCGGGCAGAAAGAGTGCCTCCTCACTAGTGTTAGCAATGGAGTTATATACTTTTTAATCACTTATTACCATGAATTAAAAGAATGTCTGGAGATTGTAAAGACCTTACTAGACCCACTCCCACAATTTACATTTTAAGATAACAGGATTACCCAGAAGTTTTTTTTTTTTTTTTTTTTTTCCAGAGACTGTCCTCAAGCAGGATACTTTATTGTTATGTAATCCTAAGGAATGTAAAGGAAAACAAAAACAAAAACAAAAACAAAAAACCTTTGTCCTTTTTTCCTCCCTGAAAATTCCAGACTCCCCTCTCCTTTCGGACCCCTGGACTCTTTATCAACTTGCCTAGGAGTTGACTCTCTCATTAAGAAGGCCTGAGGTATACTGGCCTTTGATGAAGAAATTCAAAGTAGTTGAACACACACATATTTAGTACTCATTCTACAGCGTTTTATACTTATTACTGTTCTAAGCATTTTGGAAATGATAATAGCCCTAATATATAGGTATTTTCATTAACTCTATTTTACAGAAGATTTAACTGAGGCACAGATGAGTTACTCTGTTTCCTTAGACAGCACAACTAATGAGTGGAGAAATGCCCAGAGTTTAATCAAGGCAATATGGCTCCCAGAGTCTGTGATATCAAATAACCCACAATACTGCCAGGATATCTCTTGTTTCATTTGAAAATAAAATAATTTTTGGTATTTATTTGCAATATGCAAATACTGTGCCACTGCCTAGTAGAAGAAAGCCTATATTTATTCAATATATCAAATGGGATCAAATTGAAGATCATGGGTGGAAGCATATTTGGACTCAGGATTTAAATAAATCTTCTAAGTCAAATGACTATAAAATTTTATATAAAAGGTTTAGTTTTCTACTTTAGAGTTACCAGTGATTCATTCTATATCTAGAATTAGCATGGTTTCTGATATTAACATGGATCTTCATTTACAAAGAAATAAATGTCTTTTTGGTCTTGGTCGAGGTATAGACCATTTCCACTGTTTCATTTTCCTCCTTTTACAACCCACATCATGTAGTAAAGTTCAGGTTGATTATGTGCCCAGTATGTTCATGTTCATTGATTTACTCTCCTTCTCTTCCTTAAAGGTTCATTTTGTCTTTCTCTAAGAAAAAATTCCATCCAGTAACTTTTCCTAGTAAGCTTAGCCCTGTATTCAGTGTATAGGCCTACATTAAAAACCCTTTTCTTTCTCTCTCCCTCTTTTTTTTTTTCCTATAACTACAGCGTGTTATTTTGAGTATCTTCTCAAGCTTTTGTAACAGTGCCCTAAAGCACAGAAAATTCCTACAATAGCAGAGCCTGGAAAGGATCTATAGCTATAATTTATCAATAAGACAGACACTGGCAAAGAACCAGTCAGAATTCTTATGGAGAACTCTGTATGTAAAAACTGATTGGAAAGGAATGGAAGAAATACTAAAACACAGAGCATGTACATAATGTTCAAATCTACATGCTGTAGTTGAAACTTTTAAAAATTTGGCAATTGTTTTTTTCTGAATATAAGTTTTATAAGGTATGAAGACATAAGTGAACTTTTTAAAACAATTTATAAAATTAACTGTGAACTAGCTCTTCTATTCTTTGCCACGAGAAAGCTCCCTTGCCACACACAAAATTGCAGTGGCTAAAAAAGTTAAATAAAATTAGTAAAATGCTTTAGCTTGAATTCTTAATGATATCATGCTCAAAAGCATGAACTTGACTCATGTACAATTCTCTCACCACACTTTCTTTTACATCACATTCACTCTCCATTATAACTGAACTCCATCCATTGAAATAGTCTGAAAGTTCTCAGCTAAACTGTGTAGGCAGATTTCACTTCACTCAAAGGAAATTTTGCAAAACATTATTTGGAACTCTGCTCACAGAAAATGTAGAAACGGACTCTCATTGGCCTATATATGTTATTCTTAGAAAAGACATGAGATTTTTAAACTGGATTTTTTATTTTAATCAGAAAAATTGTTCTTAATTAACATTACAGGCTTATATCAACCACAAAAAAATGCACTTGGTATCATTTATGACCTAAAGTCTCTGTCTATGTTACAATCTGAGGAAATCTAGGAAGTATATGGAGTACTCAAGAGTCTCTTAGAAAAGTTTCATAGACCTACTTTTTAAAGAAGTCAGCAACAGGTAAGGGAAGAAAACTGTAGAGGTTTAATATTTTGGGAATAGCAGTAGAAGAGCGTTTTGCTACTTTTACTACTGAAGGTATGAGGAAGGGAGCATACATGAGAACCTAGAGTGCAAAGTTCACCAAGAGCTGGTGCTTCATAGAGTGAGTCAGTTAATCTATGAGGGAATATTTGCTTGACTCTCTTATTCCTGCCCTGCAGTGTACTACTCATGATGCCAAAATATCTTCACATATTTTGTTTGTTAGAGTTTTTGTTTTGTTTCTAGGCAGGAGATTAAATCCCTTCCCTACTATTCAGTCTTGTTTGGAAGTAGAATTTCCGTCAGATTCCCTTTTAATCTATAATTTGAATGTATGATTTTATTTTTCTTTTTTTTAAAAATATGAAGTGTTTCAAATGTGATTAAAACCACAGGGACTTCTCTGGCAGTTCAGTGGCTAAGACTCCATGTTCTGATTACAGATGGTTTGGGTTCAGTCCCTGGTGGGGGAGCTAAGATCCTGTATGCTGTACAACACAGCCAAAAAACTAAATAAATAAAACTTAAATAAAATAGTGAAGGAAAATCAATCTTAAAAAAAAAAAAAACAAAAAACAAAAAAACTACAAATACTAAACAAATACTCCAGTTTCTTCTATTTGGTACTAACGAATCACAATTTTCTTTCACAATTGGTACATTTATTTTGAAAATAAATTATGATAATACAGATAAATAGTTGATAAGCAGGCTTTTCACAAATGTAATATTCAAATGGCCAGCAAGCACATTAAAAAGTGTCCAAGTCCTTTACTCATCAGGGAAATACAAATTAAAACTACAATGTGATACCATTAAATGTCTTTCAGATAGCTAACATTTAAAATATTGATAATATCAAGTGCTAGAGAGAATGTGAAAAAAATGGAACTCTTATGACCATAAAATTGGAAAATAACTGCAGGAATGATTTAGGTAGTAATACGTACAAAGTCTCAACACAGATAAACCCTATGATGAGAAAATTTGCTGATATGTGTGTGTATATACATATATATATTTGAATATATATTTACCAAAAGATGTGTACATAAATATTCTTAGTAACACTATTTTTAATAGACAATTACTGGAATAATGTAAATATCTATTGAGAGTGCAGTGATCAAATAAATGAATAAATAAATGTATAAATTGAAAACTCCAGCAGATTGAAATCCTTTAAAGTATGATAAAATACTTTAAATACTTTAAAGTATGATAAAGTATTAATAAAATACTGCTATTGGGAACAGTAAACATAAACCTTCTAGACATAAATAAACTTTAGTAAAAAAAAGCCAGACACAATAGAACACACATTTTTATGATTCCATTTAGATAAAATTCAACAAAGGAAAAACAAATCTATGGGGAATCAGAAAGGCTGACGTTTATCTTGAGAATTTTGGGAACACTTTCATTGCCTTTTGTATTCCTATACTGCTACTGAAATAGCTGATAAGAGGAGACAGATGAGAGGCATTCTGAATATTGCTAATGTTCTATATCCATATCTGGGTGGTGATAACATAGATGTATTCTGTTTATGTAAATATTTGTACATAAAAAATAAATTTGGACACTTAGGGTTTATCTTCCTAAGGTATGTTTAATTTCATATAATAAAAAAATAATTGATAAAGTTAAAAACTCATATTTTTCCCCTTTCTAATATATAGTTATTTTGAATTTAGAGGTTATAATTTTCATAAAGGTTTTTATACTCTTAGTATTTACTGACTAACATATAAATCAAAAAATAGTATCAGTGTTTTTGGATTTCTAAAAACAATTATTGTAAATGAATAAAGCTGTATGTGTCATTTAAAAATATTTTATTCAATATATTTTGAAATGCTTTCACATACATATATTTATATATTCATTTATGTTAATTACTGTATAATTTTTCATTGATGAAAAATACCTAATGTACTTATCCCTTCTTTTCTTATAGATATTCATATTGTTCAAAACGTTTCCTTACTATTATGCTATTGCATTGGACATTCTTGAACATGAGTATCCATGGATTTCTGATACTAAAGATACTTAGAATAGAGATCCTGAGTTATAGTCTACCACATTTTAAACTGTTCAGGCTTTACAAGTTTATCTCTAAAGATGTTATTCCAAGTCATATATTTAAAAATATTTAGGCTGAAAGTTTAAAGTCCAATGCTGTAAAGAACAGTACTACATAGGAACCTGGAATGCTAGGTCTGTTAATCAAGGTAAATTGCATGAGGTCATGCAGAAGATGACAAAAGTGTACATTAACATCTTAGGAATCACTGAAGTAAAATGGACAGGAATGGACAAATTTAATTAAGATGACCATTGTATCTATTACTGTGAACAAGAATCTCTTAGAAGAAAAGGAGTAGACCTCATCATCAACAAAAGATTCTGAAATGAGTACTTGGATGCAACCTCAAAATCACAGAATGATCTCAGTTGGTTTCCAAGGCAAACCATTCAACATCACAGCAACCCAAGTCTATGTCCCAGTCATTAATGATGAAGAAGCTGAAGCTGACCATTCAAGAAGACCTACAGGACCTTCTAGAACTAATGCTAAAAAAAAAAAAAAAAAAAAGAAAGTCCTTTCTTCATAGAGGATTGAGATTCAAAAATAGGAAGCCCAGGGATACTTGGAGTAACAGACAAGTTTGGCCTTGAAGTACAAAATGAAGAAGGATAAAGGGTAACAGAGTTTTGCCAAGAGAACACACTGGTCATGGCAAACACCTTCCTCTAACAACATAAGAGACAACTTTATACATGGACATCACCAAATGATCAATTTCAAAATCAAATTATCTTTTTTGCAGCCAAAGATGGAAAACCATTATACAGTCAACAAAAACAAGATCTGGAGATGACTGTGGCTCAGGTTATGAACTCCTTATTGCAAAATTCATGCTTAAAGAAAGTGGGGAAAACCATTAGCCCATTCAGATATGACATAAACCAAATCTTTATGATTATACAGTAGAGGTGATGAACAGGTTCAAACTACTAGATCTGGTAGACAGAATGCTTGAAAAACTATGGACAAAGGTTGATAACATTATACACGAGGGAGTGACCAAAACCATCCCAAAGAAAAAGAAATGCAAAAAGGCAAAATGGTTGTCTGTGGAAGCTTCGCGAGTAATTGAGAAAAGAAAAAAATGGAAGGCATGGAGAAAGGGAAAAATATACCCAAATGAATGCAAAGTTCCAGAGAATAGCAAGTAGAGATAAGAAGGCCTTCTTAAGTGAATAATGCAAAGAAATAGAGGAAACCAATGTAATGGGATAGACTAGAGATCTCTTAAAGAAAATTAGAGATATTAAGAGAACATTCCATGGAAGGATGGGCAAGATAAAGAACAGAAATGGTAAAAGCATAACAGAAGCAGAAGAGATTAAGAAGAGATAGTAAGAATACACAGTAACTAGAATGATACAAAAAAAGTCTTAATGACTTGGATAACCACAATAGTGTGGTCACTCACCTAGAGCCAGACATCCTGGAGTGTGAAGTCAAGTGGGCCTTAGGAAGCATTAACAAAAACAAAGGTTGTTGTGGTCCACAAAGTCAAAGGCCTTAGTTTAGTCAATGAGGCAGAAATAGATGCTTTTCTGGAATTCTCTTGCTTTTGAGCATTATCATGCTAACATGTAAAATGAGGTAAATCTGGAGGTGATGGAATGCCAGGTGAGTTATTTAAAATACTGAAAAGTGATGCTGTTAAAGTGCTGTACTCAATGTGCCAGCAAATATGGAAAACTCTACAGTGGCCATAGGACTGGAAAATGTCAGTTTACACTTCAATCCCAAAGAAGGGCAAAGCCAAAGAATGTTCAAACTACCATACAATTGTGCTCATTTTACATGCTAGCAAGATAATGCTCAAAATCCTTCAAGCTAGGCTTCAGCACTATGTGGACTGAGAGCTTCCAGATACATAAGCTGGGTTTAGAAAAGGGAGAGGAACCAGTAATCAAATTGTCAACATCTGTTGGATCATAGAAAAAGCAAGATAATTCCAGAAAAATCATCTTTTTCTACTTCATTGACTATGCTAAGGCCTTTGAATTTGTGGAACAAAACAAACTGTGGAAAATTCTGAAAGAGATGGGAATACAAATGCACTTTTCCTGCCTCCTGAGAAACCTATATGCAGGTCAAGAAGCAACAGTTAGAACCAGACAAGGAACAACAAAATGGATCAAAACTGGGAAGGGTGTATATCAAGGCTGTATATTGCCATCCTGCTTATTTCACTTATATGCAGAATATATCTTGTGAAATGCTGGGATGGATGAAGCACAAGCTGGAATCAAGATTTCTAGGAGAAATATCAATAACCTCAGATATACAGATAACACCACCTTAATGGCAGAAATTGATAGGTGAAAGAGGAGAGTGCAAAAGTTGGCTTAAAACTCAACATTCAAAAAATGAAGATGATGGCGTTGAGTCCCATCACTTCATGGCAAATAAGTGGGGAAGCATTGGAAACAATGACAAACTTTATTTTGGGGGGCTCCGAAATCACTGCAGATGGTAACTACAGTCATGAAATTAAAATATTCTTACTCCCTGGAAGAAAAGCTATGAACAACTTAGTATATTAAAAAGCAGATACATTAATTGTAGTCACAGCTACGATTTGATCACTAGTCATGCATGGATGTGAGAGTTGGACCATAAAGAGGTCTGAGCACTGAAGAACTTATGTTTTTGAAAAGTGGTGTTGGAGAAGATTCTTGAGAATCACTTGGACTGCACGGAGATCAAAACAGTCAGTTCTAAAGGAAGTCAATCCTGCAGACTCATTGGAAGGACTGATGCTGAAGCTGAAGCTCTAATAATTTGGCCACCTGATGTGAAGAGCTGACTCATTAGAAAAGACCCTGATGCTGGGAAATATTGGAAGTGGGAGGAGAAGGGGACAAGAGAGGATGAGATGGTTGGATGGCATCACTGATTCAATGGGTATGAGTTTGAGCAAACTCTGGGATATGGTGAAGGACTTGGAAGCCTAGTGTGCTGCAGTGCATGGTGATGGCAAGAGTCAGACATGACTGAGTGAATGAACAATAACAATGGATATTTTATAGTTCCCACTCAGAGGCAGCATTTCATATGTCGTTAGGGACTAAAAAACACCATTATTTTTTTCTGTGCCTATAAAGAATACCATGTATTTCAGTTTCAATGGACTTGAAACAGTATTCTATAGCAGAAGAGCTAACATTAGAATCTTTTTCACACCTTATTAAATTTAAGCATTTATTCTAAATCTGCTTGTATAATTGTTCTCTATATGTACATGAACTCATTCTCTCCAGAACGTAAAAATAACATGTCTTGTATAAATACTGATTGCTTTTCACTTCCCAGGGTTATCTTATAACTAAGTCAACTTCCAGTTGATTCTCATTCATCCTTTAGGAATAATGAAAAACCCAATCTTAGAGTTATTAGGTCTTCTTTCCTTTAGAGTCATTTGAAGGTCTCAGTTATCACATACTGTGAAAGCTCTGTTGTCTAGCCTGATTAACCTGATAATGCCTAGCTTTCTAGCCTTGAGATCCAATGATTCTCAGCCTTATAGCAAGCTTGGAGCCAGGGAACATTGACAAAATCAGACACTTTAGTGTCTAGGGCTCAGACTTCCTGGACGGCTCCTTACACAGCTGTTTTGAGGTCTTTAAAGCTCTCCAATGAGCCTGTGCTATGCTGTGTGCTGTACTTAGTCACTCAGTCATGTTCAAGTCTGTACAACCCTGTGTAGCCCATCAGCTTTCCTCTGTTCATAGGGATTCTCCAGGCAAGAATACAGGAGTAGATTGCCATGCTCTCCTCCAAGGGACCTTCTCAACCCAGGGGTTGAACTCAGGACTCCAGCACTGCACTCCCGCATTGCTGGTTAATTCTTTACCATCTGAGCTACCAAGGGAGCCCAACATGGCAGTACTGATGCTTAGTAGGCTCCCCTCTCCAAGGATCTCGTCCAGGTTTGAGAGAATTTTCCTGTCTCCATTCCTGGTCCTCTAAAACCTGTTACTTTGGTTTTACTCTTTGAAGTTCCTAGCATATTTAGTTTAGTCAGTTTAGGTATTTTGATTTTTTACAAATCACAAAAGAATCATTAACTTGAGCCAAATTATGAAATTAGGACAACAGAATTTTCTCAGACAAATAAATGCAAAGTTGTGGCTAACTTACTAAAAGAGAGTCTAAAATATTAAATTTAAAGTAACATCTGAATAAGTTATCTTGCCTCATTTATATTTATCAAATTAGTCCTTATTTTGTAGTGTATTAAGTTATCTATTTTATAGATTTCTCATGGAGCAAAATCACAGAGTCCTCTAAAAAAAGAAGCACAAGCACAAACCTTTAATGCTTTCAAACAAACAAACAAACAAAAAAGCTTCTTTTGTTTTTAATGTCTTTTTTTTTTTTTTTTAATGTTTGGTGCATACAAGGGATGATATTTCATGCCCAGGAGTATTGTATATTTTGAGCAAATACTTTGTGCACTTATCATGCTGCTTCCAGTAACACTGAGGAAATGGGAAAAGATTCTCTCCTTGTCTCTAATCCAATTTTTCTTCATTGCTTTCTGTACTTTAACATTATGAACCATATTTCTCAAATAAACGACATCTATTACTCTGAAAGGACACTCCTCTAATTCCACTTGAAAGCTATAACACAAACTTACTTTCTTTTTACAACTTATATGATTTGAAATAAAGTAATAACTAAATTAGTAAGGAAAATCTTTAAAGTTTTACTGAAAGTATACCACTAGGGTCTGCATTTAAAACCCTGAAAAATCATTCATGAAAAAATTATATATCAGCTATAAAATATAATACTAAAGTAGTCACAGATCATGATTTTCTCTGTAATGTATACTGTCTGTCATTTAATTTGGTCTCAGTTTTCATCACTTCTTATGATGAAAGCATACATATTTAAATGATGGCTTATTTTAAAAAATACATGTTCTTGGCATATTTAGGAATGTTACTAGCAACACCCAACATCTATTTGGATTGGAATCATGTTTTCTATTTATTTCTATTGCTAATCAAAATGAAGGCATGAATTTAATTACACTTCCCATCTACTATGTAGGGAAATTTGTCTCTCTTACAGGGGAAGGAAGAAAACAGCTAGGGAGAAGGAATGGGAAATGAAACAGAAACCACAGTTTTGAAAGCAACTTGTACCATTACTCACTAAACAGATAAACTGAAGAGTGAGCCTGAGTTCAGTATTTTTTTTTTTTTTAACAGATTCATTAAGGTCATATTTTCCAGGATGACAATATAGACTGATTTAATTCTAACATTGTAGACTCATGTCCCAAGGATGAATTCACCAACTTTTCTAGCAAATTGTCTGTTTTACCAAGTCTCCCCAAATCCTGCCAGATTGCTCCTTTTGATACATTTATGTTACTGAAAAGATTGAGCTCTCTTGCAATTATGATAAAGTCAACTTTGCTTGAAAAATAATGTTTTTTCTGAGGAGTCTTTATATGAAAAATACCAGGAAAAACAGGTAGCAGGGACAAAAGCCCTTTGAGTGCAGAGGTACTCAAAGAGCCGTTTGAGTATTCCAGCCAAGCATATATATTATAGGATAAATAACTTTTTTAAAGAAAAATGGCAAGAGGAACATAGTTGTAGGAATTTGTGTAAACTATAGTCATCCAAATATTAACAAGAATGACCTCCTAAAATAATGAAAAAAGTTAAAGTAATCAATGGGAGAGAGTGTAAAACTGAAGAAGGAGGAGCAAAAAACTAATATGAAAAACATTTATGGAAATGAAAAGAAAACAGTTTACTTACATTTCAAAGTGGTTTTGACCTTTTTATCATTTTTTGTTATTGTTTCTATATTTACATCAAAGATACACGTGAAGTTTATAGAAGGTGGAAGAAAGACAAAATGCTTATACCCTTTATTTGGAGGGACAAGAAAAGCAAAATCATTAAGAAGCTGGTTCTAGCCCTCATGGGTGACTTTGAGGGCTTCAAGACATCAGTGGATATAACTGCATATGTGATGGAAATAGCAAGAGAACTAGAAATAGATCCTGAAGATATGATTAAATCTTCAAACTTATAATAAAACTTGAACAAATGAGGAGTTACTTCTTATGGGTGAGCAGAGAAAGTATTTTCTTGAGATGGAATCTCCTCCTGGTGAAAATGCTATGAGGATTGTTGAAAGGACAACAAATAATTTAGACTATTACTTACACTTAGTTGATAAAGCAGAAGCAGGGTATGAGAGGATTAACTCATATTTTGAAAGAAATTCCATTGTGGATAAAATTGTATCAAACAGCATTGCCTGATAGGCTGTGTTGGGTTGATTTGCTCCTCTTCTGTTCTTTTCTGGTGGTAGCAAAGATTTGGAAAGCCCGGCCACATTTAGCTCAAACAGGCAGGATTTTATTAGGCAGGAAGCTGGTAGAATTTGTAGCAACAAACTAGTTACAGCTCAGTCACTGCTCAAGGTGGGAAGCAGACAGCAGACAGTGCACTCCCAAGACTCAAAGGGGATCCAACCTACCCTTTTGGTGCTTGTTTGCTTGTTTCTTTTTCTTTTTCCTAACCTTCCCCATGATTCCACCATCTTGGACTCCATTTTCTATTCTAACTACCTTACACTTGCTATAGAAAAGTCATCCATGAAAAGAAGAGTCCATATCCTGCATCGGATATAGACTGGCAATGCTTGGGGCTGGTACACGGGGATGACCCAGAGAGATGTTGTGGGGGGGGGGGGGGGGGGGGGTTTCAGGTTGGGGAAGGTCTGTACACCCATGGTGGAGTCATGTCAATGTATGGCAAAACCAATACAGAATTGTAAAGTAAAATAAAAAATAAATAAATTAAAAAATAAAAAAATAAGAAGAGTCCATCAATGCAGCAAACTTCATTTTGTTGCCAATTTTAAAAAATTGCTATAGCCACATCAAGCTGCAGCAATCTCCACCATGATTAATAAGCAGTCATCAATATGGAGGTATGAACTTGCATCAGCAAAAACTAAAATTCACTGAAAGGCCAGGAGATGATTAGCAGTTTTAAGTAATAAAGTGTTTTTTAAAAAAGATATAGACGTTATTTCTTTAGACATAATTCATTTTCAACTTAACAAGTCCCAGAATCAGTTCAGTTCAGGTCAGTCGCTCAGTTGTGTCTGACTCTTTGCGACCCCAAAAATCTCAGCAGGCCAGGCCTCCCTGTCCATCACCAAAACCCGGAGTTCACTCAAACTCATGTCCATTGACTCAGTGATGCCATCCAGCCATCTCATCCTCTGTCGTCCCCTTCTTTTCCTGACCCCAATCCCTCCCAGCATCAGAGTCTTTTCCAATGAGTCAACTCTTTGCATGAAGTGGCCAAAATATTGGAGTTTCAGCTATAGCATCAGTCCTTCCAATGAACACCCAGGACTGATCTTTAGAATGGACTGGTTAGACCTCTTTGCAGTCCAAGGGACTCTCAAGAGTCTTCTCCAACACCACAGTTCAAAAGCATCAATTTTTCAGTGCTCAGCTTTCTTCACAGTCCAACTCTCACATCCATACATGACCATTGGAAAAACCATAGCCTTGACTAGGCAGACCTTTGTTGGCAAAGTAATGTCTCTGCTCTTTAATATGCTATCTATGTTGGTCATAACTTTCCTTCCAAGGAGTAAGCATCTTTTAATTTCATGGCTGCAATCACCGTCTGCAGTGATTTTGGAGCCCCCAAAATTAAAGTCTGACACTGTTTCCACTGTTTCTCCATCTATTTCCTATGAATATAATCTGTACCACAACATTAATAGCAATTATCTCTGAGAAATGAGATACTAGATTGTTTTTTGTTTTTGTTAATTTATGCTCTGATTTTTCTACAGTTAGATACTGTTTAGTCAATGAAATGAAACAAAAAAAGATCGAAACTGATTGCTAAAAGGAAGTAAGGAGCACATACAGTTCTTGGAGAAAAAATCATTGGTTATGAATTCATATATTGGGTATTTAAATTTGTGTTATACTTATTAAATATTAATTTTATTTATGTAATTATTAAGTATAAATTATATATGTAAGTATGTATTATAATTACTCAATTAGAAACATCATGGGCTTCCCTGTGGCTCAGCTGGTAAGGAATCCACCTGCAATGCGGGAGACCTGGGTTTGATCCCTGGATTGGGAAGATATCCTGGAGAAAGGAAATCATAATTAAAGATTTGGGGCTTTAAAAAAAAAATAATGTAATTTACATTCATGAAAATTTGCCATTAAGTTATTTAACAAAACTAAAACTTTAGTGTTACAATCTTTACAATGGTATATTATGAAAACTTTTGAAAATTTATTTGGAAAGAAAAATATTCAAACACATTTAAACAACTAGAAATGTTTTGTCTGTTAGCCCAAGTATTTATGGCCCACCTGCAATGTGGGGACCTGGATTTGATCCCTGGGTTGCGAAGATCCCCTGGAGAAGGAAAAGGCTACCCACTCCAGTATTC